>NC_139579.1:34458238-34514183 GCF_946808225.1 Silurus aristotelis
GCAGTGTTAGCTGCAGTGCACTAGTACATTATTTGCAGTGTTAGCTGCAGTGCACTAGTACATTACTTGCAGTGTTAGTGGCAGTGCACTAGTACCTTAGTTGCAGTGTTAGCTGCAGTGCATTAGTACCTTAGTTGCAGTGTTAGCTGCAGTGCACTAGTACCTTAGTTGCAGTGTTAGCTGCAGTGCACTAGTACATTAGTTGCAGTGTTAGCGGCAGTGCACTAGTACCTTAGTTGCAGTGTTAGCTGCAGTGCACTAGTACCTTAGTTGTAGTGTTAGCTGCAGTGCACTAGTACATTAGTTGCAGTGTTAGTGGCAGTGCACTAGTACCTTAGTTGCAGTGTTAGCTGCAGTGCACTAGTACCTTAGTTGTAGTGTTAGCTGCAGTGCACTAGTACATTAGTTGCAGTGTTAGTGGCAGTGCACTAGTACCTTAGTTGCAGTGTTAGCTGCAGTGCACTAGTACCTTAGTTGTAGTGTTAGCTGCAGTGCACTAGTACATTAGTTGTAGTGTTAGCTGCAGTGCACTAGTACATTAGTTGCAGTGTTAGCTGCAGTGCACTATGCTTCAAGCTATTGTAAACAAGCTAACGTTCACTAGATAAGTGATATTTTAATCGCTAATAGAGCAGATTCATGGAAAATTACATGCTAATCAGCATTTTTGCCGCAACTAATTTATCAACTAATTGATGAGTCTGCATCAACTACATTACTTTATTTAAAGTGAATAAAATCCCCTAGTTAATGGAGTTGAACATTAATTGAGTCGCAGACACACACCTGACTCGTGTGTGTAGAGAAGGTGAGATGAACGCACACCTGACTCGTGTGTGTAGTGAAGGTGAGATGAACACACACCTGACTCGTGTGTGTAGTGAAGGTGAGATGAACGCACACCTGACTCGTGTGTGTAGTGAAGGTGAGATGAACACACACCTGACTCGTGTGTGTGTAGAGAAGGTGAGATGAACGCACACCTGACTCGTGTGTGTAGAGTAGGTGAGATGAACGCACACCTGACTCGTGTGTGTAGAGTAGGTGAGATGAACGCACACCTGACTCGTGTGTGTGTAGAGAAGGTGAGATGAACGCACACCTGACTCGTGTGTGTAGTGAAGGTGAGATGAACACACACCTGACTCGTGTGTGTGTAGAGAAGGTGAGATGAACGCACACCTGACTCGTGTGTGTAGAGAAGGTGAGATGAACGCACACCTGACTCGTGTGTGTAGAGTAGGTGAGATGAACGCACACCTGACTCGTGTGTGTGTGTAGAGAAGGTGAGATGAACGCACACCTGACTCGTGTGTGTAGAGAAGGTGAGATGAACGCACACCTGACTCGTGTGTGTAGAGAAGGTGAGATGAACGCACACCTGACTCGTGTGTGTAGAGTAGGTGAGATGAACCGCACACCTGACTCGTGTGTGTAGAGTAGGTGAGATGAACCGCACACCTGACTCGTGTGTGTAGAGTAGGTGAGATGAACCGCACACCTGACTCGTGTGTGTAGAGTAGGTGAGATGAACCGCACACCTGTCTCGTGTGTGTAGAGTAGGTGCGATGAACCGCACACCTGACTCGTGTGTGTGTGGAGAAGGTGAGATGAACCGCACACCTGACTCGTGTGTGTGTGTAGAGAAGGTGAGATGAACCGCACACCTGACTCGTGTGTGTGTGTAGAGAAGGTGAGATGAACCGCACATCTGACTCGTGTGTGTGTGTAGAGAAGGTGAGATGAACCGCACACCTGACTCGTGTGTGTGTGTGTAGAGAAGGTGAGATGAACCGTACACCTGACTCGTGTGTGTAGAGAAGGTGAGATGAACCGCACACCTGACTCGTGTGTGTAGAGAAGGTAAGATGAACCGCACACCTGACTCGTGTGTGTAGAGAAGGTGAGATGAACCGCACACCTGACTCGTGTGTGTAGAGTAGGTGAGATGAACGCACACCTGACTCGTGTGTGTAGAGAAGGTGAGATGAACCGCACACCTGACTCGTGTGTGTAGAGATGGTGAGATGAACCGCACACCTGACTCGTGTGTGTAGAGCAGGTGAGATGAACGCACACCTGACTCGTGTGTGTAGAGAAGGTGAGATGAACGCACACCTGACTCGTGTGTGTAGAGAAGGTGAGATGAACCGCACACCTGACTCGTGTGTGTAGAGTAGGTGAGATGAACGCACACCTGACTCGTGTGTGTAGAGAAGGTGAGATGAACCGCACACCTGACTCGTGTGTGTAGAGATGGTGAGATGAACGCACACCTGACTCGTGTGTGTAGAGAAGGTGAGATGAACGCACACCTGACTCGTGTGTGTAGAGAAGGTGAGATGAACTGGGAACGCAGGCAGTGGGTCAAACCACTGTGAGGAGCGGGGGGAGGCTGTTTCTAAAGGCATTTTTTTGCGTTTTTTTTTTCTACTTACACAATTATTTAGGTATGCATACATTTCTGTTCCACAATAGAGAGTGCGTTTTTTTTTTTTTTTTAGTGTGTGTGTGTGTGGGGGGGGACAACCCTCGGATGGGGGAGGGACATGTCATCCCAGTCCCCCCCGTGATTTACGCCCATGTTTTCCTGTACCTATTTTAATATAATTTGGTCACGTTCAGCGGGCCGGATTAATAAATCCAACGGGCCGCGTGTGGCCCGCGGGCCGTAGTTTGCCCATGTCTGGGTTAGAGGCAGGTGGGAGAACAGGGACAGGTGAGGTTACACCACCTCCAGTCACGTCCCACCTTATGGAGATTATGGACCTTCAAAGAAGTAGATGCCCACAAACATCCCGAACCATCTAGAGATGTACCAGTGCCAATTGGATCCCACTTCATGTGGAGTTTGTGGGCACGGGCACTTTTGAGGATGGATCTGGACTGGAGTTAATATTAACAGTCTGCTACATCGACTCAGGACTACTTTTCGCTCCTGATCATCATCACTGCACCTCAACATCGTTTATCTGCTATAAATGGACATTTGGTGGCACCCAGATGAGGATGAGGTTCCCTCTTGAGTCTGGTTCCTCTCAAGGTTTCTTCCTTCTGCATCTCAGGGAGTTTTTCCTTCACCACAGTCTCCACCGACTTGTTCATCAGGGACAAACTTACACTTATAAAGAACATCTTCATTTTAATCTCCACATTATCTGTGTAAAGCTGCTCTGAGACAATGTTCACTTTTAAAAGCTCAATACAAATAAACATGAATTGAATTGAAATTGAGTTTGGACACTGGACCTTTTTGAGTGTTTAAAGGCTCTGGCATGGAGAAGCTGGTGTTGGATCTGTGATGATATCAGATGTTGAGCTATTTTATGAGTTGCTCAGTAGCTCCTGGTTCCATAATCTCATCTGACTGTAAAAAACTGTAAAAAGAACATTCCTCATAATCACACACTCCAGTGCTCATGTTAGTTCTCACTCTCCAGTGTTCTGTAGTGTTTAGAGTCTATAATCACACTCTTGATGTCACCCAAACTTAATCATTAAATTCTGTAAAGCCGCTTTGAGTGAAAATCACTATAGAAATAAACTTGACTTGACAAAACAGTAGAATGGAAAGGAACAGGAGAGTAGAGGGCAGGGCAGCAGACAGATAAGAAGACAGAAAAGAGGACAGCTGAGAGTGGAGGTGAGAGGACAGGAAAGAGAACAGGAGAGAGGACATGTGAGAGGACAGGAGAGAGGACAGTCAAGTGCAGGTGAGAGGACAGTAGAGAGCACAGATGAGAGGACAGGTGAGAGGACAGGAGAGAGGACAGGTGAGAGGACAGGAGAGAGTGCAGGTGAGAGGACAGTAGAGAGCACAGAAGAGAGGACAGGTGAGGGGACAGGTGAGAGTGCAGGTGAGAGTGCAGGAGAGAGGACAGGTGAGAGGACAGGAGAGAGGACAGGTGAGAGTGCAGGTGAGAGGACAGGAGAGAGTGCAGGTGAGAGGACAGGAGGGAGGACAGGAGAGAGGACAGGAGATAAACACTACATTAATGATAAAACATAGAACATGTTAAATGATAAATGTTTGCTCCAGTATTTGTCATTTTCCAGGTCATGATGAAGTTCGAGAACATTCTTGCTGAGGCTGATGGTTTTGGACGTTATCAGATTATGCTCTTCATGTTGATGGTGCTCCCACGCCTCACACTCCCGGGTCACTTCCTGCTGAATAACTTCATCGCTGCCACACCGTCTCATCACTGCAACATCAGCTCTCTGGACTCTCATGGTGTTTTTCAGTCTTTGAGCCAAGAGGAGAAACTGACTGTCAGTATTCCGAAACAAAAAGATGGAACCTTCACTTCATGTCACATGTTCTCACAACCTCACTTTTATCTTCTGACAAACTCATCTAATGCTACAGAACTTCCCGTAGTTCCGTGTCAGAGTGGATGGGCGTACGACTCCAGCATGTTCAAGTCCACTTTGGTCTCACAGGTAATGTGTGGAGTTTTCTGAGTGAGAGCAGTGATGTTAGAAAATGTTCTTCACCTCTTTGTCTCTCTCCAGTTTGATCTTGTGTGTAACACAAAGGGACTCACCAAAGGCTCGGCCACTGTGTTCTTCATTGGCGTCATGTTCGGAGCTGTTTTCTTTGGTGTTCTGTGTGACAAGTAAGATTATTTTAATGTGAGACTTTACTAAAGATTTTTGTAGTTTTTAATTGTCTGCACTTGTCTTTCTGAACATCTGAGCATTTTTAAGTAGAAAAAACTTAATTCCTGTTTATTTTTGTTAACATGATGCAGAAATGTCTTTGCAAAGAAAAACCACAATTTCAGAAAAGTCCTGGTCCCGGGGTGTGTATTTTAGTCAGAAAAGTACATAAAAACATATTGAATGGTAAAACTAAGGAAATGTACCATTTTAAGGAAAAATTTGGGGCATGAATTTGAAGGCTGCAACACAACTAAAAAAAGACCTGGTCAGAGCCATGCGTACAGATGTGGCTTTTTGAACTGAGCACTGATAAGTCAGATATTCCCTCTCCTCTTTAGTCCAGAGGACATGGTGTCCATGGTTTCCAAAAAGAAATACAAATTTTGATTTGTCTGAAAACTGTTTTTTCACTTTGCATCAGTACAGAGCTTTGATCCCAAGAAGATGGTGGTGTTTCTGCATCATGTTCACGCATGCCTTCTTCTTTGCATGATAAAGATTTACCCTGCATTTGTGGATGACATGCAAACTGTGCATGTACATCTACACTGGTGCACTGGATGACAAACTTCATATAAATCACACTACAACTCTGTTGATTTATTTTTTTAACAACGCAAACTTGGAAAGTGTTAGTTTAAGTGATTCAGGAAGAGGTAATGCTTCACCTGTTGCTAAAAGATAGTCAGAGACTCTGCTGTACAGACATCTAGGGGAAGTTCATTCCACCACCTCGGTGCCAGAACAAAAAAGAGCCTTGAGGTGTACTTACCTCTCATTCTGAGAGAAGGTGGTACCAGTGGAGCAGTGCTGGAGGATCTCAGACAGCGTGGTGCAGTGCGAGATGTGATGAGGTCTCTGAGGTAAGATGGTGCTGGTCCATTTTAGGCCTTGTAGGTAAACATCAGTGTTTTGCATCTGATACGTGCAGCTACTGGAAGCCAGTGAAGGAGCAGCAGTGGGGTTGTGTGGGAGAACTTGGACAGATTGAATTCAAGTCATGCAGCCACGTTTTGGTTGATGGTAATGTTGACAAACATTATTCTGAAATTGTTCCATAATTTGGAGATGCAAATCATGTAGTTGAAAATTATTCCATTCTGTTTTTGTTTATATTTTACACAGCATTCCAACTTCTTTGGAATTGGGGTTGTAATTTCAGAAAATCTGTCAAAATACATGGAGTTAAAACTTTTGTTAACGTTTAAAAACTTTATGGTCTGTGTGTTAAGGTATGGCCGTAAGACCATTTTGTTGGTGTCCTACATCTCAGTCATCGTCTTCAGTGTAATCAGCGCTGTTTCAACCAGTTTCGTCATGTTCGCTGTGTTTCGCTTTCTGACCGGATTTAGCCTGTCTGGAATCAGCATCGTGGCCATTGTTCTCAGTAAGTAAATAGGAATAAAAATCTACACATTGACACCTAGAACAACAATTAAAATAATCAGATCTGGTGGAAACCATTAGCCCACTTTTCTTTTGGAAGATTGTTTATTTTCTTTATTTAGCATAACCATGAGAATTTTTTTCATATTTACAGGTTCCTCTCTCAGGTTTTAATCATTTTTATTGTTTTCAGTCACACCAATTTAATCTAATCCATAAATGAACAAAATGAATAAAGTAATGGTACCTTATAACAGGACACAATGCTAAAGTGTGTTTAGGTGAAATGCATCATTTAAAGATTCAGTGCACACCTTGCTTTGGTATTGTGGTTGTTTTTTGGTCAAATATAATAACAGACAAAAAAGGTGCTTTTTAATGTGTATAAAATTGTGGTGTTCAGTAGGTGTAAACTATCAAACTGTGTCTTTGCAGTAATATTAATCCTTCTGGTCGACAGCCCCATGCTGAACACTGTGTTAACATCACACTTTAGACAATTTATAATACAACAGCATTAATAATGTCCACTGTGAAAGACATTTAGATTATCATTAAGCAAAACATCAGGATTAAAACACTGTCTTTGCTCTGTTTGCTTTGAATTAGAACTAGAGCATGCTTTTTCATCAATGTTTCATTATCGAATAATTAACAATCAGTGTAGAGTGATTACTTAAACATTACAGTACACTTTGTAATAATTTATCACCATGTCATAAGAGGATGCTCTCCCCCTCTGGATATCCTTCTGCTAGATACCCTCCCTCTAGACACTCTTTTCCTCAATACCCTTCCCTTGGACACTCTTTCCCCAGACACCCTTCCCCTGTATACACTCCCATTGTACACTCCTCCTGGATACACTCGCCCTTGACACCCTTCCCCTGTACAATGTTGCCCAGTACACGCTTTCCTTGTATACACTCCCCCCGGACACCCTTGCCTAGACACTCTTCCCTGGATGCTTTTCCCCAGACACCCTCCCTTTCTACCTTCTCCACCTAGATGCTCTACCATAAAACTTCATTACCCCTAGACAGCTCCTGGACCCCCTTCGACATGCTCTCCTTGGACACTCTTCTCTAGACTCCCTCCACGTACACAACCTTCCCTGCACTGCACTGTCTTAGGCTAGATGTCCTCCCCAAGATTCTCTCAGCCAGGACCTGTCCCTGGATGCCCTTCCACTGGACTCCCTCTCCCTAAGCACCATTTTCCTGTACTACCCCTTCCACTCAGACAGTCTCTCCCTGGGTATACTCCCTCTGGATGATATACATAAATGTATACATAAAAGTTTAGACTTTTTACAGCAACTGCATTATGACTATTTAGTGATGAAAAAGAAGTGAAGATAGGATTATAGTGAAGATTGTAGAATTCTGGTAACACTTCTTTCAGCTTCTCCCATTAGGGGTTGCCACAGCGGATCATCCGTCTTCATACCCCCCTGTCCTCCACATCTGCCTCTTTCAAACCAAATACCTGCATGTCTTTCCTCACCACATCCATAAACCTCCTCCTTAGCCTTCCTCTTTTCCTCCTTCCTGGTGGCTCCATCCTCAGCATTCTCCTACTGATATACCCCATGTCCCCCGTCTGCACATGTCAAAACCATCTCAATCTCACCTCCCTCACCTTGTCTAAAAAACATCCTACATGCGCTGTCCCTCTAATAAACCCATTTTTAATCTTGTCCATCATCATCACTCCGAACAAAAACCTCAACATCTAAATCTCTGCTACCTCCAGCTCCTCCTCCTGTCTTTTTTTCTTAAATGCCAATGTCTCTAAACCATACAACATCACAGGTCTCACCACAGTCCTATAAACTTTCCCTTTTGCTCTCACAGATACTCTTCTATCACAAATCACTCCTGCTATCACTCTTCTCCACCCACTCCACCCTGCCTGCACTCATTGTACTGTTGATCCCAGGTACCTGAACTCTTCCATCTTCATCACCTCTTCTCCCTGCAACCGCACCCCTTCACTGCCCTCCTTCTCATTCACACATTTAGTCTGTCTTACTCCTACTGACTTTCATTCCTCTTCTCTCCAGCACATACCTCCATCTCTTCAGGCTCTTCTGCACCTGCTCCCTACTCTCACCACAAATCACTGACCTCATCCATCAACCTGTCCATCACCACTGCAAACAGGAAAGGGCTCAGAGCCGATCCTTGATGCACTCCAACCTCCAACTTGAACCAGTCTGTTCATGGTGTACTAATCAACTTTATTGCCCTGTAGTTACTGCAGGTCTGCACATCTGCCTTATTCTTAAAGATCGATGCCAACACACTCCTTCTTCATTCCTCAGGCATCCTCTCACCTTCTTATAACACTATATACATAAATAAGCTAAAAATGTTTCTTGTGTTTTTGTAATTTCAATGAGGGTTTTATAAGAAAGTCTGTTTCATGACATTTCATTTAACTTCCCTTTTTAAAGTGGTGCAATCTGTCTCACTATTCCATGATTTTCACCTTAAAGCCCTACCACTGGTTGGAGTTCTTTTCATTTGGAGAACATGAGGTGCTGTGGTTGGTTCAACATTAACCTCTATGAAACTAGCAGGGTTTAACTAAAGAACCACGAAGATGGATTTGGAATGTAATTGATATAAACAATCTGCTACAGTAACTGCAATCACTATAAACAGTTTTACACTCAGTTTATAACCTAAGCAATGATGGAACTGTATTGAATAGACATTTGATGTTAAGGATGAAGATGGGTCTGGTTCAAGGTTTCTTGCTCATGCTATTTCAGTGAGGTTTTCCCTTACCACCATCACCACTGACCCTGGATGAATGATGAACTGTACAGTGTGTGAATTATAAGGTGTATGGTGTGATAAAGATCTGTACAGTGTGTGTAACATTTTTAAAATATTATTAGCTGTTTCATGTTGCAGCTATCGAGTGGGTGGACATTGAGCATCGCACAGTTATCGGTGTGTGTAGCAGCGTTATCTGGAGTGTGGGTAATTCCCTGCTTGCGGGCGTGGCCTATCTGATCACAGATTGGAGGATACTGATAATTACAGTGTCCTCGCCTCTTGTGATCTCTGTAGCAACCTGGTGGTGAGATATCAAATATATATATATATATATATATATATATAATATTTGGGAACGCAGCTGCATTGTCCATGCTCTGCAATAATGTGTGCAATCAGTCAAAATTGGAGGCAGGCTGTCACCGGCGGGGTTACGTCATGACCCGAAACAAAAAAAAAAGCAGAAGGTGTGAACCAGCTTTTCTTTGTCAAAAAAAATAAATAAAAGCATGGAGAAAAACCAAGCACACTTTTTGGGTATTTCACAGGGGAGGATACACACAGCCTTTGTGTGGCTTGTTTGGGGGCGGAGCATGCTGCCGGTTCTCAAGGGAGCTGAGGGCGTTTCAGTTCACAGATGGGGCTTTTCCCTTTCCCCTGCCCGCTCCAGCTTCCGTTTGCAGGCTTCTGAAGCACGCTTTTCAGCGGTTTCTTCCCCCTGTGACAAGAGCATGCAGCTCCGCCTCTCTTCCTCTCGGCAGCAGCACCTAGCAGACCCTCCAGCAAGCTCCACAAGCGCTTTTTGCTCCTGGCGTCGCAACCTCCACGTCGAGGTCCACCGTTTTTCCCTGACCTGCACACAGAGGGCCCGCCCCTTTAGCCCCAGGACCGTGGTGTATAGGGCTCAAGGATCATGGCTATGGAGTCATGGTGTGGCATTCTCCCTTTAATCCTCGACACTACCCACCAAGCCCCTGCATACTACGCCTGCGCTGGTGGGAAAGGCGCACACCTCAGCAGGTCAGGCTGCTGGATGTCTGCACACCATGGCAGTGTTACAGGCATACCAATCTGACCTGCTGCAGGAGCTGGATGTGGCAGATATCATGGCCGGCCAGGTGCAAGAGCTCCGCCATATGGTGCACCTGCGAGCTACTAAAGAGACAGCTAAGGCCATTTGCAGGTTCATGGCCGCCCTAACAGCCACAGAGAGACATCTGTGGCTTACCTTGTCAGAAGTTTCTGAAAGGGATGAAGCCATGCTGCTGGACACCCCACTCTCACCTTCAGGCCTTTTTGGCAACTCCATCAACTCTATAGTCGAAAGGTTTCAGCAAGTGAAGAAACAATCAGCGGCGTTCTGGCAGTACCTCCCCCGCTGCTCTCATGTGTCTGGTCAGTGGGTGCAGACCCAACCACAACCCAGCACCCCCACCAAGACCTTCTACTTTCAGGAGGGTGACCAGAGGGCGTATAGCACCGCCTTCCACTGTGCTCATTCCTCTTCGGCCCCCTCAGGGACCTGTTTTTTTAACCCTGCCATGAAAGGTGTTTCAGGGCATGGCCAGCTCCAGCTTCCTTTCCTCCACGGTTTCCACCCAACGTCGTTGCGGACCAGGAGTTCTCGCCAATAGAGCTGCATCAGGGCACTGCCCTGGCTCTAGGCGTACCGGAGGTCAATCTCCAGAGACTGATATGATTCAGGTCAGGTCTCGTCTGCAACTGTATGCCTTTCCCACAAGTTGCGCTGCTTCACAGAGTTCTGGAGAGAGTTTGCTGAGACAGAGTCCGCCTCTGCCTGATAGCTCCATGGTGGCCGGGCCGACTATGGTTCGCGGACCTGGTGCTCTATCTGAGTCCCCTTTGAGCCTTTTGCCGAGGCACTTGTCAGTTAAGACTGCGTTCTTGCTGGCTATCTGCTCTCTGAGGGAAGTAAGTGATTTACAGGCCCTCTCTGTGGCCCCCTCCTTTTTGGAGTTCACTCCAGGCATGGCCAGTGCCTTCCTGCACCTTGGAGAGGGAAACGTCCCCAAGATGCCCTCAGTTGTCCCACGACCTGTTAGGCTCCAGGCATTCAATCCTCCTCTATTTTAGACCCCAGACCAAGAAAAGCTGAACCAGTTGTGCCCAGTCCGAGCACTGGACTGCTATTTTCACAGGACAAGTACCTGGAGGAAGTCGGATTATATTCGTCTGCTAGAGCCTTCCAAGGAAAAGTCTCCTCGCTCATAAGCAGACCCTCAGCACATGGATTATAAAGGCTATCGCGTCTTCCTATGAGTCATCTCGCACTCGCCCCGGAGTTTGCCAGCCTTTAAGTCCTCTGGAGTGTCGCCCCAAGACCTCTGCGACACTGCGGGCTGGTCCACCCCGCTGACCATTGTCAGGTTTTTTTAACATCCACCTCTGCCCCACTCCTGGCACCTCTATCCTTTAACATAGCTGTGCTCATTCACACTAGTCAGGGACGATGCGTCTCTAGGCCACACTGCCATGGCTTTACTCCATGTGCGTTTAATAGCTTCCTGTTTCTGACGTCACCCTGCCGTCCTTCAATTTTAACTGATTGCACACATTATTTCAGAGCATGAACAACGATGCAGCATCTTGTTCTCTCAAAGATTATTTATAATCACTTGTATATTAATGTACCCCGTAATTCCTGACCATTTACCCCTACATTAGAGTGCTTGAGTGTGAGTGTGTTACATTGTTTTGTGGGTTTGCTGTAGGATGATCCCAGAGTCGGCTCGATGGCTGATTGTGAATGGAAGGACAGGGGATGCGTATAAATACCTGCAGAAGTGCGCACAAGTCAACAGGAGATCAGACTTCAGTTCCACAATCAGACCTCAGGTGTGAACATCAGTACATCGACTGCGACTGAAGCAGATTTAAAGATAATTATGATCTGAAATAACTTACGTCTCAAATATTCTACACTTTCTACATCCCTCAATAAGTATTACATTCTGCATCTGATTCAAAGTCTCTCTCTCTCTCTCTCTCTCTCTCTCTCTCTCTCTCTCTCTCTCTCTCTCTCTCTCAGACTCTGTGTGAGGTTGTAACAGGAGAGAAACAGAAACGTAATTATAATTATATAGACCTCATTAGAACTCCACGTTTGAGGAAGATCACCATCTGCACTGGAATTGTGTGGTGAGTGTTTGTTTGCCTGTTGTGTGTATTAGTGTGTGTGTGTGTGTGTGTGTGTGTGTGTGTGTGTGTGTGTGTGTGTGTGTGTGTGTTTACTGTTTATACCTTGAGTACAGGTATGGTGTTGCCTCCACTTATTACGGCATCAGTTTAAACATCACAGGATTTGGGTTGGACCTCTACCTCACACACTTCATCTACGCAATCATCGAGCTTCCTGCCAAATTCATCATCTACTTCAGCCTGAAAAAATTTGGACGAAGGGTCAACCAAGTGGGAACTCAGGTCCTCACAGGAGTGTGTATCATCATCAACATCATTACCCCTACAGGTAACATGCAAACGCTAACGCTGAGGGCCCACATTCTGTTTCTACATTTATTTTTTTATTCTTTTGTTTGTAAATTGTCTTTAACAACATCTTACATAATACAGCAGGAGGAGGAGTCCAATACATTCACTTGACTGTGTGTGTGTATGTATGTGTGTGCAGAGTACTGGACGTTTCGCACAATAATAGCAGTGCTGGGTAAAGGCCTGTCTGAAGCTTCATTCACCACCGTGTTCCTGTACACCACTGAGCTTTACCCTACTGTGTTACGGTACACACACACACACACACACACACACACACACACACACACACACACATACAGTATACACACACACACACATACACACACACACACATGCACACACATATACACATACACTCACACACACATACACACACACACACACACAGTCATACACACAAACACACAGTCACACACACAATCATACACACACACAGTCATACACACACAAATACACACACAATCATACGCACAAACAGTCATATGCACACAGTCACACACACACACACACACACACACACACACACACACACACACACACACACACACACACACACACACACAGTCATGCACACAGAGCTACTTTACCTGACATAAAGCTACATAACAGAACACAGAGTTAAGGACTAAAGTAAGTGTCCTCACCATGTAAAGGGCATCGTGTGAAACCGAGTGCAAAAAGTGCAGACAAAAAACAGTGCAGACAAACAACACAAAGTGTGGGACAAATACACAAAACACACAAAACATTATATTATGTATTATAATATTATGTTATACATTACAATGTGCAAGAGAAGTGAAATTTATTTCTGTTGGGCTTTTCACAACACACATCGTCTCAAAGCAGCTTTACAGAATGTAACAGTGAAGGTGAATGGTGTGTGTTTATCCCTGATGATCACCATGGAGACTGTGGTGAAGGAAAAACTCCCTTAGATGTTATGAGGAAGAAACCTTGAGAGGAACCAGACTCAAAAGCAGAACCTCATCCTCATTTGGGTGAGATCAAGAGTGTGATTATAGTCTTTAAACACTACAGAACACTGGAGAGTGAGAACTAACATGAGCACTGGAGTGTGTGATTATGACTGATGATCTTTCTACAGTCTTTTACAGTCAGTTGTGGTTATGGAACCAGGAGCTACTGAGCAACTCATAAAATAGCTCAATATTTGCGATCATCACAGATCCAACACCAGCTTCTCCATGCCAGAGCCTTTAAACACTCAAAGAGGTCCAGTGTTCACATGACAACTCCACATGACAAGAGAGAACTCTAAACGAGTGTATTTGTAAACATAAACACAATGTAGTGCAAAAACATCAGGAGCAGCAGTGGAGAAGTGCAGAACAATGTTACAGTATGATATGATTTTAACATAATATGGTTGTTCTGAGGACATGATGTGTGTGAAGTGAATTAATTATTGAGTGTGTGTTGGGTTCAGGTTGTCACAGTTCAGTAACACACAGTGAGTGTGTGTGTGTGTGTGTGTGTGTGTGTGTGTGTGTGTGTGTGTGTGTGTGTGTGTGTGTGTGTGTGTGTGTGTGTGTGTGAGCTTTAGTTCCAGTTCAGTTCTGTGTGTTAAGTCTGATCGAATAAGGGAAAAATCTGTAAAAGGCCACTCCTCCCTCATAATTCATGACTCCACCCCTCTCTTTGAGCAGACAGAATGGTGTGGGGTATGCGAGCTTTGTGGGGCGTTTGGGGGCCTCGGTTTCTCCCCTGGTCATGCTGTTGGAGGACGTGTGGCTCCGCCTCCCTCAGGTGGTGTTTGGTGTGATTGCCATCCTCTCAGGTCTGGTGGCTTTCCTGCTCCCCGAAACCAACAACGCTCGTCTACCTGAGACAATCGAGGACATTGAGCAGACCAGGTATGGGTTCTGTACACACTACACACACACACACAACAATAACAATAGCAACTCACTTTATCTCATGTGTGTGTGTGTGTGTGTGTGTGTGTGTGTGTGTGTGTGTGTGTATTATATTATTATTATTATTATTGTTTTACTTTATTTGTATTGCAGAAAGAGATCATTCTGCATGAATACGCAGGAACAAAGTACATCTCCACTGAAAACCGACATTACTGAAGACCCTGTGCAATAACACACACACACACACACACACATTCACACACATGCACACAAACACACCACGATGCACAAACAGTCCCCTATACACACACACACACACACACTCATGCACAAACACACACACAACCACAAATACACACGCTCACAAACACCCCCTACACATACACGCACAAACACATATGTGTGTGTTTAGGTTTGTGCATGTGTTTGTGTGTGGGTGTTTGTGAATATGTTTGTGTATGTGTATGAACACAGACAAACATTCATATGCACAAACATGCGCACACACACAAACACATGAAAAACCCCAAACACAGACTCACATTCACACACACAGATACACACAAACAAGCACACACCCAAACGCAGACATACATTTTCATATGCACACACAGATACACATACATGCACAAACATGCGCACACACAAACACAGACATAAATATTCAGAATCAGAAATAACTTTATTACCAAGTATGTTTACACACACACGGAATTTGACTTGGCATCAGGAGCTCCAGTGCAGAAGTACAGACATAATGTAGCAACAGTAAAGCAGACAGTTACATCATGCAGAATATACAGAGTTTTTTACAAGTGTTCAGTTTATAAATGGAAAATTTAGATTCTATGTATAAACGTGTCAGTTATGATGGACAGTGTGTAGTTGTGAATATTGTAATTGTAACTGTTCTGGGGGTCGGGGTTCTGTAGCGCCAATCAGAAGGCAACAGTTTGAAGAGAGGGTGGGCTCGGTGTGTGGGGTCCAAAGTGATTTTATCTGGAAAACACACAGCTTCACACACATGATCAAACACGTGCACAAACAAACAAATGCACACATTCACACACATACACCAACATGCACAAACTCCCCCCTAAACAAAACACACACAAACAGGCACAAACACATACATACATACCCATATACACACACATATTTACAAACACATGCACAAACCTAAACACAGACTCATATTCACATGCGCGCGCACACACACACACACACACACACACACACACACACACACACACACACACACACACAGTTTCTGTGTAACGTCTAATGCAGCACCTGTAGAAGTTACACAGGGAAAGTTCCTGGTGTTCAGAGTCGGACTCTGCAGCTGTTCCTGTGCTGCTGCTAAAAACCATGTGTGTAGTGTTTTAAACACCTTCTCCCAAAGCAGCTTCCCAGAAATCAGTTCCATACAAATATACACTTTATCAGTATAAATGATTCTCTATTATTTTATCTCTAATGAAAGAGTCAGTGACTGTGGCGAGGGAAAAACTCCCTGAGACATCATAAGAAAGAAACCTTGAGAGAAACCAGACTCAGAAGGGAATCTCATCCTCATCCTCAACATCGAATGTCCATATTACAGTTCCATCATTGCTGAGGTTATAAACTGTTCAGTGATAAAGACTCGCATGTAAAATTGTTCATTTTGATGTAGTCTGTAGACTGATTCTATTTTTTCCACTGCAACGTTATGAATATATATATATATATATATATATATATATATATATATATATAATATATAATTATTTCACATCAGATGAAAAAGGAAAACACTGATATACACAGAATTGAAGAAGATTAAAGAAAAGATGGAAAAGATTTACAAACCTCTTGTCTGAGCCTCATGTTCTCCACACATCACTCATTTTTAGAACATTCAGGTCACAATATGCCTTTTTCTGCTACAACACTACTGAGTTTCATAACATTAATTATTAAAATATTAACTTTTCTGAGATAAACCCTGATTACAGATCTCTAGACGTGTGTGTGTGTGTGTGTGTGTGTGTGTGTGTGTGTGTGTGTGTGCCTTCTTAAAACAAGCAAGATTCACTTGAATCTAGTTAAAGTGTATTAAAATAAAGCAAAGAAATCTGCCAATGGGGTAAGCAAATTTGACTTCCCTAGCATTAATATCTAGTCAATAATAAATTCTACTGGATTTTATAACTAAAAGCATTTTTCTTTTTACCTTAGTGAAAACTACTTCAAAACTAAAATATTTAAACTTAAATCTAGTCACTAAAAAAAACATTTGTGTCTTAAATCTAAAATAACACGCTTAAAACTAATAAATTTGCATAAGTTTGTAAGTTTAGAATATTTTACCTTAAATTTAGCACACAAAACTCTATTTTTACACAAAACTCTAAAATAAGATTAAAATTCGCAAAATAAGACTCCCTTAAAAAACAAATAATATGCTATACAAATATACACACACACACACACACACACACACACACACACACACACACCCAGGTACCAACACATGCACAGACACACATGCACAAACCCAAATACACACAGGCACACACACACACACACACACACACACACACACATGCACAAACACACACATGCACAAACACACACCTTCACAAACACCACGGTCGCCACCGGCTTGTTCATCAGGGACAAACTTACACTTATAAAGAACTTCTTTATTTTGCTCTGAGATAATGGAATTAAATAGAATTAAATACTGTATTAAAAGGATAGGTGACCCAAAAATGAAATTCTGTCAATTGACTTAACCTTATGTTCTTTCAATCCTATTGTTGTGCGGCGGATATGGAGGCAGAAGCTGGAATAGAAGCACACGTGTTTATTTAAACAGAGAGGCAGAGCCAACACAAAATACCCGGGATAATCCGGCAAAAGGCAGTCCAGTAATATTATCCATGGTGCGTACCGGAGAAAGCGGCGCAGAGGCAGCGACAGAGAAGCGTCGGTAGTCCGAGGTGCGCTGGGGAGGGTAAACGCAGGCGTGGAGAGAGCAAGGAGTCCGGGAGAAGAAAGGTATGTAGCGGGAGAAACATACACACTAACGCATACCACCATGAACCTACATTAACGGACAGGGAGTGTGGGTGAATGTGGGGTTTTTATAGGAGCTGGGGAGAAGCGAGTGAAACGACAGATTGCGAAACGACAGATTGCGAGCAGCTCTGTGCGGGCGGGGCACGCACGGGAGAAGGAGCGAGGTGCTTTGGGGAAACCCGAAGTTTGACAGCCGCCGAAGGGGGCGTGGCAGGGGAATTCCTGACACCCCCCCCCCCCCCCAAGGGGCAGCACCTGACGCCCCGAACCCACAGCATGCCTGGTGGGCCAGGGCACTCGGATGAGGGCCCCACCAATCTCCCAGGGTCGAAGGGAACCGGCCGGAACCGCAACGGAGCCGGGAACAGCCAGGAAGGGCCTGAGGAGAAGAGACCACCCCTGCGGAGAGCCGGAATAGAACAACGACCCCAGTGGAGTCCCGGAACGGAGCACAGCCCAACTTGGAGACCAGGAGCGGGGCGAAGTCCTCGGCGCAGACTGGAGGCGGAGAGACAGCCCCCATGGAGACCAGGAGCGGAATGAAGCCGCCAGCAAGGACCTGGGGTGGCGTGACGTGCCCAGCGGAGGCCTGGAGCTCGGAGACAGCCACCGCGGAGACCCGGAATGGGATGACGCCCACGGCGGGGACCTGGAGCGGAGCGATGACGTCGACAGAGGCGGCGCGACGCTTCCGGTGGAGGATTGGAACCCAGCAGCGCCCATCGTGGAGTCCAGAGGCCGAGTACCGTCTACGGTGGAGAGCATTGGGCGAGAGACGCCCTCCAAGGAGACCTGAGGTGGAGCGACGCCCAAGGCGGAGACCGGGAACGGAGCTATGCCCTCCAAGGAGACCTGAGGTGGAGCGACGCCCAAGGCGGAGACCGGGAACGGAGCTATGCCCTCAGCGGAGACTGGCAGCTGAGCGACTTCCTCTGCGGTGGTCTGGAGCTGAGAGGCGGTCACCCTGGAGACCTGGAAAGGTGTGACGTCCCTGGCGACGACCTGAGGCTGAGCAATGACCACCCTGGCGACCTGGAACGGATCGACGTTACCCAGGAAGGTCTGGAATTGAGCCTCATCACCCACGGGGACCTGTAGTGGAGAGACAACCCTGGTGACTACCGGAGGCAGGGCAGAGCTCTCAACGGGGCTTACGGAGATGGAACGATGCCCATGACTGAGCACAGAGGCTGAGTGATGACCTTGGCAGGGTTTATCGGTGCGACGTCACCCTCCAGGGAGCTCAGGGGCGACCTGTCACCGTCCAGGGAGCTTGGAGGCAGGGGGTCGCCGTGAGAGGGATCCTGAGGCGAGCCATCACCGATGGAGGAGCTCGGGAGCACAAAGTCGCCAAGGGAGGAGCTCGGGAGCGAGACGTCGCCGAGGGAGGAGCTCGGGAGTGAGAAGTCGCCGAGGGAGGAGCTCGGGAGCGAGACGTCGCCGGGAGTGGAGCTCTGTGACGTGACTTCGTCTTCTGAGTGCTTAAGGGGCGAGCCGTCACCTTTTGGGAGACTGTGGGGTGAGCCGTCGCCTTCGGATGAAGCCGGGGGCAATGGGTCAACTTCCCTTTCACAGTCTCGGAGGTGGGTTGAGTGCTCCGGGATCCCATTAGGTGAAGAGGTGCTCTCAGGGATGTGCTGGACCCGGAACCGGGCTCTCCTTGGGACGCTGGAGCAGAAATGAGCTTGCCTGGAGACCCTGGAGCGGAGGGGAGCTCTCCTGGAGACCCTGGAGCGGAGGGGAGCTCGCCTGGAGACCCTGGAGCGGAGAGGAGCTCACCTGGAGACTCTGGGACAAAGGTGAGCTCTTTTCAGGACTCTGGAGCGAAGTGGAGCTCTCGGGGACTCTCTGGAGCGAAACGGAGCTCTCGGGGACTCTCTGGAGCGAAACGGAGCTCTCGGGGACTCTCTGGAGCGAAACGGAGCTCTCGGGGACTCTCTGGAGCGAAACGGAGCTCTCGGGGACTCTCTGGATAGGAACGGAGCTCTCTGGGACTCTCTGGAGTGGAACGGAGCTCTCGGGGCCGCTCTGGATGCTCTGGAACTGAGAAGAGCTCTCGGGGCCGCTGTGGACACTCTGGAACTGAGAAGAGCTTTCAGGGCCGCTCTGGAACTGAGAAGAGCTCTAGGGGCCGCTCTGGACATTCTGGAACTAAGAAGAGCTCTCAGGGCCGCTCTGGAACTGAGAAGAGCTCTTGGGGCCACTCTGGATGCTCAGGAACTGAGAGGAGCTCTCCTTTGAGACCTGGAGCGGAGCTGAGCTCTCCTTGGAGACCGGGAGCGGAGCTGAGTCATCCCAGGGATTCTGGAGCGGGGCAGAGCCATCCTGGAGGTTCTGGAGCAGGGAGGAGAGCTCCTGGAGGTCCTGTAGCGGGACGGAGCCATCCTGGATGGATGGACGGTGGATATCCCCTGGAGAATCTGAGGTGGAGCGGAGCTCTCCTGAAGGGCCTGCAGCAGGGCGGAGATCTCCTGGAAACTGTGGTGTGAAACGGCGCTCTCGGAAGCGGGGGAGAGGAGATGGAGATCAGCCGTGATCATCCCGAGTTCCTTGGTGAGCAGCTGCAGGAACCGGGCCGCACGAGCCGAACTCACCTCCAGTCACGTCCCACAACTCACTGGCAAGAGAGAGAGTTTCCCCAGTCAGTAGAGATGTGAAACGCGATCTTCGCTCCTTCCGTCAGGAAGCTGGACGGGTACGCCTCCATATAACTTTTCACACTCCGTAAAAATATGCTTCACTCAGCCCTGTTGCCGGAGAACCGTGCCGGGAGTCCCATGACGTCATCGAGGGGGTGTGGTGCTGCCGAGCACGATCGAGAAACGGCTGTGGGCTTCCGGGTTTTCCCGGAGGCGGAGCTTTGCTGCCGCTTGATCGCGGCCGAGCGAACCCGACCTCCGAGGTTCAGTTCCCTCCGGGACCACGGCGTTAATCCGATCATGTCCCCCCCCCTTTTTTTTTCTTCTTTTTTTCTGTCCGTATACTCCTTTTCAGGGGTCCGTTATTCTGTTGTGCGGCGGATATGGAGGCAGAAGCTGGAATAGAAGCCCACGTGTTAATTTAAACAGAGAGGCAAAGCCAACACAAAATACCCGGGATAATCCGGCAAAAGGCAGTCCAGTAATATTATCCACGGTGCGTACTGGAGGAAGCGCGGCGCGAAGGCAGCGACAGAGACACGTCAGTAGTCCGAGGTGCGCTGGGGAGGGTAAACGCAGGCGTAGAGAGAGCGAGGAGTCCGGGAGGAGAAGGTATGTAGCGGGAGAAACATACACACTAACGCATACCACCATGAACCTACAATAACGGACAGGGAGTGTGGGTGAATGTGGGGTTTTTATAGGAGCTGGGGAGAAGCGAGTGAAACGAGTCACAGGTGTTGCCCATGAAGCCCGATTGCGAGCAGCTCTGTGCGGGCCGGGCACACACGGGAGAAGGAGCGAGGTGCTTTGGGGAAACCCGAAGTTTGACAGCCGCCGAAGGGGCCGTGGCAG
This sequence comes from Silurus aristotelis, assembly GCF_946808225.1. Taxonomy (NCBI): domain Eukaryota; kingdom Metazoa; phylum Chordata; class Actinopteri; order Siluriformes; family Siluridae; genus Silurus; species Silurus aristotelis. The sequence goes on from NC_139579.1 coordinate 34,479,038, forward strand.
GGGAATTCCTGACACCTTTTTTTTTTTCTTCTAATGAGTACAGAAGAATATATTTTAGAAAGTTTTGATAACCAGACAGTGGACAGTATCCATCGACTTCTATAGCAACTGGGGAAAAATAGATCCAGTGGAAGACAAGACAGTTAACTTGTCTGGTTAACAAAGATTTCCCAAAATCTTCTGTTCAAACTCATACAGTTCATACTCATAAAACAACATGAGTAAATTAGGACAATTTTTATTTGTAGGTCAACTACCCCTTTAATGTAAAGCCGATTCAAGAATGAACATCTTGTTTTTAAACAATTGGGGAATAGCACAGCAAGATGAACATCCCAAAACTAATGTAGGAAAATGTAAATAATTCAAAATCACTGGCACAGATTAACACTGTATAGGCTCAAACAGCAGTCACTCGAATGTCTTGCATTATTTAATGAAAGCTACATGAAACACTAATGAAAATGGGTGAGGAAAACTCCTAACAGCAAAAATAGAGCTGAAAAAACAAACAAACAAAAAAACCACACACTGCAGACATCTCAGAGCTTCAGCCATAAAACGGGTTTAAAACAGGAATTAGTCAACAAACATTCTCAATTCATGAAAGGCCTTTTTTTATGAGGGAGTTGCATCCTGCTCGTGGATGGCATCTCTCATAACTTCATCAGTCTCATCAGTCTCAGACAAGAGTGTTGCAATTCACTTTGGGTATGTGAGATAAAATGCATGGTAATAAGCCAGGAGGTATAGAGGCCCCTCATGGAGCAAGTCTTTGTAAAATGTTAGAACAGGGGTTGTACCTACAATCACAATGCAGTTCTCTTCACCAACCAGCAAGACAGGACTGGAAAACATGCACCGATGAATGTAGGTATCAGGATCGTCTGAGGGCTGGAAACCAAATATAAAAATACAGAATTTAGACTACAAACACAGTAAACTTTAAAATAAGCAATGTTGATGTTTTATTTGTTGTGGGGTGGAAGTGGTTAATGAGGAAAAAGAAATGCTTGTTTTCAGTTTTTTTTGTAGTATCAGTACATATGTAATGCATCCAATATAAAAATCCAATCTTGATGCTGCCATTGTCGTCCTGTGGAGTGCTTGATCTTGAAGGTGGTTACAGATTGACTGTTGATGCACTGGAATCAGCATCATAGTCACTTACTGCAGAAGGTTCTCTGTCCTGACCTGCTCTCTCGAAAGGAGGGTGTTTGGCCTTCATGGGACTTCGGATATTTGAAAGTCGCTTCAGGAGCTTATTGGCAACACCATCCTGTACAACAGAACAAAAGCATCAATGAATAGTTTTAAAACAATGTTATCAGCAACATTTTTTTTTACATAATTAAGTAAATAAAGTCTCTCACCGACTCATGCCTACATCCAGCTGACTTGTCTTTTATCATAGGGTAGTATTCCACTAAGCGCTTTGCCGTGGCATTACCCATGTTTATTGGGATATTTTTAGTGATCTGAAGAGGCTCTTGAAATTGATATCCTCATGATGTTTGTCATGGTATTTCGGATGAGCCGGCAGAAGAGTTCTTTTGAGAAGGTATCTTCACTCTTTTTTCTAAGATGCAGCTGCTCAAAGTATTTGTATCTCACATATTGTAGTTCACTGTCAGTAAAGAGAACTTGTTCTGGGCTGGGTAACTTTCAAAAACTTTGAAGTGCTGGGGCCATGCTTTTTTTCATTGTGTTCATCATCTGCTGATGAACCTTGGACTTTAACAGGAATAGTGTTGCCTTAAAGTACAAATATATTCATTAATCAACTGAGACAAAGTCATTTATTATTTTATCACAGAATGTGTCACTTGTGTGTTATTCTTCAACCACACTAACTTACATATAAATCATCTGCACTGAAATGATGTCCACTAGCAGGTATAAGCACGTATAGGTTCATAATACAAGTATTTTAAGTTAAATTATCTGTTCTTTCTTATGAGTCAAAAGCCAAATGTCTTCATGCCACAGGAAGTGCTCAGGACCAGGAAAGAGATCTCGAATATCCTCTCATGAGAGAGTTGGTAAAATGTCTTCCCAAATGTTAGCAGCTTAAAACACATGCAAATAAATTAGTTAGCATAGCTCAGTATTACTAAATTAGCACTTATTAATAAATCTAACAACATAAAAAGCAAAATGAAAAAATCTCAGAAAAGTTTTATTAAACAGATCTGAAGAGAATGAGACTGGCCTTTGTAATATGTTTAACTAACTTCATTCAGTTAGAATTCCAGGAACGTGGTTTTTTGGTGGGAAGCACAGCATATTTAATCACAGTTCAGTTTCAAATACAAGAATGACCATAAGAAACAATCAAGTTTTTAGAAATAAGCAACATTTTTGTAAAAATTATTAACCGTTTAGAAAGGAAATCGCAGGGTTTAACGTGACTTAGGCAATGCACGATATATACACACGTGATTTTTTTCTTATTTCTTGTGTTTTAAGTGTTTGGTTTAGCGTGAAATAAAAGAAGTTATTCCTGATATAACTAAAATAATCCTGATATTACATGCGTTTAAAATACACATTTAAAATACACATGGGAGGGAGAGAGCAATCAAATCAAATCAAATCAAATTTTATTTGTCACATACACATACAGCCAGGTCCCCTGGTGGTCTAGTGGTTAAGATGCAGCGCTCCCACCGCTGCGACCCGGGTTCGATTCCCGGTCAGGGAACCATCCCCAGCCACTCTTAGTGCCGGTCCCAAGCCCGGATAAATTGGGGAGGGTTGCGTTAGGAAGGGCATCCAGCGTAAAACATGTGCCAAATCAAACGTGCGGAGGATCCGCTGTGGCGACCCCTAACGGGAGAAGCCGAAAAGAAAGTTTTACATACACATACAGCCGGGAAAATAAGTATTTGACACAGCAACATTTTTATCAGTAAGGGGATTTGTAAGTGGGCTATTGACACAAAATTTCCACCAGATGTAACCATCAAGCCAAATATTGAATTTATACAAAGAAATCAGAACATTTAAGTCTACAAGTTGAGTCATAATAAATAAAGTGAAATGACACAGGGAATAAGGATTGAACACAATTTATTTAATACTTTGTAGAAAAGCCTTTGTTGGTGATTACAGCGTCTAGACGTCTCTTGTATGGAGAGACCAGTTGTCTGCATTGCTCAGGAGTGATTCTGGCCCATTCCTCCACACAAATGATCTTTAAATCTTGTGGGTTCCTGGGGCCTCTTTTATGAACTTTGATCTTCAGTTCTCTCCAGAGATTTTCGATGGGATTTAGGTCAGGTGATTGACTGGGCCATTCAAACAACTTGATTTTCTTTCTTTGAAACCACTTCATTGTTTCCTTGGTCTTGTGTTTGGGATCGTTGTCTTGCTGAAAGGTCCACCCTCTTTTCATTTTCAGCTTTCTGGTAGATGGCAGCAGATCTTTATCCAGAATGTTCCGGTACATTTTTCCATTCATCCTGCCTTCAATAATATGAAGTCTGCCAGTACCCCTTGCTGAAAAGCAGCCCCAAACCATGATGCTTCCACCCCCAATCTTAACTGTTGGTATGGTCTTCTTGGGGTGGTGGGCAGTGCCATTTCTTCTCCAAACATGGTGTGTAGAATGACTGCCAAAATGTTCAATTTTGCTTTCATCTGACTATACTATAGTCTCCCAATAATCCACAGGCTTCTTCAAATGCTCTTTCACAAACTTTAACCGAGCCTCAACATGCTTTTTGTTCAGCAATGGAGTCTTGTGTGGAGATCATGCATGGATACCATTGTGGTTCAGTGCATTGCTTATAGTTTTCTTTGAAACAACAGTACCTGCTGATGCAAGGTCTTCCTGAAGTTCTGCCCGAATGGTTCTTGGCTCTTGGCGAACTCTCCTGATTATTCTTTGGACTCCTCGGTCAGGGATCTTACGTGGAGCACCTGATCGTGGCCGGTTTATGGTGAACTGATCATATCATCCAAAGATTCAGAGAATCTGGAACAATCTCTGTGCGTAGGGGGTGAAGGCCGGAAAACCATACTGGATGCCCATGATCTTCGGGCACTTAGACGGCACTGCATCACATACAGGAATGCTACTGTAATGGAAATCACAACATGGGCTCAGGAAAACTTCCAGAAAACATTGACGGTGAACACAAGCCATCATGCAATTTGCCGTCGCCGGCTAAAACTCTATAGCTCAAAAAAGAATTCAATTCAATTTATTTTTATTAGTATAGCGCTTTTAACAATGAACATTGTCTCAAAGCAGCTTTACACAGATAATGTGGTGATTAAAAGTAAATATGTTCTTTGTAAGTATGTTTGTCCCTGATGAGCAACTGTGGCAATGAAAAACTCCCAGAGATGGCATAAGGAAGAAACCTTGAGAGGAACCAGACTCAAGAGGGAACCCATCCTCATCTGGGTTACACCAAATGTCCATTTGAAGCAGATATACAATGTTGCGGGGTTCAGTGATGACGATCAAAAGCAAACTGTATTTCTGAGTCAGTGTAAGAGAGTGTTGACATTAACTACAGTCCAGTCCATCCTCAAAGCGCCCGTTCTTACTCCGGAATTTCATGGAACCACCCAAGGTGTTGATGAGAAACCGTCCCAAGCTGCACAGAGTCGCCTCCAGTCGAAGAGAACACTATCCAGAGGCAGACCTGGACGAAGTGGGAAGATCCACGGAGGGGAGAGGGGCAGGAACAGTGGTCACTGGAACCTCAGGAACATGTTTAACTCAACCGAGAGAGAGAGAGAGAGAGAGAGAGAGAGAGAGAGGAAGAGAAGGATATGGATTATTAAGTCTCCTGATTGTTGTATGAAAGTTAATGTCACTGTGCAGTTTGGACTCCAGCAAGACTCGCTATGGCAGCATAACTAAAAGGGAGAACCAGAAGGTAACACAGACATGAGGGATCTCTGGGATAAGAGACGACCCACCACAGCACCATCAACAAACCTGAGTGAACGTGTGAATGTGAGGGGACGACAGCATACAAATATCCCAGTTCACCAAACACTCTATATCCATGTTCTTTCCAGATCTGAGCCTTCAACCTCGACTTGATCACTGAGACTGTGTCTGAGTCCCGAACACTGGTTGGAAGGCTGTTCCATAACTGTGGGGTTTATAAGAGAAAGATCTGCCCCCTGCTGTAATCTTCATTATTTGAGGAACCAACAGATAGCCTGCACCTTTTGATCTAAGTAGGCGTGGAGGATCATACTGGTACAGAAGTTCACTCAGATACTGCGGTGCGAGACCATTAAGTGCTTTATAAGTCAGTAGTAGTAAGAAGCCATATCTAAACATGATCCAGAAGCTCAGGCGTTTTCTCAGGACAAGGCTCATTTAAAATGGACTGTGGCAAAGTGGAAAACTGTTCTGTGGTCAGACGAATCAAAATGTGAAGTTCTTTTTGGAAAACTGGGATGCCATGTCATCCGGACTAAAGAGGATAAGGACAATCCAAGTTGTTCTCAGCGCTCAGTTCAGAAGCCTGCATCTCTGATGGTATGGTGTTGCATGAGTGTGTGTGGCATGGGCAGATTACACATCTGGAAAGGCACCATCAATGCTGAAAGGTATATCCAAGTTCTAGAACAACAGACGCTCCCATCCAGACGTCGTCTTTTTCAGGGAAGACCAGTAGTTTACACCTCTGAGGTGCCCAGGGTCTACTTTCTTGGATGGAGACACGAGTGAAACTGAGTTTTAGACAAAATCTGCCCCACATGTGTAACTTCCAAATAACGCTGAGTCAGTAGTGATATCAGAGACGTGAACAATGATGTAAACCTGTACTCAGAACTCTGATCTTTTCTCTGAGGGCTCACTCAGGAGATGGAAGAGAGTCAGGGATCATTAAAACAAAAACAGCTTGGAGGTTCATGATGAACCAAACAATCACTCTGATCATGAAATTCTCACTCATGCATGAATCTGATGAGACATTTAAGTGTTTGTATATTTTCAGAAACCTTCTCTGGAGATAAAAAGCAGCTGATAAATCACTGTGTGAAATTGTTCCATTTGAAAGATGTCAAAGATTTACAGTGAGTTTAGAGATTTCTGAGACTTGATTTGACCTTTGGACTGGTAGAAATTTTATATTTGTGTGAAATGGAGATTGGATTGAAAGAGTGTGAGAGGGAAAGAGAGAACAAGTGCAGACAGAGAAACATCAGAAGATAAACGAGTTCTAGCTTTACATCTCCAAAAAACATCAGTATGAAATTTGAGGATCTCTTGGAAGAGCTTGATGGCTTTGGAAGGTTCCAGAAGATGGTTGTGTTCCTCAGTTTTATTGGCCGATTCACGTTACCGTGTCACTTTTTGTTAAACAACTACATCGGTGCGATTCCTCCTCATCACTGCAAACTCGGCTCTGAGGATGGGAACCTAACGCTGGAGCAGAGAATGATCATCAACATTCCTAAACAGGACGATGGAACCTTCACTTCCTGCCACATGTTCTCAGAACCACAGTACCACCTTTTAAATGATACACATCTGAAAGAATCAAACTACACAGATGTTTTAGTGGTTGAATGTCAGAATGGATGGATATACGATAACAGCACCTTCATCAGCACATTAGCTTCTGAGGTATGTTTCAGCAGACCAGCAGCAGATCCTTCAAAACAGATTTAATTTAATATAAACATCTGATTTTAAATTTAGATAATTAATATCTACATTAGAATACTCTCTCCCTCTGCGCATGTGTGGGGGAAGGGCGAGCGTGGTGTGTAGAGGGTGAGAACGGTTGGCTTGTTGACAATTTTTTTTCCCTTTTTCCACCAGCGGGTGGTGTGCAGGGCGAGTGTAGAGAAGTGTGTGTGTGTGTGTGTGTGTGTGTGTGTGTGTGTGTGTGTGTGTGTGTGTGTGTGTGTGTGTGTTAGCGGTTGGAAATGTGTTGGGGCATGAGGACATTGTCTCTGCCTCCCACATGAACTGTGCAAATGTGTGTTGTTTTTTTTAACAGTATTGAGAAAGTGAATAAACTGATCCAGAAAGGAATTGTTATTAATAATGAGTGTGTACTGGTTTCTCCACTCTGTTCTCCTGCTAAAAAGGTAATGCTATCTAATGTTCCTCCCTTTATTAGTAATGAAGCAATTCTGAAAGAGCTGTCTATGTACAGGCGAACGGTCTCCTTCATGAAAAAAATCCCCCTCGGCTGTAAGTCCTCACTGATTAAACATTTGGTGTCTTTCAAGCGGATGGTGTTTATGGTCCTTAATAAAGGTCTGGTTGAACTAAATGTGGTGTTTAAGTTCAGAATTGATGGTTTTGATTACAACATCTTAGTTTCCTCGGATGCCGAAATAAAATGTTTTAAATGTGGTCAGTTTGGGCATCTTGTTCACGCCTGTTCTAAAAGACAGAGTGACCCTGGTGTTTACAGGTGCCCGGGGCAGGAAGCAGCTCAACCGGATTCAAGTTGTGAGTTTTAATATAAATGGAGTGAGGGATTATAGAAAGAGAGTAAAGCTTTATGAGCTTATAAAACAGAAACATGTTGATGTTGTTATGCTGCAGGAAACCCACAGTGACCGCAGTAATGCTGCTGACTGGGTAAAGGAGTGGGACGGGTTCAATTCAATTCAATTCAATTCAATTCATGTTTATTTGTATTGCGCTTTTAACAATGAACATGGTCTCAGAGCAGCTTTACATAAATAATGTGGTGATAAAAAATTAATATGTTGTTTATAAGTGTAAGTTTGTCCCTGATGAACAAGTCGGTGGAGACTGTGGTGAAGGAAAAACTCCCTGAGATACAGAAGGAAGAAAACTTGAGAGGAACCAGACTCAAGAGGGAACCTCATCCTCATCTGGGTGCCACCAAATGTCCATTTATTACAGATAAATGATGTTGAGGTGCAGTGATGGAGATCAGAGCAAACTGTAGTCCTGAGTCAGTGTACAGACTGTTGATATTAACTACGGTCTAAATCCATCCTCAAAGCTCCTGTTCTTACTCTGGAATTTCTTGGAACCACCCAAGGCGTTGATGAGAAACCATTCACAGCTGCACAGAGTCGCCTCCAAATGAAGAGAACATCATCCAGAGGCAGACCAGGACTAAGTGGGAAGATCCACAGAGGGAAGAGGGGCAGGAACAGTGATCACTGAAACCTCAGGTGCATGTTTAACTCGACCAAGAGAGAGAGAGAGAGAGAGAGAGAGAGAGAGAGAGAGAGAGAGAGAGAGAGAGCGAGAAAACTGAACGAGCAAACACTCCATATCCATGATCCCTCCAGATCTGCTCCTTTACCTCACAAACACCTATTGACTAAAGACTCCACTAAATAAATGTGTTCAGCCTCGACTTGAACACTGAGACGCTGAGTAAATGACGTGAAAGTACGCTTAACACGGTAACGTGGTGAGGTAGAAATGCAATGACTGAGGCAGATTTTAAAAGAGATTATGTAATGATCTGAAATAACTTCAGACTGTGGAATTATGACTAATTTTTGACTTTTAAATCAAGAGTGTGTCTCCACTATGAGTGGGTCCTATAACATTCTGATTAATTCCTACTGAATCTAGAATGGACACAACTGCTGCTCTTGAGGAGTTTTCCTGATTATCATAATCTATATTAAAGTCACCAACAATTAATGCTTTGTGTAAAGAAGCAGCTGGATTTGTGATGAAATCTGCAAATTCTATAAGAAAATCAGAGTCGGGCCCCTGGGGGTCTATAAATAATAATTAGTGGAATTGACTGACTGGACCTGCTTTTGGACACTGAATATTTTATGCTGGTGTAAAGAACTTGATGTAAATGTTGTTTGTCGGATCTTATTGCTGTCACTGTTCATTTTATTCCAGTGGTTTTTCCCCCTTCTTTCCAAAATTGGACTCAGCAGTAACAAATATTTTAAACTGTGGCTGGTCTCCTTACCTTACAAAATGGAATATATATATATATATAGAACAGGAGCACAGGAGGTGGAGGAGAACTTTCTTAATAACCTGCCAAAGCTCTCAAGAGTCAGTGGCCAAGGAGTTAAACAAAAAGCTGACACCAGCTGAGCTTCAAAAGCTGAGATCTCAAAACTCTGGGCTTCTAGTAGTTCCTAGAATAGCAAAGTCCACTAAAGGTGTTAGAGCATTTTCACATTTAGCTCCTAAACTCTGGAATAGTCTTCCTGACAGTGTTCGGGGTTCAGATACACTCTCCCAGTTTAAGTGTAGATTAAAAACATATCTTTTTAGCAAAGCCTACACATAACCTCCAGTCACGTCCCACCTCGTGAAGATTATGGACCTATGGATGATCATGGAGAAGTAGATGCCGAGTGTTTAAAGGCCCTGGCATGGAGAAGCTGATGCTGGATCTATGATGATCACAAATTGTTCTGTATTGTTGAAAGATTTATGACCAAACTCTTGATGTCACCCATATGAAGATGGGTGGATTGACTTGACTTCATGAAGCTCTCCAAGGCATGGAGAACAGGCAGGCGCCATGAATAGATGTTCTCCCTGTTTAGTTCTTCAAGGCTTTCTGCGCAGTAATAGGGCAGGATGTGATGGAGGTCCTACAGGACAGTGTGAAGGGTGGTCAGCTCCCATCGAGCTGCAGGAGAGCTGTCCTGACCCTGCTGCCAAAAAAGGGAGTCCTGACCCACCTAAAGAACTGGTGCTCAGTGTCACTACTGTTCACTGACTGCAAGCTGCTGTCAAAAGCATTAGCCTCCAGACTGATGAAGGTGATGAAGCAGATCATTCACCATGACTAGACGTTCTGTATGCTTGGCAGGTCGATATTTGATAACGTATACTTAATTCGTGACATTTTGGACGTCTCCAGGCTATTGGGTTAAAGACTGGTCTGATTTTCCTAGACCAGGAAAAGGATTTTGACCGGGTTGAGCATGAATACTTGTGGAAGGTGCTGGAAAGCTTTGGGTTCAACCCTGGTTTCAAAGCCATGATCAGGGTGCTGTACAGTGAAGTTCAGAGTGTACTTAAGGTTAACGGTGGTTTATGGGCCCCTTTTAAAGTGTACAGAGGGGTAAGACGCTGTTCACTGAATGTTGTACACTCTAGCAATTGAACATCTTTTAATTCAAGAAGTCATCTTTTTGGTTTTAATATTCCACATGCTAATGCTTTCCTTTACCCATCGGTGTATGCAGATTACCTGGCTGTTATGGTGGGGTCCCAATCTGATGTAAATATTTTAATTGATGTTTTAGAAGACTTTGAGCTTTTATCTTCAGTGAAAGGTATCTGGAGGTAAAGTGAAGCAGATTTAGTTGGGGAGTGGTGAGGTCGAGAGCCGAAACTCTCAGGAGGTTTTCTATGCAAAAGTGGTGGTTTTAAGTAGTTGTGTGTCTACCTGGGGAAATAACGAGTTTTTAAATAAAAACTGGGAAGGCACTGTAGAGCACATCAAGGACAGCCTGAGCAGGTGGAAGCGGCTGGTACTGAAAATGTCCTACAGGGGGCAGACACTGGTGATATTCATCCTGGCTGCGTCATCTCTGTGGCACAAGCTGGCATGCAAGGATCCGCCACCAAACCTGCTAGCAAACATCCAGGCCCTGCTCGTAGACTTTTTCTGGAAAGGTCTGCACTAGATTCCACAGATTGTCCTCCATCTGCCCAAGGAGGAAGGGGGCAAGGGCTGGTTCAACTCGCCAGCAGAGGTGCAGCCTTTTGCCTCCAGTTTATCCAGAGACTATTAACCCGGCCGAGTAACCCAGCCAGTGGACTTTTGCACATAGTGCGAGGACTGGTACTGGACAGAACTTTACTTTTATGGACACAAACGCACTGGATGTTACTGGTTTACCAGTGTTTTACCGTGAACTTTGAAAATACATTTACATGGGCTGCTGGAGGAGCCTCTGGCCAACGGGAGACGTCTGGACATCTCAGGTGCAACCACCCCCACACTGTCCAGAGCTCTGATCACCTCAAAGATTATCCCACTCCGAGAGCTGTGAATGTCGCGGGGACAGACCTGTCACAAGTGGAGGAGGCAGCACATATGGGACTCCGGTCCCTGCGCATTGCTAACCAACTCCTACATCGCTGAAGGTCTACAGTAACAGCCAGAGGTGGCAAAAGTACACACATCCTTTACTTAAGTAGAAGTACAGATCCTCATGTTTTTAAATACTCAGGTAAAAGTTGAAGTACTGATTATACTTTTTTACTGAAATGAAAGTAAAGACGTTTTGGCTCAGACATGTACTTCAGTAAAAAGTAGTTATTACTTCTACCTGTTTTAGCTGTTAACTGGACCTCACATCATATTATTATTAGATAGATAGATAGATAGATAGATAGATAGATAGATAGATAGATAGATAGATAGATAGATAGATAGATAGATAGATAGATAGATAGATAGATAGATAGATAGATAGATAGAACTTTATTGTCATTGCATAGTGCAGGTACACAGCAACAAAATGCAGTTTGGCATCTACCAGAAGTGCAAAAAAGTAGCAATCGTGCAAATAGTACAGATAAACATGTATCATATTTACAGCATGTGATATGTATGTAAGCATATGTACAGTGATTCAATATAAAGGCTGTATCAGTGCAGAGACGTGTGGACATCATTAAAAGCCTTTGCTATGTTTCCACACGGACAGTTAATGAGGTGATACCGGAGAAACTGCACCTCTTCAAGTCAAGAACTTTTATATATAAAATTATAGACATTTTACAGATTTGAATGATGTTTTGTTTTTATCTGTACGATCAATAAAGACAGTAAATTAAGTTTGTGTCGCCATTATGAGGGAAAAACCCACAAAACGCCACCTAGAGGGTAAATTGTGTAAAACATGGCGGATTTGGTGTTTGATCTGAAACTTAATCAGTAAACAAAAGTTTAACATTTAGTGCCATTTACAATCATTTTAATTTTGACAGCCAAATATATATATATATATTAATACAAAACAAATTAAAAATTTTACCGAATGAATGTATGCAGGCTGAAGATCCACATATAGAACACAAGCAGAGAAAAGATGATGATGATCATGAATGTGTCTGTTGTCAGTCATGTTCTCATCACTGACTCCCTCTGTCTCATCCACATTAACCCCAAACTTCTTACTGCCTTCTGCCTGCTGATTCTTATCTTCGTAAAGAGTGAGAGTCAGGACTTTATACACCAGCGGAGTGAAAATACGCGCAGTAACAGGAAAACGCTGTTAGCAGAGGAGCGTGTTTAGCTGAAGGACTATGAAATCAGTGACACCTTTCCTGCAAAAGGATGAACTTTTTCCACAGCTGCACATCGCATAAAGTGGCCACATACCTGAGCAGAAAGGACAAAGTGACAGAAAATGCTGACTGTGATGCAAACAGAAACTTCTCCAGACTAATGAAATCAAGGATTCAGGTTGATTTAAATTTTTATAAGCGTGTGGGGGATCTAAAGATCTTTGAGGCTGTGTGGTGTTGTGTTGAAGCTCTATGTTTTGTAATAAAAGAAAATTTGTACTTTTTACCGGAACTAGGCTAAAGAACCTGACCCTCCCACCCCTCCCCCCAATATCACAGTGTGATATCTTTTATATATTTAATATTATTCATCTTTTTATTTATTCATTTATTTATCTATTCATCCATATATTTAATTAAATAAACTTGATACCATCTGGCATTTAACATGGTTTGTGTCAAATAAAGGATTGTAAAAGTAAAAAAAAGTCTCTCTCTCTCTCTCTCTCTCTCTCTCTCTCTCTCTCTCTCTCTCTCTCTCTCTCACTCAGTGGGACCTGGTGTGTAAGAACAGAGGGATGAATAAAGTGATGGCCACCATCTTCTTCATTGGAGTGATGATAGGAGCAGCGATATTCGGCAGTCTGAGTGACAGGTCTCTAAAATTAATCGTTTTTATGTTTTTTTTTGTTTTTTTTACACAGTGACACAAAAATGTTCTGAAGTACACTATATTGCCAAAAGTTTGTGGACACCTGGTCGTTAGTACGGTATGTGCTTTTTGAGCATTGCATTCCACATTTGGTCCCAATTTGCTCTTTTAATTCTCTTCACACTTCTGGAAAGATCTTGCAGTGTGCTTATGGATATCAGCCACAAGGGTGTTAATAAAATCAGGTACTGATGTAGGTGAGGAGACCTGGGGTGCAGTCAGTGTTCACATTCATCAGAAAGATGTTCAATACGGTTGAGACCAGAGCTCTATAGCAGACCACCAGATCTTTCTCCCAAAACCTTGGAAAGCAGATCTTCATGGAGCTGGCTTTATGCACTGGGGCCATGCTGGAACAGGTTTGGACTTCCAAGTTCAAGTAAAAAATTGTATTGTACCGAATCCGCAGACATCTGAAACAATTGTGTGCCTCCAGCTTTGTGGTAACAGGCAGGAAAGGTCAGGTGTCCCATTATACAGTTATTATATAGTGTAACAGAAGTGTGTATCAGTGCTCACTGCAGCCAGTCAGGTGTTGATTCAATTTCTCTAGTTTCAGTTCTGATGGATATATTTATATATTTATATATATATGTTTATACAGTTCTCTTCATCACTCCTCTGGTTGAGCAGTGAGTCTTCTACATTACAAAGTGGTGTTGTTCCTTAGATATGGCCGGAAGACCATGCTGATGGTGTCCTATGTGATGGCATTATGTTTTGCGATGGCGAGCGTTTTCTCCTCCTCCTTCATCATGTTTGCAGTGCTGCGGTTCTTCACGGGTCTGAGTATCACCGGCATCGTCATTGTCACCAGCGTGCTTAGTAAGAAACATCTTCATTTCACCAACATATATTTCCTATATACTATATATCCTACATACAATATGCTCAGGGCCAGTGCTAGCTATTGGGAGCAGAAGATTACCCTGGGCTTTAGGCTTGAACGTGGGGCTTCATAACCGTAACAAACCTATACACTAGTTCACCTATCAAGAAGGGCAGTGTAAGATGAGGCTCTTTATTCATTATATATAAAATAATCACTCACCTGAATTTGAAGCAGGTAATATCAGCATTTAAATGTGGGTCTCCGTCCTCTGAATGCTGTGTGCTGTGTGCAGTGATAAACAAAATCCAACTTTTCTGCTTTCTGACCTGATTTCCCTGAAACGAATGCATTTCTCAGAAGTTGCTAAGCGAGAAGCTGCGCAGCCACACAAAGAAAGCAGAGCTCATAATGAAGCTTTGTGAGCTGTCATCATGTATTTTTAATTATAATGTATTATTAAAATAAACTGAGCTTTAGTCTGCAGATTCGGACCAAGTAATAAAAATAAGAAGATCTGCTCTTTTAATTATTATTATTTAATTTTATTTATGTATTTTTTAGTGTTGAGCTTAGTTTATTTAATATTTAATTATTATGCACATTTAAGTAAATATATAAAAGTACTAATAACAAGTTTGTATAACTAAAAATGACCTACATGCATAACCACGTCTGCGATTTCATCACGGGCAGTAAGTACGAGCAAAGAGCAAACGTGAAATTCTGCGTAAAACTAAGCAAATTTGCAAAAATTTCAAAACTGTTCGGCAACTCGGACTTCACCCTCTTCCCATGGATGAAGATCCAGCTCTGTTTTGACACTGTTCCAGAGATCCGGTGAAAATTGCAGAAGGTGCTTGACATTTGTTTCAAGATGGCGGCGCAGCAGTAGCTCGCAGTGGCCTCTCCAGATCCAAAAATTCCACATACATGGACACCACAGACAGCTGTGTTCATGTGTACGACCACCAGACGCTGTTACGCTACAGAAATTATGCAACAACAAATCTGTATGATGATGTAGTTAATGACCTTCGTGACCTCGGCTTGCTGCGACCTTGGCTACAATGACCAGGCCCCCAGCCCTCAGTGTCACCTGATGCCGGTGGCCAGGAGAGGGGAAGTCGGAAGCGGTGCTCGAGGAAGTGGAAGTGTGGCAAGAGGGTGGGTGTCCATGCTAGGGTAAAGGCTAACCCAAGCCGGCCGGCTCTCCGTTCCATTTTACTTTCTGCTCCCTGGACAATAAATTGGATTACATTTGATTCCAGCAGACTGCTGTGTCTTTTTTTTACAGAGACGTGGCTCAGCAACTCTGGATGCTGCCATCCAACTACACGCGCTAGCCGTGTTTCATGCCGACAGAAACGCAGCTCTGTGCAGTGACTCGCGGTGGTGGTGTGTGTGTTTATATCAACACGGAATGGTGTAAGAACTCTGTGCTTGTTTCACGCTACCGCTCATCTCTAGTGGAGTTTGTGACTGTAAGATGCAGGCCATTTTTTTTGCCACGGGAAATCACCACAGTTTTCATTGTCGGAGTGAACATTCCCTTCAGCGCTAATGCTAACGAGGCATTGTGTGAAATCTATGGCGCTATTAACAACCTGCAGAATGCTCACCCCGACGGATTGTTTATTATCGCCAGACATTTCAACCATGTGAATCTCAGGACTGTACTCCCTAAACTCCATCAGCATGTGAACTTTGCATACGACAGGAGCAAAAATGCTGGATCTTGTTTACACAAACATCCTTGGCACATATCGTGCGGAGCCCCGCCCCCATCTCGGCTACTCAGATCACATCTCTGCTGTGCTAATTCCAGCATAGAGACCGCTCTAAACCGGTTCTGAAACAGGTGAAAACATGAACAGCAGGAGCGACTTCTGCTCTTCAGGACTCTTTTGAGTGCACTGACTGGGACATGTTTAGGGAGTCTGCAACCAACGGCGATTCCATCAACTTGGAGGAGTTCACATCATCAGTGACCAGCTACATCAGCAAAGTGCGTTGATGACATGACCATCTCTAAGACCATCACTACACGCTCCAACCAAAAGCCATGGATGACCTCAAAAGTGTACACACTGCTGAAACAAAGAGACTCTGCCTTCAGAGCAGAGGAACGAGATGGCCTAAGAACAGCAAAGGCCAAACTGTCTCGGGCCATTAGAGTGGTGAAGCATGAACAAGCCAAGAGAATCCACAGCCACTTCCAGGACAGCGGAGACACCCAGCGCATGTGGCAGGGCATCCTGGAGATCACAAACTGCAAGACAACTTCACCTGTTTGTGACCGTGACGCCTTCCTCCCAGATGCGCTGAACGACTTTTGCACCTCTGCACAAGGTGGTTTAGATTGTCCATAAAGTGTTCGTGTGCGGAATGGTGTGGTGTAAAGTGTCCATTTAGTTTCCGTGTGTGGTATGGTGTGGTGTAAAGTGTCCATAAGTGTCCGTGTGCGGAATGGTGTGGTGTAAAGTGTCTGTGTGCGGTATGGTGTGCTTTAAAATATAAAGTGCACTGTGCTGTGCGAGTCCAGAGTTTAAAGTGTCGTGGTGCGAAAAGAAAAATATGTGCAGAGAAGAAGTGTGATGATGGCGAGAGTGGGTCAGTTTTTAGATCCTGGGTGTTTCCTGGTTTAAACTCCGAATGGCTTGCGGGAAGAAGCTCCTCCTCATTCTCTCTGTGTTCGCTTTCAGGGAGCGGAAGCGTTTCCCTGACCGCAACAAAGAAAAGAGTCCATTTTTTGGGATGGCTGAGGTCCTTCATAATCCTACTGGCTCTGGTCTGGCACCGTGTGCTGTAGATGTCCTGCAGGTTAGGGAGCTCGGTGTGGATGGTACGTTCAGCTGAACGCACCACCCTCTGAAGGGCTCACCTGTCCTGCATGGTGCTGTTCCCGAACCAGGAAGTGATGCAGTCTTGTGATACAGTCTCGAAGTCTACAGTCTCCTGCCTTAAAGACTATCGTCCTGTTGCACTCACACCCATCGTGACGAAGTGCTTAGAGAGGCTTGTCCTGAGGCACATCAAGACCTGGCTTCCACCCTCATGGGCCCCCATGCAGTTTGCATAATGTCCAAAACGTTCCACGGATGATGCCATTTTCCACGACCATTCATCTGGCCCTCACCCACCTAGACAACCTAGTTAGCACTGGGGCGCCTTAGGGCTGTGTGCTCTGCCCACTCTGCTGACTCACGACTGTGTAGCAATGCACAGCTTGAATCCCATCATCAAGTTCACACGGTGGTGCGTCTCATCAGCAAGAACGATGAGTCAGCATACAGAGAGAAGGTGAAACAGTTAACAACCTGGTGTAGAGCAACAACCTGTCTCTTACCGCTGACAAAACTAAAGGAGAGCACAAAGCGACCATTCTCCACTGATCATCGATCGTCAACAGCAGCGAATTCCTTAACTTCACCTGGTCACCCAACACCAAGAGCCCAGCAGCGTCTCTGCTTCCTGAGAAGGCTGAGGAAATCTCATCTTCCTCCCTCATCCTAAACATGTTCTACAGAGGAACCACCAAGAGCATCCTGAGCAGCTGCATCACTGCCTGGTTTGGGAACTGCACCGTCTTGGAACGCAAGTCCCTACAGAGGATAGTGAGGACAGCTGAGAAGATCATCGGAGTCTCTCTCCCCTCTATCATGGACATTTACACCACACGCTGCATCCGCAAAGCACACAGCATTGTGGACGACCACATACACCCCTCACACACACCGCTCACCCCCCCATCCCCTCACACACACCCCTCACACACACTCATCTCTCACACACACACACACACCCCATTTAGCAACCATTTATAGTGCTTCTCTTAATGTTAGTCAGAGATTAGGATTCAGCTTTAAATCATTTGAAGTGCTCGTTCTTAAAATTGCACTTTCAGACATGCACAGAAAACTCGCTCTGGTCACCGTGTACAGACCCCCAGGACCCTACGCTGATTTTCTTCATGAGTTTGCTTGTTTTCTCTCAGACCTCTTGATCAGTTTTGATAAAGTGCTGCTTGTAGGAGATTTTAATATTCATGTAGATGATGTAAACGATGCTCTAGGATTATCATTTGTCGATTTACTAAACTCTTTTGGAGTTAAACAAAACGTCACCAGACCAACCCACCGTTTTAACCACACACTAGACTTAATAATATCCCACGGAGCAGACGTCACTGATATAGATATTTTACCCCAGAGTGATGACATCACAGACCATTATCTCCTACTGTACACACTACCGGTAGAGCAGATTAACCGTGTTTCACCACGGTATCGACCTGGTAGGACTATTATTCCAACCACTAAGGACAGATTCATAAATAACCTGCCTGATTTATCTCAGTTTCACATTAAACCCATAACTGCTGATCATCTTGATGAGATGGCGAACAACATAGACCTTATCCTCACTAGCACTTTAGACACTGTTGCCCCCATCCGGTTAAAAAAGGTTCGAGAACAAGCACCTGCACCTTGGTATAATAGTCATACGCATGCCCTAAAGAGAACAGCACGTAATCTGGAGAGAAAATGGAGGAAAACTAAATTGGAGGTATTTAGAATTGCGTATAAAGACAGTATGCTTAGCTACAGACAGGCGCTAAAAGCTGCTAGAGCTAAACACCTGAGCAAACTCATAGAAAATAACAAAAACAATCCCAGGTTCCTTTTCAGTACAGTCGCTAAATTAACAACAAATCAGGGATCTGAAAAATGTGTTCCATCACAGTTTAGTAGTGACGACTTTATGAATTTCTTCACTGAAAAAATAGATAACATTCGAAAAACAATTGTGGCGGTCCAACATCTGAGATCATCTCCTGACACTTACCTTATCTTACCTACAACTCCACAACTCCACTGTTTTACATGTATAGGATAGGAAGAGCTGTATGATGCTATTATGAAAGCTAAATCAACAACATGTCAGTTAGATCCAATTCCCACTAAACTACTGAAGGAAGTGTTATATACAGCTGGTGAGCCTCTTCTGAATATTATTAACTCCTCACTATCTTTAGGTCACGTCCCTAAATCCCTCAAGGTAGCAGTTATTAAGCCCCTCATTAAAAAAACCTAATCTGGATCCAAACACACTATCGAATTACAGACCAATTTTAAATCTCCCATTTATGCCTAAGATTTTAGAAAAGATTGTCGCTGCCCAGTTCTGTTCCTACTTACAAGAGAACAATATCTTTGGGGAGTTTCAGTCAGGTTTCATGCTCCATCATAGCATAGAAACTGCCCTAGTTACAATCACTAATGACCTGTTTTTAGCTTCAGACCAAGGCTTCATCTCGCTGTTAGTTTTACTAGATCTTAGTGCTGCATTCGACACTATAGATCATGATCTCCTCCTAGATCACTTACAGAATTACATCGGCATTCAAGGACAGGCATTAAGCTGGTTTAAATCCTACCTGTCCAATCGTTACCATTTCGTAGATTTAAATGGAGAGCTATCCAGGATAATGCTAGTAAATTATGGCGTGCCACAAGGTTCAGTTCTAGGACCCCTGCTTTTCACAATATACATGCTTCTCTTAGGAAATATTATTAGAAGGCATGGAATTAGCTTCCACAGTTATGCTGATGATACCCAACTATATAATCTCATCAAAACCAGGCGATACACTCAATTAGCTCAGATAACTGAGTGTGTTAAAGCAATAAAAGACTGGATGACCATAACTTTCTACTAGTAAATTCTGATTAGATGGAGATTTTGCTCATCGGCCCAAAAACCAGTACACAGAAGCTCCAGCATCTCAACCTGCATTTAGACGGATGTTCTGTAACCACTAGTTAAACAGTAAAAGATCTGGGAGTTATTTTAGAACTTTTCTTTTAATAATCACATCAACCAAGTTACATAAACAGCTTCTTTCACCTTAGAAATATTTCTAAGTTAAGAAACATGTTGTCTATATCTGATGCAGAGAAGCTCGTCCATGCGTTCATGACCTCCAGACTGGACTACTGTAATGCATTACTAGGTGGATGTCCTGCATCATTAATAAACAAGCTTCAGTTAGTTCAGAATGCAGCAGTCAGAGTTCTCACAAGGTCAAGAAAATATCACCATATAACCCCAATCTTCTCATCCCTACACTGGCTTCCTGTTAAGGTTCAAATCCACTACAAACTACTGCTACTTACTTATAAAGCACTAAATGTTTTATCTCCATGTATCTCCAGTCTTCTAACACGCTACAATCCGTCACGCTCCCTGAGATCTCAAAACTCTGGACTTCTAGTAGTTCCTAGAATAGCAAAGTCCACTAAAGGTGGTAGAACATTCTCACATTTAGCTCCTAAACTCTGGAATAGTCTTCCTGACAGTGTTCGGGGTTCAGATACACTCTCCCAGTTTAAGTGCAGATTAAAGACGTATGTTTTTAGCGAGTTCTACACATAACACACATCACACACATCACATCACAACCTTGTGCTCCAGAACATCTGATCACATCACATTATCAACTTGTGCTGTTAATATCATGAACAGCAGCTACGCTAATTCCTCTCCACTGCTTCTCTTTCTCTCCCCATCCCGAGGCTCCCTTAGGTTGCTCCAGCTCCAGTCACGTCCCACCTCATGAAGATTGTGGACCTTTAAAGAAGTAAATGCTCACAAACATCCAGAACCATCTTCCCGTGGGCTCACCACCTGCAGGAGGGACCGTAAGGGACGGTGCTGTGAGGATTGGGCAGCAGTCGAAGGCGGGGGCCTGCTTAGACTGCTGCCCCCGCGACCCGAATTACGGATAAGCGGGAGAAAATGAATGAATTAATGAATCCAGAACCATCTAGAGACGTACCAGTGCCAATTTGATCCCACTACATGTGTGGAGTTTGACATTGGACTTCCTGAAGTGCTTAAAGGCTCTGGCATGGAGAAGCTGATGCTGGATCTGTGATGATCACAAATGTTGAGCTCAGTAGCTCCTACTTTTACAACCATAAAGACTGTATAAGACTGTAGAAAGAACATTTACTTATAATCTTATACTCCAGTGCTCATGTTAGTTCTCACTCTCCAGTGTTCTGTATTGTTGAAAGATTTATGATCACACTCTTGATGTCACCCAAATGAGGATGAGGTTCTGCTTTTGAGTCTGGTTCCTCTCAAGGTTTCTTCCTCATAACATCTAAGGGAGTTTTTCCTTCACCACTGTCGCCACGGCTGCTCATCAGGGATAAACACACACCTTCACCTTCACTGTTGATTTGTGTAAAGCTGCTTTGAGACAATGTCTGTTGTGAAAAGCGCTATACAAATAAACTTGACTTGACACACACACACACACACACACACACACACACACACACACACACACACACACATACACACACACACCTCTAACACACACTCTTCACACACACACACACCCCCCACACACACACTTTTCACTTTCCTACCATCAGGCAAGCAGTTCCGAATCATTCGGCTTCACATCCAGACTGCTTTTTCCCTCAAGCAATCAGGCTCCTTAACACAGACCTGAACTGAAACTCACACACACACACACACACACACACACACACACACACACACACACACACACACATTCAACTGTGTGTTACTGAATTGTACAACCTGAACTCAACGCACACTCATTACTCATCTCAATCCATTCCACCACCATTTATATATACTTTTTTTTTTTTTATCATATTACACTGTTTACATGTTGTTTTTTGCACCTAACGACTGCTGCTACTGCTGTTTTTGCTACAATATTGTGAGAGAAAGTCCAGAATCCATCTGCAAGTGGAGGTGCAGATACCCAGGTCACTGAGCTTAGTGATCAGTACAGTGGGGAGGACTGTATTGAACGCAGAGCTAAAGTCAATGAACATTCTGATGTTGTTGTTGCTTTTATCCAGGTGGGTGAGGGCTGAATGAAGGGCTGTGGTAACTGCGTCCTCTGTTGACCTGTTCGGGCGATAGGCAAACTGGTGTGGGTCCAGTGTAGGTGGTAGACCCGCAGTGAGGTGATTCAGGACCAGTTTCTCAAAGCACTTCATAGCGATAGGTGTGAGTGCAACTGGGCGAAAGTCATTCAGGCATTCGGCAGCTGAGTGATTAGGCCACAGGTATGATGGTTGTGGTCTTCAAGCATGTAGGAACCGTGTTTTGGGCCAGTGACAGGTTGAAAATGTCGGTAAAAACCTGTGCCGGTTGTCCAGCGCATGCTCTGAGAATACGTCCCGGTATGCCATCCGGCCAGCTGCCTTTCGTGCATCCACTCTGCTAAACACTGAATTTATACGTCAGTAGTAGTATTTTATAATCAGTGTAAGATGTAATTGGGAGCAGTGTAGATGATTAAAACAGGGCTGATGTGGTCATATTTTCTAGATCTAGTGAGGACTCTTGCTGCTGCATTCTGAACTAACTGAAGCTTATTTCTGCACTTACTCCAACACCCAGACAGTAAAGCGTTACAGTAGTCTAATCTAGATGTTACAAAAACATCTACTAGTTTTTCTGCATCCTGTAACGACATCATATTTCTAATTTTAGCAATATTTCTAAGGTGAAAGAAGGAGATCCTGGTGATATTATTCACGTGAGACTCAAAGAAAAGACTCGGGTCAATACTCACACCGAGGTCTTTGACTGCTGTACACACTGAAACAGAAACACCATCCAGAGATGCATTGTCTCCTCAACATTGTTAAGCTGATCTCTCTCATCTGGCTTTGCTGAAATATACAGCTGTGTATCATCAGCATAGCAATGGAAGCGATTCATTTGTTTATGTATAATTTCATACAGAGGCAAAAGCAAAAGCAGTGGGCCTAAGACAGATCCTTGCGGAATACAAAACTTTACCTCATCTTGCCTATACACATACTGAATCTCTATAATACTGCGACCTGTGAATACACTACAGCAGGACAGGTTTTATTTTTGCTCACATACACACTATGTGTTTCTGTGCGTGTGTGTGTGTGTGTGTGTGTGTGTGTGTGTGTGTGTGTGTGTGTGTGTGTGTGTGTGTGTGTGTGTGCATGTGTGTGCATGTGTTCTCAGCTGTGGAGTGGGTGAATATAAAGAGCAGGAAGTTGGTGGGTGTGATCGACAGTTTGAGCTGGACATTTGGTTACATGCTGCTTCCTGTGATGGCGTACGGAGTGAGAGATTGGAGATGGCTGACTGTAACGGCCACATTACCTCTCACTGTGGCGCTAATCAGCTGGAGGTCAGAACCTTTTATAAAAATCTTTACTTAAACACACCAGGAATAAACATGATATGAAATATATCAGTCACATTCAAACAAATAAATACATTTTATTGATAGAAAATACAGAAAGTTACACAAATGCTGATTATGGCATCAGAGGAACTAAATTTTCTGAAACAGGTCTTGCCCAGGTGGAACATTCACCAGGTGTAAATAATTCAATATCATGCCAACGCTAAACATTGACAGATCTAATGTGTATTTTACATGTACAGTATGTTCCTCTATATCACATGTTTTTAAGAGTTCAGAGTTTTTAGATTCTGCAGCTGATAAACTGTTATAAAGTTCCACCAGAGGGACGAGTGAAGAACCATTCAGAGTTAAAGGTTAAACACTGCTCATGTTCACAATCAGATCTGTATCTGATGTCAGGGAATGATTATTCTGTTTAATTGTGTGCTGTGTGTTTTAATGATAGGTGGGTTCCAGAGTCGGCTCGGTGGCTAATTGCTAATGGCAACGTGGAGAAAGCTCTGTTTTACTTAAACAAATGTGCTGTGATGAACAAGAGGACCAAGGCAGCCAACTCCTTCCTGAAACCAGAGGTGTGTGTGTGTGTGCGTGTGTGTGTGTGTGTGTGTGTGTGTGTGTGTGTGTGTGTGTGTGTGTGGTAGATTTTTCACTTTCCTTCGTGCCACATCAGTGATAAGTGTGTGTAAGTCACTGGTGGTGAAAATTACACCATTAGAGATACACTCTACACTCTGCTGATGGTTTGAGAGGGAGAGCAGCAGAGTTTTGGCAACATAAAGTCATTGGATAACTTTAGTGTTCCCAAACTTCAGCACCACAGATACAGAACCAGAATGTTCTAAATAAACATTGTTAAAGCAGGACAGGAAGAACCAGAGCACCTTGATTAAACATCTTCTCAGTAACTGGAGAACAACAGGGCTGACAGGGAGAGGAGAGGAGAGGACACCAGTCCAGTCAGAGTGTTGTCTCTCCCTCCCTGGCCATTGCTCTACTAAGGACAACTGTTTGTTTTGCACTAGGAGAAGTTAGTGATTATAGACCTTCAACAGTGAGAGATTACTAAGAGTAACATTATAAAGTGGTGTAATTTGACAAAGTCAATGTCCAATAGATTAGCATGCTCAGGTCCCACCCCAATGTAGCTAACAGCAGGTTATTTTCACTGAACTGATAGATGTCCAGGTGGTGTTCCAAAAACAGCGCCAACTGGACTGTTAAGGTGGAATCGTATCATCCCAGAAACGTGCCACTCACATGTCTTGCAGTATAGCTTAAAGCCTTGGACCTTTCTGTTTTAGCTTTACTAATTTAAACAATGACTGAAACTTTGTATAACAGGCATTTCTCATGCTAATTGCAATCTTACAGGGTGTAATCAAAAGTTTACAAAAAAACACACTTTATTCATCTATGTTTCCACACAATTACCTTCACCAAACAGTCCCCTTGCACTGTAATACAGCACTCCCAGTGTTCTTCTGGAACGTGTCCTAGAAGTCTCCTTTTTGAAGCGAGTCAAGCACCTTCTGCAATTCTTGCTGGATCGCTGCAATGGTGCCAAAACACATTTGGACCTTCATCTTCAGGAATATGGCAAAGTCATGCAGGGGTCAAATCTGGTGAGTGGAGTTGATTTGGAAGTGAGATTTAGTTGATTGCTCTACGACAATCATCATGCACTAGTTTCTGAATGTTTTGACATTTTTGGGGGTTGATCTCCTCGAAGGTCTTTCTAATCTCTCATCATATTCGTGATGTCATTCCTCTCTCGAAGCATGTGTGCCGCTCAAAACACCTTGAATATCTGGTTGCAGCAAATGTCTCTGTGGCAGATTTTCATGCAAAATTTCACAGTTGCTCTTTGTTCTAACTCACTGTCCTTAATGCACGTGGGTCAGAACAGCACCGGTTACACCATTAACCTCTGAAGATTTTTATACCACCTTGTATGATAAAGTGCTCGTTGTATTTCTCAACTATAAGTCAGTTTAGATTAAAAAAGCATCTGCTAAATAAATAAATGTAAATGTAGTCTCACAACAGGACAAGTTCAAATGTTTATAGATTTCAGCTCAGCACTATAATAACCCAGTATCTGATCAGTAGCTGAGGCTGTTGGGCTGTTACAACTCCTCCCTCTGTAACTGGATCCTGGACCTTTTGACTGAAAGACCTCAGGCAGTCTGGACCAGGAACTGCGCCAGTTACATACTTACCAGTTAAGTACTGGGGCCCCTCACTTACTAATGATTTGCTGCTGCTGATCCACATGGACAGCCTGAGGATACAACCATTCTGGCTTCAAAGTGGCACATTCCACAGAGACGGCCCTCTTGGCTGTCACTGAGAAATGACATGCTGCTGGATCAGAAAAGCTGTCATCTGTACTCATCCTCCTTGACCTTTCAGCAGCATTCGACACAGCATCCCCCCCTAGCAAATTTTGCTAGTGTTACTCGTTCCTTTTGATTTCTTCTCTACAAGGCTTTGATAATTTCTCTCCACACAGGCTGCCCAGGTGCTTGTTTACTCTCTTGTGATTTTGAGACTGGACTACTGCAGCTCTCTGCTGGCAGGTCTTCCACTGAACGCTATTCATCCACTGCAAATTATCCAAAACGCAGCTGTGTGACTTGTGTTCAATCTGCCAAAGTTCTCCCACACCACCCCACTGCTGCTCCTCCACTGGCTTCCAGTAGCTAATTCAAAACACTGATGATGCCTACAAGGCAAAAAATGGATCAGCGTCACCTTAACTCAGAGACCTCATCACATCTCACACTGCACCACACTGTCTGAGATCCTCCAGTACTGTTCCACTGGTACCACCTTCTCTCAGAATGAGAGGTAAGTACACTTCAAGGCTCTTCTCTGTTCTGGCACCGAGGTGGTGGAAATGAACTTCCCCTAGATGTCCGACTATCTTCAAGCGACGGGTGAAGACCCTCATCTCCATGAAACACTTTAACTATCCAAGTTTCCTTTGTTAAAATAAGACAACCAAAAAAAGTGAAAAAAAAAATCTTAAATTTGTAATCTACTGTACCAGTCTAGATTTATTCAGTGATTAAGACTTAAAGCACTTTTGTAAGTCATTCTGGACACAAATGTCTGCTTAATGCCACCAAGGTAAATTTAAATGCAGATGAATTTAGGACTGAAAATAAATACACAGTGTGAACAGTTAAATGGTATAAATTAAATAGACTTTTTGATGAAACTATGATGAGCAGATCTCTGGTGTCCACCTGATGAGGATTGGTTTCTTTGGAGCCTTGAAAATAAATTCAAGTTACAGAAGTGGTTTCAATTCAATTCATGTTTATTTGTTTTGAGTTTTTAATAATGAACATGGTCTCAGAGCAGCTTTACACAGATAATGTGGAGATAAAAATGAAGATGTTGTTTATAAGTTTGTCCCTGATGAACAAGTCGGTGGAGACTGTGGTGAAGGAAAAACTCCCTGAGATGCAGAAGGAAGAAACCTTGAGAGGAACCAGACTCAAGAGGGAACCTCATCCTCATCTGGGTGCCACCGAATGTCCATTTATTACAGATAAACGATGTTGAGGTGCAGTGATGAAGATCAGAGCAAACTGTAGTCCTGAGTCAGTGTAGCAGACTGTTTATATTATTTACAGTCCAAATCCTCAAAGCTCCTGTTCTTACTCCAGAATTTAATGGAACCACCCAAGGTGTTGATGAGAAACCGTCCCAAGCTGCATAGAGGTGAAGTGGGAAGATCCACAGAGGGAAGAGGGGCAGGAACAGTGATCACTGAAACCTCAGGAGCATGTTTAAGTTTAAATTATTAAGTCTCCTGATTGTTGTATGAAAGTTAAGTCACTGTGCAGTTTGGACTCTGGTAAGATTCACTGTAGCAGCAGAACTAAAAGGGAGAACCAGAAGGAAACACAGACATGAGGATCTCTGGGATAAGAGACGACCCACCACACCACCATCAACAAACCTGAGTGAACGTGTGAGAGTGAGGAGACGACAGCATCCAAATATCCCAGTTCACCATAGTCAAGTCAAGTTTATTTCTATTGCGCTTTTCACAACAGACATTGTCTCAAAGCAGCTTTACAGAAATCAACAGTGAAGGTGTACGATGTGTATTTATCCCTGATGAGCAGCCATGGTGACTGTGGCAAGTAAAAACTCCCTTAGATGTTATGAGGAAGAAACCTTGAGAGGAACCAGACTCAAAAGGGGAACCCATCCTCATTTGGGTGACATCAAGAGTTTGATCATAAATCTTTCAACAATACAGAACACTGGAGAGTGAGAACTAACATGAGCACTGGAGTATAAGATTATAAGTGATGTTCTTTCTGCAGTCTTATGCAGTCTATATGGTTATAAAACTAGGAGCTACTGAGCTCAACATTTGTGATCATCACAGATCCAGCATCAGCTTCTCCATACCAGAGCCTTTAAACACCCCAGGAGGTCCAATTTCAAACTCCACACATGTAGCGGGATTAAATTGGCACTGGTACGTCTCGAACTCACAAACGGATTGTAGCGTGTTAGAAGACTGGAGATACATGGAGATAAACCATTTAGTGTTTTGTAGGTAAGTTGCAGTAGTTTGTAGTGGATTTATAGCTTAACCGAAGGCCAGTGTAGGGATGAGAAGATTGGAGTTACATGGTGATATTTTCTCCACCTTGTGAGAACTCTGGCTGCTGCATTCTGAACTAACTGAAGCTTGTTTATTAATGATGCAGGACATCCACCTAGTAATGTATTATGTGCATTTATGTTACCAACTCATGGTGCACGGACTCTACTGTTACTGAAAGTCATTGCTCTGTTCATTTAGAGTATTTGATGATTAAGTGCAGACCCTTTTATTTACCGAGAGAATTCTCAGCCATTGTTGTGACTGCAGTGTACATTCCGCCGGATGCTAATGCTAAGCTAGCTATGGAGGAACTGCATGCAGCTATCAGCAAACAGCAGTCTGTACATCCCGAAGGAGCTATTGTTGTTGCTGGAGATTTCAACCACTCCAACCTGAAATCTGTTTTACCAAAATTTCACCGCAATGTCTCCTGCTCTACCAGAGGGGACAAAACACTGGACCAGGTATACACAAACATACCTGGGGCATACACAGCCATTCCCCTCCCCCACTTGGGTCAGTCTGATCACCTCTCTTTGTTCATGCTACCCAAATACACACCACTGATAAAACGTGTGAAACCAGCTCTAAGGACAATAAGGTATGGCCAGAGGGGGCCATTCCTTCTCTACAGCTACAGTTTCAGGATACTGACTGGAACATGGAACATTTGACATGGCAGCAGAACACTTCAGCTCTGGTTAAGAAAGCACAACAGCGCCTGTACTTCTTGAGAAGTCTCAAGAAATCTCATCTGTCCCCTGGGATTTTAACAAGCTTTTACCGCTGCATCATTGAGAGCATCCTGACCAACTCCATCACTGTATGGCACGGAGGCTCCACTGTGAGTGAACGAAAAGGGTGGTCAAAACCGCCAAACGCATCACTGGCACCCAACTACCTGCCATTGAACACCATCACCACAGCAGATGTCTGCATAGAGCTCACAACATTATCAAGGACTCTTCAAATCCCAGTCATAAACGGTTTAACCTCCTTCCATCAAGAAGGAGATACAGGAACTTGTGCACCAGAACCAGCAGGTTCAGGGCCAGCTTTTTTCCATCCACCATCACACTACTGAACTCTACACTACACCGCTAAATCACCACAAAACAAACACAAAACAAAACAAAACACTGTATATAACCTCTGTACTGTACATGTACATATTACACAGTATATCTTTTACTCCTCATTACATCTGCACTATTTTTATCTGTGTATCCCTATATCATTACTGTACATGCTGCCCAACATTTCATTCATTTGTGTATATAACCTGTGTGTGTATATATATTTATATATAGTAGACTGTTTATTCGACTTGTACTCTAAATTGAGGTCCACACGTCTCTGCACTGTTACTGCCTTTGTATTTATTTACCCTACATATGTTTACATATTATCACTATAACTTGCTGTAAATATGCCATATATTTATTTGCACTTTTGCACGACTGCTACATTTTACATCTATCTATTACAATAGTCCAGTCTGGAGGTCATGAACGCATGGACGAGCTTCTCTGCATCAGATATAGACAACATGTTTCTTTACTTAGAAATATTTCTAAGGTGGAAGAAGCTGTTTTTGTAACTTGGTTGATATGATTTTTGAACGAAAAAAGTTGCTCTAAAATAACTCCCAGGTCTTTTACTGTTAAACTATAGGTTACAGAACATCCGTCTAAATGCAGGTTGAGATGCTGGAGCTTCTGTGTACTGGTTTTTGGGCCGATGAGCAAAATCTCTGTCTCCGTCTGTGCTGATTTTTTCTATTTAATATCGTAATTTCTGGAAGATTATTGATAAAACGCGCTGTTGTAGCTGACGAGAAAGTACGCTTAACACGGTAACGTGGTGAGGTACTAATGCAGTGACTGAGGCAGATTTTAAAAGAGAGATGAGATAATGATCTGAAATAACGTCAGACTGTAGAATTATGACGAATTTTATTTTTAATCCAAATGTTAACAACAAATCGTTGGATTAATTCCAACTCTAGAATGGACACAACTATTATCAAAATCAATATTAAAGTCACCAATAATTAATGCTTTGTGTAAAGAAGGAGCTAAATTTGTAATGAAATCTGCAAATTCTATCAGAAAATCAGAGTCGGGCCCCTGGGGGTCTATAAATAATAATTAGTGGAATTAACTGACTGGACCTGCTTTCAGACACTGAATATTTTATGTTGGTGTAAAGAACTTCAAATGTTTTACATTTGTGTTTAGTCTTTTGTGTGACGTTTAGATTATTATTATAAATAGCTGTGACTCCGCCTCCTCTGCCATTTAGACGGGGTTGGTGTATGGAACTATACCCAGGAGGACTCGCTTCATTTAATGCTACATATTCATTCAGTTTAATCCACGTTTCTGTCAAACACATTATATTAAACTCCTGGTCGGTAATAATTTTGTTTATAATCAGCGCTTTTGACGTGAGAGATCTAATATTCAGCAATCCAATCTTTAGATCAGAGGTGCTGCTGTGCGTTCAGTCCTATTTAATTTAATGTTAATCAGGTTACTAAAACAGACTTTCTGAGTATTCCTATATTTTCACAGTGTTTCAGTGTTCTCCTTCCACTACCCTTTCAGTCCTGCATTAATATTTAGAGAGAATTTTCTGAGCTTCTTAAAGAGATTAGCAGAAGAAAAAAGGAATAGATACAGAAAGCACTACAGTGAGAGAACATCTGCACTGACATCTCCATGCTATCTTCGTCCTGCTGCAGGTTCTCTCATCTATAGTGTCAGAGGGAGAAAACCGGACATACACCTATCTGGACCTGATGAAGACACCCAACATCAGGAGACTGGCTTTGCTGACAGGAATCTGCTGGTGTGGAGAACAACACACACATTTATTATTTTATTCATGTCTACTTTCATCTCTATCTAACACACACACACACACACACACACACACACACACACACACACACACACACACTCTTAAATGTTTTGAATGCTAGTAATGTATGCTGGTTGTTATAAGGGAAAAACACTCCATTGTGGAAATTATGAAAAAAGGTCTGAAGGTCGTAAATCTGACCTTGTTCCAGGTACGGCGTGGCTTCTTCTTACTACGGAATCAGCTTTAACATCAAAGGCTTTGGTCTGAATTTGTATCTGAACCAGTTCCTGTATGGTACTGTGGAGATTCCTGCAAAAGTGGTTGTCTACCTGCTGCTCGATCGGATTGGACGGCGTCGCACTGAGGTGGGCGGGCTCCTGATGGCAGCCTGTGCACTCATTATAAATGTCTTCATATCAAAAGGTAAGGAGCCAATGTTTCAAATTATACATATGATTGTTGAAGTGGGTGTGGCCTCTGAACCTGTCCGTCATTCGTCTCTCTGTAGATCAGTGGATTGTGCGCTCAGTGATCGGAGTTCTGGGGAAAGGTTTCACCTCCATCGCTTTCTCAACACTCGTCTTGTACTGCTCTGAACTTTACCCCACTGTTATCAGGTAACATGCACACACACTAGCACACACACAGATTACTATTCATCTATAAACTGTGTGTGTGTGTGTGTGTGTGTGTGTGTGTGTGTAACAGACAGAATGGAATGGGCTATAACTCCTTCATGGGCCGACTGGGTGTGGCTTTAGCTCCACTGATCCTCCTATTGGATGATGTGTGGCTTCAGCTGTCGCAGGTGATTCTGTGTGTCACTGCGGTGGTTACGGGTTTGGTGGCAAGTCGCTTACCTGAGACAAAGGACAGGTGTCTCCCTGAGACTATGGAGGACATCGAGGGGACCAGGTCAATATTTGACTTTACATTTAATCATAACACAGACATGTTTATTCCATCAGAGGCAAAAATATAAATAAAAATATAAATAATATAATAATATAAATCTACAGTACTGTGGTAAGGTTTAAGGCAGTTGTGGAAAAATGCCAAAGGCAGAATGCTTTTAAAACATAATTATTATTTTAACAAATAAAATGTTTTATTTTCATTAACGCTTTTCTAAATGAACAAAAATGGATTGTAAACGAACAGAATAGAAATCTAAATCAAATCATTTGTTGAGACACTGTTTGGCTTCAGTTCCTTTTCCCCGGATCTTAACGTCAAGTCTGTCTGGGATTAAATGAAGAGACAGCAGAATTTGAGGATCCAACTTCCACAGAGGATCTGTGATTAGTTCTCCAAGACATTTGAAACAACCTACCTGCTGAATTCCTTTAAAAACTGTAACCTATTTCAAATGTTCTATCTAATTGTAAAACAAAACCAAGCTTTCGCCATGAACATAAACATAGAATTCGACATGGCGATAAAATTAAAGAAATAAAAACTGTACCTCGGAATGCAATTGTACCGAGAAGAAATGACAGAGGCAAAGAGGTCACCAAATATTGATTTCTCTTCTGTTCATTTCCTTTACACATATTTTTAAACACATTTCTACAGAATTATTCACAAGCACCTAAATGTACTGTACATAACATGAATATAAATGTATCTCATAAACCCAGAGTATGAAACTCAGAGTATATTTATTATACATTGTGGTCTTTTATATGTATTATTAATTATAAATTATTTTTCTCATGTGTTAAATATTCTCAGTATTTTTACCTGTATGCTGTAAATACAACTAAAAGGTAATTCTAAACATATTTACACTTTATATCTAGGAATATATATATATATATATATATATATATATATATATATATATCATACCCTGTGAAAGTCTTTACCTTCTGTCAGATTACTCCCTGGAAAAGAAAAGAAATCAAGTCTAAGTTTTTGGAGTTGTAGGAACATGTCATAACCTCACCATCAAAGTGAAAATAATATTTTAAAACATTCTGGAGCATTATTACATATTAATTTGTGAGATTCCTGGTGAGATAAAGTGATCAGCCCCTTAATATATACTTTTAGATGCGTGCAAATAATCACTTTCCAGATCAAACCCTAGACTAGCTGCCCACCTGACATCAACTGTAGTGGTTTTGATGATTTTAAAATAAAATCACTATAAACCACAAGAATAAAAGTGGTATTTGTGCAGAAGACTGCAAAGATCCGGATTTTGTTTCACTGCAAGCTGTATCCTGCATAAAACTATGTTTGTGACAAATACAATTCTAGAATCTTGAAGAGTTCAGCATGTTTGGGAAAGTGCTTTTAAAAGGCCTCCAAGATAAAGTTGTAGAAACTTAGGAGAAGACAAAAGTTCAAAGGCTTTCGCTTTTGCTCTTAGTGCTCTGCTCTACAGATCATCAATAGGAAGTGGGTTGGAATCACCAAACACATTGCCCAAATCAGGCCGTCTGTCCAAACCGGATAACTGAGCCAGGGGATGTGGATTAGAGGAGCTACTAGGTGGACAAATTCAACTTTGAAGAACTTACAAGGCTTTATGGCTGGGACTGAATGGTCTCATAAGCTTTACACAAAGCTGGAAAGAAAGAAGCCTTTCCTGAAAAAGTGCCACGCTTTCACTATGTAAAAACACACTTTAAAGACTTTAATCGAGATCCCATCTAGAAAAATTGCTCTGATCTAATGAGAAGAAAATTGACTGTTTTAACTGAATGATAAGGACCATGTTTGTTGAAAAGGAAATACAGCACACCACCAAAAAACAC
Organism: Silurus aristotelis; assembly: GCF_946808225.1. Taxonomy (NCBI): domain Eukaryota; kingdom Metazoa; phylum Chordata; class Actinopteri; order Siluriformes; family Siluridae; genus Silurus; species Silurus aristotelis. Next base: position 34,512,315 of record NC_139579.1, read on the forward strand.
AGACCCACTGTGAAGCATGATGGCTGCTTTCTGGGGGGAAAATAGATGCTGCCAAATGATCCTAAAGAAAAAAAACTAAAAAAAAAAATAACCAATTGCTTGAGGATAGAAAAGTATAAGTGATATTTAATGTTGTTTATGTGGTATATGTATTTCAGACTCAGTCCATCTCTGGTTCAGGAAACAGGAAAAGAAGAAGAAAACAGAGTATAAGAAGAAATTATGTGATTTATTCCAGAAATTCCTCATTTATTAAATAAAGACTTTATTTTGTGGTTTATTTTAATCACACACACAAACAAGATTCATTTACAATATCAAGGATTTTAACTGAGTTTAATAAACATTTTAAAATAAAGTTCAAATAAAAATACAGACAGATTTCAGAACACTCACATCTCTACACACACACACACACACACACACACACACACACACACACTGTCACTCTCACTCACTCACTTACACACACACACACACACACACACACACACACACACACACACACACACACACACACATTCTCACTCACTCACTTACACACACACACACACACACACTGTCACTCACTCACACACACACACACACACACACACACACACACACACACACACACACACACACACACACATTCTCACTCACTCACTTACACACACACACACACACACACACACACACACACACTCACTCTCACTCACTCACTCACACACACACACACACACACACTGTCACTCTCACTCACTCACACACACACACACACACATTCTCACTCACTCACTCACACACACACACACACACATTCTCACTCACTCACTTACACACACACACACACACACACACACACACACACACACACACTGTCACTCTCACTCACTCACTTACACACACACACACACACACACACACACACACACATTCTCACTCACTCACTTACACACACACACACACACACACACTGTCACTCACTCACACACACACACACACACACACACACACACACACACACACACATTCTCACTCACTCACTTACACACACACACACACACACACACACACACACACACTCACTCTCACTCACTCACTCACACACACACACACACACACACTGTCACTCTCACTCACTCACACACACACACACACACATTCTCACTCACTCACTCACACACACACACACACACACACATTCTCACTCACTCACTTACACACACACACACACACACACACACACACACACACACACACACACACATTCTCACTCACTCACTTACACACACACACACACACACACACTCACTCTCACTCACTCACACACACTCTCACACACACACACACACACACACACTGTCACTCTCACTCACACACACACACATTCTCACTCACTCACTTACACACACACACACACACACACACACACACACACACACACACACACATTCTCACTCACTCACTTACACACACACACACACACACACACACACACACACACACATTCTCACTCACTCACTTACACACACACACACACACACACACACACACACACACACACACACACACACACACACACTCACTCTCACTCACTCACACACACTCTCTCACACACACACACACACACACACACACACACTGTCACTCTCACTCACTCACACACACTCTCACACACACACACACACACACACACACACACACACACACACACACACACTGTCACTCTCACACACTGTCACTCTCACTCACACACACTCTCACACACACACACACACACACACACACACACACACACACACACACACACACACACACACTGTCACTCTCACTCACACACACACACACACACACACACACATTCTCACTCACTCACTTACACACACA
>NC_139579.1:34514383-34534383 GCF_946808225.1 Silurus aristotelis
GAGAGAGAGAGAGAGAGAGAGAGAGAGATTAAAGGAAACAGGAGATATTGGACTTATTGGATTTGAAATTTGATCACTGGCAGAATGTTCATATTAAACAATAATCACATGATCACATTTAGTTTATTATTCATGTTCATTAATGCTCTACATAACCTCATAACGCTTCATAACCATCACATAATTTGTTTCTCACCAAGAGCTCAGAAAGTCTTACAAGCACTTATAACTCCTCAATGAATCCTCACAACAGCTGACTTCTGACCTTCAACATCTCACCTGGGTAAGGTAAGATCTCCTTAATTTCTCACATTTTCTCACTATTTTTTTATGATTTTTAATGATTTTGTACTATTTTTTTTTTATATAAATTGTTAATAAAATCTCAATACAAATCTTGTGTTTTTTAGTTGTGGAGTTTTCCTGATGGACAGTTTTTGATCTCCTATCCTGTGATTATGAGGCATTACAACGTGTTTATAAGGTCAGAGTGTTCACTATAATGTAACATAACCTGTAATAAAATATTAATCATTTCACCTCTGAGATCTAATAAATCATCAGTATAATATTCCTCATGGAGGAGTTCATAAAGGGTTATGATACACTCTGAAATGTTATGAAGGGTTATAAAGGATTATAAAAGGTTAGTAATAAAGGGAATCTAATCACAGTTTTGTTAGTGCTTGAACTGAAGACACACCTGCATTACCACGTCATTTCTGTAACCATTTTATCACAGTTTATAATTTTATCAAAGGTTTTATTTCTCTACATGTTTTTAGCCTAAAAGTCATGACCTCTGTCACATCCTAAACAGCACACAGAGTTAGAGTTACTCATCTGAACTGTCTGTATTGTGGGAAGTGAACTTTCTTAATACGTGTGTGTGTGTGTGTGTGTGTGTGTGTGTGTGTGTGTGTGTGTGTGTGTGTGTGTGTGTGTGTGTGTGTGTGTGTGTGTGTGTGTGTGTGTGTGTGTGTGACTTTCAGATGTACTTCCTGTTATTGCCCCAACCCCCTGTGATGTCACACCCTGGTCGCTTGGTCCCTGTAGAGCTGATGAGCCTCGAGGATCTCAGTCACTACAGTTGGGTCGTCCAGAGTAGAGATGTCCCCCAGACTTTCCACCTCCCCCATGGCCACCTTTCGGAGAATTCTCCTCATGATCTTCCCAGAGCGAGTCTTTGGAAGACGCTTCACCACCTTACACACCAAGACGGAAAACAAAAACAGGTCAGCATGTAGAACATCTAAAATCTCCATCTCCTGCAGAAGAAGTCATATTTTAGAGGAGTCAGTGTGCAGCTGTATACAGTACAGATTTACTGTCCTTAACAAAGAGACATTATTGTCTAAATAACTGGCAACAAAAGTGAGTACACCCTCAGTGATAACAGCTGTACGTGGTGTAAACATGTAAAGCCACTTGTTATATTCATCATGTTCTTGTCTGCTTATCAGAACCATAGAAATGTGTGTATCGTGTATTAGAGCAGTTACATCGATGCACACAGATACACACTGACCACTGGATGTTCTACATGGACCTCATGGTAAATAGTCTCTGAGGATGTGAGAATTAGAATTGTTGTTTTCCACAAAGATGCCGAAGCTGTAAGAAGATCAGTATCACCCTGAAACTGAGTTACAGTACAGTGGTCCTGGTCATACAGAGGTTTTCCAACGCGGGTTTCACCCAGAACAAACCACACAAGGGTCCATCAAAGAAGTCGAGTCCTCGTGCTGAGCATCAGGTGCAGACACATGAGTGCTGCAGCATTGCGTTCCAGCGTTCCAACATGTACTGTGACATTATGTAGCAGAACATTATGCTCTTCCCTTCAGAAGCCAGAATTTGGAAAACTTTCCGAACCACAGTTTTCCAATATAATAACGACCCCATACACACCACCAAGATGACAACTGCCTTGCTGAGGAATCTAAAGGTGAAGGGGATGACGGTATATTTCCAGAACTGAACCCTTTCGAGCAACTGTGGGGAGCACCTCAAGAAGGTGGAGAAGCACTGTGTGTGTAACATCCAGCAGCTCTGTGATGTCATTATGCCATTCAGGGACAGGCATTAAGCTGGTTTAAATCCTACCTGTCTGATCGTTACCATTTCGTAGATTTAAATGGAGAGCTATCCAGGCTAATGCTAGTAAATTATGGCGTGCCACAAGGTTCAGTTCTAGGACCCCTGCTCTTCACAATATACATGCTTCCGTTAGGAAATATTATTAGAAGGCATGGAATTAGCTTCCACTGTTATGCTGATGATACCCAGCTAAATATCTTAACTAAACCAGGCGATACACTCAATTAGCTCGCATAACTGAGTGTGTTAAGGAAATAAGAGATTGGATGACCCATAACTTTCTACTATTAAATTCTGATAAGACGGAGATTTTGCTCATCGGCCCAAAAACCAGTACACAGAAGCTCCAGCATCTCAACCTGCGTTTAGACGGATGTTCTGTAACCACTAGTCAACAGTAAAAGACCTGGGAGTTATTTTAGAGCAACTTGTCTTTTAAAAATCGCATAAACAGCTTCTTTCACCTTAGAAATATTTCTAAGTTAAGAAACATGTTGTCTATATCTGATGCAGAGAAGCTCGTCCATGCGTTCATGACCTCCAGACTGGACTACTGTAATGCATTACTAGGTGGATGTCCTGCATCATTAATAAACAAGCTTCAGTTAGTTCAGAATGCAGCAGCAAGAGTTCTCACAAGGTCAAGAAAATATCACCATATAACCCCAATCTTCTCATCCCTACATTGGCTTCCTGTTAAGTTTCGAATAGACTACAAACTACTGCTATTCACTTATAAAGCACTAAATGGTTTGGCTCCCATGTATCTCTCCAGTCTTTTAACACTCTACAATCCGTCACGCTCCCTGAGATCTCAAAACTCTGGACTTCTGGTAGTTCCTAGAATAGCAAAGTCCACTAAAGGTGGTAGAGCATTTTCACATTTAGCTCCTAAACTCTGGAATATTCTTCCTGACAGTGTTTGGGGCTCAGACACACTCACCCAGTTTAAGTGCAGATTAAAGACGTATGTTTTTAGCGAGTTCTACACATAACACACATCACATCATAACCTTGTGCTCCAGAACATCTGATCACATCACATTATCAACTTGTGCTGTTAATATCATGAACAGCAGCTACGCTAATTCCTCTCCACTGCTTCTCTTTCTCTCCCCATCCCGAGGCATCCTGAGGTTGCTCCAGCTCCAGTCACGTCCCACCTCATGAAGATTATGGATCTTTGAAAAAGTAGATGCCGAACTCGCAAACATCCTGAACCATCTAGAGACGTACCAGTGCCAATTGGATCCCACTACATGTGTGGTTTTGACATTGGACCTCCTGGAGTGTTTAAAGGCTCTGGCATGGAGAAGCTGATGCTGGATCTGTGATGATCACAAATGCTCAGTAGCTCCTACTTTTATACCAAAGACTGTAGAAAGAACATTTACTTATAATCTTATACTCCAGTGCTCATGTTAGTTCTCACTCTCCAGTGTTCTGTATTGTTGAAAGATTTATGATCACACTCTTGATGTCACCCAAATGAGGATGAGGTTCTGCTTTTGAGTCTGGTTCCTCTCAAGGTTTCTTCCTCATAACATCTAAGGGAGTTTTTTTTTGCCACAGTCGCCACGGCTGCTCATCAGGGATAAACACACACCATTCACCTTCACTGTTGATTTGTGTAAAGCTGCTTTGAGACAATGTCTGTTGTGAAAAGCGCAATAGAAATAAACTTGACTTGACTTGATTATGGAGGAGTTGACGAGGATCCCAGCAACAATCTGTGCAGCTCTGGTGAATTCAGGATTAAGTGATGGATAACAATGATCTTCTTCTTCTTCTTATTTCGGCTGCTCCTATTAGGGGTCTCCACAGCGGATCATCCTTCTCCATACCACCCTGTCCTCTACATCTGCCTCTTTTACACCAACTACCTGCATGTCTTCCCTCACCACCTCCTCCTTGGCCTTCCTCTTTTCCTCCTACCTGGTGGCTCCATCCTCAGCATTCTTCTACCAATATAATTCATGTCCCTCCTCTGCACATGTCCAAACCATCTCAATCTCGCCTCCCTCACCTTGTCACCAAAACATCCTACATGCGCTGTCCCTCTAATAAACTCATTTCTTATCCTGTCCATCGTCGTCACTTCCAACGAAAACCTTAACATCTTCAGCTCTGCCACCTCCAGCTCCACCTCCTGTCTTTTACTCAATGCCACTGTCTCTAATCCATACAACATCTCAGGTCTCACCACAGTCCTATAAACTTTCCCTTTCATTCTTGCAGATACTCTTCTATCACTAATCACTCCTGCTATCACTCTTCTCCACCCACTTCACCCTGCCTGCACTCTTTTCTTCACTTCTCTAACACACTCTCCATTACTTTACACTGTTGACCCCAGGTACCTGAACTCCTCCACCTTCTCCACCTCTTCTCCCTGCAACCGCACCCCTCCACTGCCCTCCCTCTCATTCACACACATGTACTCTGTCTTACTCCTACTGACTTTCATTCCCCTTCTCTCCAGCACATACCTCCACCTCTCCAGGCTCTTCTCGACCTGCTCCCTACTCTCACCACAAATCACAATATCATCCGCAAACATCATAGTCCAGGAAGACTCCTGTCTGACCTCGTCTGTCAACCTGTCAATCACCACTGAAAACAGGAAAGGGCTCAGGGCCGATCCTTGATGCAGTCCAACCTTCACCCTGAACCAGTCTGTCGTACCTACTGCACACTTTACTGCTGTCACACTGTCCTTATACATGTCCTGCACCACCCTCACATACTTCTCTGACACACCTGACTTCCTCATACAATACCACAACTCCTCTCTCCACCCTGTCGTACGCTTTCTCTAAATCCACAAATACACAATGCAGCTCCTTCTGTCCTTCTCTATACTTCTCCATCAACATCCTCAAAGCAAATAATGCGTCTGTGGTGCTCTCCCTCGGCATGAAACCATACTGCTGCTCACAGATGGTCACCTCTTCTCTCAGCCTGGCTTCCACTACTTTTTCCCAGAACTTCATGGTGTGACTGATCAACTTTATTCCCCTGTAGTTACTGCAGGTCTGCACATCTCCCTTATGCTTAAAGATCGGTACCAGCACACTCCTTCTCCATTCCTCAGACATCTTTTCACCTTCCAAAATCCTGTTAAACAATCTGGTCACTTAACACCAGCTCCATCACCAAGAAAGCCCAGCAGCGTCTCTACTTCCTGAGAAGGCTGAGGAGAACCCACCTCCCTCCCCCCATCCTGTCCATGTTCTACAGAGGGATCATTGAGAGCATCCTGAGCAGCTGCATCACTGCCTGGTTTGGGAACTGCACCGTCTCGGATCGCAAGACCCTACAGAGGATAGTGAGGACAGCTGAGAAGATCATCAGAGTCTCTCTCCCCTCTATCATGAACATTTACACCACACGCTGCATCCGCAAAGCACACAGCATTGTGGAGACCACACACACCCGTCACACACACTTTTTACCCTCTTGCCATCAGGAAAACGGTTCCGAAGCATTCGGGCCGCAACAACAAGACTGTGCAACAGTTTCTTTCCACAAGCCATCAGGCTTCTCAATAAACAGAAATGAAACGCAACTCTCACACACACACACACACACACACACACACACGCACTCAAATGTGTGTAACGAACTGTAACATTTTTTCTGGACTTAACACACACTCATCACTAATCTCAATCCATTCCACCACCATTCATTTATTTATTATTTATTATTCTTGACTGTACCACAATCATAACTGCTGTTTTTTGCACATTTATCATTATCACTGTATTTTACTGTTTACATGCTGTTTTTTGCACCTTCAACTGCTGCTGTATTTGTGCACTACATTGTTCTGTTTATAGTCACTTCTGGGGTATAGTTTTTTGTTTGTAAAGTTTTTACAGTCTTCTTGTACAGTACTGTATAATCAAGATTACAGTAGGTTTACTGGTCAGCGCCATATTGGGTTTTGTGTCTTGTCTTGTGTCGTCTGTCTGCACTGTCTGTCTGCACTGTCTGTCTGCACTGTCTGTCTGCACTGTCTGTCTGCACTGTTTGCACCAGGTTGCACTCGATGCACTTTATGTAACTTGTGTTGTAGCTCTATGTTATTTTGTTTGTTGTTGTTTAGTGTAGCACCAGGGTTCTGGAGAAACGTTGTCTAGTTTTTACTGTGTACTGTGTACCACTGTGTATAGTAGAAATGACAATAAAAGCCTCTTGACTTGACTTGGTTAAAAACTCCACTGCATCTCTCCTAAACATCTCCACGCTTCTACCGGTATGTCATCTGGTCCAACCGACTTTCCACTCTTCATCCTCTTAATCGCTGCTCTCACTTCCTCCTTACTAATCCTATCTACATCCTGCTTCACCAACTCTACATCCTCCAACCTTCTCTCTCTCTGATTTTCCTCATTCATCAGCTGCTCAAAATACTCCCTCCATCTTCTCAACACACTCTCCTCACTAGACAAAACATTTCCCTCTCCATCCTTTATTGCTCTAACTTGCAGCACATCCTTCCCAGCTCGGTCCCTCTGCCTGGCCAATCGGTATAAATCCTTTTCTCCTTCCTTAGTGTCCAACTTCTCCTACAGCTCCTCATATGCCTTTTCCTTGGCTTTCACCACATCCCTCTTCACCTGCTGCTGCATCTCCTTGTACTCCTGCCTACTTTTCTCATCACTCTGTCGATCCCACTTCTGTTTTGCCAACCTCATTCCCCTAATGCTCTCCTGCACTTCCTCATTCCACCACCACGTTTTTTTGTCTTGCTTTCTATTTCCAGATGTCACACCAAGTACCTTTCTATCTGCCTCCCTCATCGCTCCTGCAGTAGTTGCCCAATCATCCGGCACCTCTTCACCACCACCAAGCCCCTGTCTGACCTCTTCCCTAAACCTCACACTACACTCTTCCTCCTTCAGTTTCCACCATCTTATTCTTCTTTCAAACCTTACTTTCCTCCTCTTCTTCTTCGCCTCCAAAACCATCCTACAGACCACCATCCGATGCTGTCTAGCTACACTGTCCCCTGCCAGCACCTTACAGTCTCCAATCTCCTTCAGGTTGCATCTCCTACACAGAAGATAATCCACCTGTGTGCACCTTCCTCCACTCTTATACGTCACCCTATGATCCTCCTTCTTCTTAAAATACGTGTTCACCACTGCCATTTCCATTCTTTTAGCAAAATCTACCACCATCTGCCCTTCCACATTCCTCTCCTTAAAACCATACCTACCATCACCTCCTCATCACCTCTGTTCCCTTCACCTACATGCCCATTAAAGTCTGCCCCAATCACCAATCTTTCATTCCTACGTTCACCTTCTACCACTTCATCTAACTCACTCCAGAATCTTTCCTTCTCCTCCATCTCACAGCCAACTTGTGGAGCATAAACACTGATGACATTTATCATCATCCCTTCAACTTCCACCTTCACGATCATCACCCTATCAGAAACTCTCTTCACCTCCACTACACTCTTACTGTACTCTTCCTTCAGAATCACCCCTACACCATTTCTCTTCCCATCCACACCATGATAAAACAGTTTAAACCCACCTCCAATGTTCCTGCTCTTACTCCCTTTTCACTTGGTCTCCTGAACACACAGCATCTCTACCTTTCTCCTCTCCATCATATCAGCTATCTCTCTCCCTTTACCCGTCATAGTACCAACATTTAAAGTACCAACCCGAACCTCCACTCTCCTACACTGCTCCTTTTCCTGCTGTCTCCGTAGACGTCTTCCTCCTCTCCTTCTCCTCCTTCGGCCAACAGTAGCCCAATTTCCACCGGTACCCTTTTGGCTAACGATACCTGTGGCGGTCGTTGTTAACCCGGGCCTCGACCGATCCGGTATGAAATTCTCATTTGTGATCCGCATATTTGATTTGGCACATGTTTTACGCTGGATGCCCTTCCTAACGCAACCCTCCCCATTTACCCGGGCTTGGGACCGGCACTAAGAGTGCACTGGCTTGTGCATCCATAATGGCTGGGTTATGGATAACAATGATACTCACATTAAATATTCACATTTATTGCATTTAGCAGACGGCCTTATCCAGAGCGACTTACAACTGAGCAAATGAGGATTAAGGGCTTGGTGGTGCCTGGTGGTAACCCTAACAGTAACCCAAACCCTGACCTAACCCTAACTCTTACCCTAAACCCTAACCCCATCCCTAAACCCAACCCCAAACCCAAAACCTAACCCAAACCCTATGAGCTTTCGATCCATAGTCCAATGTCTTAACTACTGAGCTACAACCTTCCTCACACTTTCGACACACTTTAGACAATAATGGCTGTATGTTGAGTTATTTTTATAGGACAGTGCTCATTGACTCCTCTAAATATATCCAAGTTTCATTTTTATAGTATTGTCCTTTGAGAACATATAATAAAGTAGTTGGTGAAATGTGGGGGTGCACTTACTTTTGTGAGATACTGTATTATTATATGTCTCTCAGTTGTATTATTCAAACTGAATTATTGTTATAACATTGAAATAAATGTATAAATAAAATAGAAATATCAAATAATGTTTGTCTGGCACCAGGAAGTGGTCAGGGACGGCGTATTTGGCAATCTTGGTGGCCACCAGCACTCTGAGTTCCTTCACCACAGCTTCCTGGTTCTTCAACACGTTCTCCTTCATAACCACGAATGCAAACGGAACTGAGGACACAGGAAGTGATCAATTGTTTATCAGGAAATGGATTTAATCTTGTTCTACTGAATCGTTCAGGCACCTGACATTATACACTTTAAAGTTATATAAATATAAATATAAATTATAATCCTGGCTTTAATGTAGAGTCTCACTGTCTAACAGCAGAGGGCGCCACATTACATCTTCATATAAATCTAATATAAACACCAGAATTTCCTGTGTTTAGTTCAGTCTGATCTCTCCCATTCTCACTCTTTTATTAATTATATAATGCGCGCACACAGACACACACACACACACAGTATGGAGAAAGAACCCCTTAGACCTCAAACTCCACACTGCAGCTTCAACAATGCAGGCTTTATTTACTTCCTCTGCAGTCTTCTTTCTCTTTCTCTCTCACACACACACACACACACAAAACACAGAGACTGGTATAGAGACTAATTTGCATATTTGGGAATAGAGGAGAAGAAGGAAAGAACTTAAGCATGGTCATGGGCAGTTTGGGCTAGGGCAGTTTAACACCCTTCATCTCTCCCCACACCCCAGTGATTTACTGAGTGAACACTCTCACCTTCTCCTTTAATGTCGTGAGAAACTCCGATAACAGCAGCCTCTGGGACGTCCGGATGCTCGTCCTGCACAAGAACGTCACAGTCCAAATCATTCAATTAACAGCCTGCTGATCATTATATAGGAAAGAAGCTCCGCCTCTCACCAGCACGTCCTCGATCTCTGCCGTGCCCAGGCGATGGCCGCTGATGTTGATGACATCATCCATCCGTCCCGTGATCTGATAATATCCTTCTGCTGTCCGGTGTGCTCCATCTCCTGTAAAATAATACCCTACAGTGCCAACACACACACATACAAAGACACACACACACACACACACACACACACACACACACACACACACACACACACACACACACACACACAGTTTCAAATGTAAGTTTCAAATTTAATTATTTAATTCAGAATACAACATAGATGACATATCAAATGTTTAAACTGAGAAAAATTTTTATTTAAAGGGTAAACATTTTTTATTTCATAGCATCAAAGTTGGGACAAGGCCATGTCTCCACTGTGTGGCGTCCTCTCTTCTCTTTATAACAGTCTGTACACGTCTGGGGACTCAGGAGACAAGCTGCTCAAGTTTAGGAATAGGAATGTTCTCCCATTCTTGTCTAATACAGGCTTCTAGTTGCTCAACTGTCTCAGCTCTTCTTCTATCATCTTCCTCTTTATGATGCACCAAATGTTTTCTCTGGGTGAAAGCTCTGGACTGCAGGTGGACATTTCAGTACCCGGATTCTTCTTCTACACAGCATGATGTTGTAATTGATGCAGTATGTGGTCTGGAATTGTCATGTTGGAAAATACAAGGTCTTCCCTGAAAGAGACGACGTCTGGATGGGAGCATATGTTGTTCTAGAACTTGGATATATCTTTCAGCATTGATGCTGCCTTTCCAGATGTGTAAGCTGCCCATGCCACACGCACTCATGCAACCCCATACCATCAGAGATGCAGGCTTCTGAACTGAGCGCTGAGACAACTTGGGTTGTCCTTGTCCTCTTTAGTCTGGATGACATGGTGTCCCAGTTTTCCAAAAAGAACTTCAGATTTTGATTCGTCTGACCACAGCACAGTTTTCCACTTTGCCACAGTGCATTTTAAATGAGCCGTGGCCCTCAGAAAACACCTGAGCTTCTGGATCATGTTTAGATACGGCTTCTTTTTTGACCTATAGAGTTTTAGCCGGGGATGGTGAATGGCACGGTGAATTGTGTTCCTGAGCGCATGTTGTGATTTCCATTACTGCAGCATTCCTGTATGTGATGCAGTGGCGTCTAAGGGCCTGAAGATCACGGCATCCAGTATGGTTTTCCGGCCTTCACCCTTACACACAGAGATTGTTCCAGATTCTCTGAATATTTTGATGATATGATGCACTGTAGATGATGAGAACTTCAAACTCTTTGCAATTTTTCTATGAGAAACTCTGTTAGGGGTTTGTTATATTAGGGATGTACCGGTGCACGTATTCGTGCAGAAACGTTTTGGTGCAGGTCTTTCAGTTTGGTTTACCAGAATCCTGTTTACTTGTGGAACATTGTTACAATCTGAGTTCCCCCAGGAACATATCAAGTTGCAGACTGCAAGTTTATTTAGTCTCTGCCTCTCACTTAAGCGCAGTGTCACTGTTTTTTTTTTATTATTATTAAACGTGAAAATATACACAACAGTGCCAGGGGTATAAACGAGAAACTACAGTTAGTGCAGTGTCACTGTGGCTCCTCACTCCGTAGCGGAAATGCGATTTCTAATGTGTTGTCAAATTCAGATTTTGTTTTGCGCACTGCCATTCCATTTATATACACATCTATATCAACAAATGGGGTCTAATAAATTGATTAATTGTTCCATAAATTTTTCAACTGATTTAATTTTATTTGATTATTATAACAAATTTAAATAATTGAATTTCATTAATTAGATATATTGCATTTAATTTTTATTTTATTTTATTTAACTTAACATGCATTTTATTTAAAATTATAAAAAAAAAAGAAAACTGTTGATGTTTACAAATGTTAATAACAATAAACTGCGTTAATAAAAATAAAAATACAAGAAATTTTCTGTTTTGCATTTCATCCCCCAACTGTACCGAAATTGTACTGAATTGTGACTTAAAAATTGAGGTACCGTTACACTCCAAATACACACACACACACACACACACACACACACACACACACACACACACACACACAGATATAGATCTTGTTAGGCCATGACTCCTTCATACTGATGGACAGTGGTGCACTCACCAGGATAGGGTTTAAAGTAGGCATCTATGAATCTCTGATGATCTCCAAAAATGCTTCTGGCCATTCCAGGCCATGGCCGGCCAATACACAGAGCGCCACTGACATCATTTCCTGTCAGGACCTGGCCCTGTGAAGACAAGTCATTATAAACAACATGAAAATAAATAAGATGTGTATTCTACACTTTATTCTACATTCATTCTGTGGAGTTTTACATTAGAATGTGTTTCTGCTGTAAATGAAACTGTAACTGTTATACATAAACGTTGATGTAGCAGATCTGTAGCAGATGTTACCTTTTCATCCAGTAACGCAGGCTGAATGCTGAAGAAAGGCCTCATGGCCATGGCAGGGCGAATCTCAGCTCCGGGTTCAGCAGGTCGCGGTGCGATACACACTCCACCCGTCTCTGTGGGAAACACACACACACAAGCTGGAGCAACCTTAGGATGCCTCGCGATGGGGAGAGAAAGAGAAGCAGTGGAGAGAAATTAGCGTAGCTGCTGTTGATAATGTGATGTGATCAGATGTTCTGGAGCACAAGGTTATGATGTGACGTGTGTTATGTGTAGAACTCGCTAAAAAGATACAACCTGCACCAGTGGCGTGAGGTCAGGGTCAGTAAAGCTTCTCTGCTGGTCTAAACACTACCAGAAGCTCTGACCTACATTTACAACCTAAACTCTAATATTTGTTCCATGAAATTCTATTCATTTATTCCCAACAGTTTCTTCTCTTCATGTCGTAGTGTTTCTCTCGGCTGCACTGCTTCAGTATGTGTATTTGGATGTTAGATTTTTTAGTTTAATCCGATTTTAGCCTCTATGTGCTGCCATGTGAATCTAATCTGTCCAGGGCCTTCAAAGCCTGCCCTACAGGCCTTTTTTACTATAGTCTCCTTAACAAATATCTCTGTTTTTTTAACCAATCAGATTTCAGATTCTCCTCACAGAGCAGATCACTGGCCCAGAATAGCGTCAGCATTGTTCCGTCCTCTGATTGGTTGTTCAGAGGGAAACTGTTACAGCCGAGTTCGACTGGTAAAACACATGTGTAGCTCTGCACACGTTCATACATCTGAGTTAGACTTTTTTATGCCTACGGAGGAAGAGAAATTGATTTAGTCTCAGACGTACTTAAAAATTCATTTAGAAGAAAAGCGAGACATGGTGAGGAGGTCACCAACCCCGAAGCTCGCTAGCGTGTCTCAGCCTGGGAAAGGGTTTGATCTCCACTTCCAGACCAGTGAATACGAGCGATACCACTGGATTACAGAGTCTGCATCTCTGGTGAGTAGGTTGTGTTTTATTTACATTTGAATGTTTTTGTCATGTTATTAGACAAATATTAGTTGTGAACTGCTCCAGATGTTGTAGGTGCACAGTTGTGGTTGTAGTGTAGAGGTTTGGAGTGTAACTGGGTTTGTTGTTTTAGTAAAATGATTTTCACCTCCATATGTGAAATGTCTCTCTGTAATGCCACGTGTTGTTATATTGTGTTTTTGTATTGTATTGATGGTTTCTATAATTGCGACGTGATAGTGGTGTATTAATCAGAATCAGAATCAGAATCAAGTTTATTGGCCAAGTGTGTTGACACACACAAGGAATTTGGTTCCAGCTTTTAGTGACTCTCAAAAGTACAGACATAAATAAAACCTATACATGACAAAACAGACAAGACAAGACAATACAGACAATGTGAGACAGTATAGACAGTGTGGGTAATAAATAGGGATACAGATCAGTAATGTATATAAAGTGTGAGCGTGCATGGTAGTGCACCTTAAAAGGTGGATTAAGTCGGGTACATCCTCACTGAAGGCCCAGGTACCAAATGCACGGCCCACCACTGGTCTGCACTTAAACTGGGAGAGCGTGTCTGAGCCCCGAACACCTAAACACTATTCCAAAGTTTAGGAGCTGGATGTGAGAATGTTCTTCCACCTTTAGTGGAGTTTGCTATTCTAGGAACTACTAGAAGTCCAGAGTTTTGAGATCTCAGGGAGCGTGACGGATTGTAGCGTGTTAGAAGACTGGAGATACATGGAGATAAACCATTTAGTGCTTTATAAGTAAGAAGCAGTAGTTTGTAGTGGATTCGAAACTTAACATGTAGCCAGTGTAGGGATGAGAAGATTGGAGTTATATGGTGATATTTTCTCCACCTTGTGAGAACTCTGACTGCTGCATTCTGAACAATCCAGTCTTTTAATTCTTTAACACACTCAGTTATCCGAGCCAATTGAGCGTATCGTCTGGTTTCGATGAGATAGGTAGTTGGGTATCATCAGCATAACAGTGGAAGCTAATCCCATGCCTTCTAATAATATTTTTCAAGGGGAGCAAGTATATTGTGAAAAACAGGGGTCCTAGAACTGAACCTTGTGGTACCCCATAATTTAATTGCATTAACTTGGATAGTTTTTAATTCAAATCTACAAAATTGTAATGATCAGACAGGTCGGATTTATACCAAATTAATGCCTGTCCCTGAATGCCGATGAAAGCTCTCTCCTGGCTCAGGTCTTATTTGACTGATCACTATCAGTTTGGCCCATTTTCTCTTTATATCTGCTGCCTCTGGGTGAAATTATTCATAAACATGGGATTCGCTTCCATTGCTATGCTGATGACACACAGCTGTATATTTCAGCAAAGACAGGTGAGAGAGATCAGCTTAACAATGTTGAGGAGTGTGTAAAGGACATTAGACAGTGGATGCTTGATAACTTTCTTCTGCTAAACTCAGATAAGACGGAAGTACTTTTACTAGGACCACATGCAGCTAGAAGTAAACTTTCTGATTCTGTAGCATCTCTGGATGGTGTTTCTGTTTCAGTGTGTACAGCAGTCAAAGACTTTGGTGTGATTATTGACCCGAGTCTTTCCTTTGAGTCTCACGTGAATAATATCACCAGGATCTCCTTCTTTCACCTTAGAAATATTGCTAAAATTAGAAATATGATGTCGTTACAGGATCATGGATATAGAGTGTTTGGTGAACTGGGATATTTGGATGCTGTCGTCTCCTCACTCTCACACGTTCACTCAGGTTTGTTGATGGTGGTGTGGTGGGTCGTCTCTTATCCCAGAGATCCTCATGTCTGTGTTTCCTTCTGCTTCTCCCTTTTAGTTCTGCTGCCAGAGTGAATCTTACCAGAGTCCAAACTGCACAGTGACTTAACTTTCATACAACAATCACCAGACTTAATAATCCATATCCTTCTCTCCTTCTTTCTCCTTCTCTCTCTGCTTTTGAGTCTGATTCCTCTCAATGTTTCTTCCTTATAACATCTAATGGGGTTTTCCTTCACCACAGTCTCCATGGAGCGCATCAGGGATAAACACACACCATTCACCTTCACTGTTAAATTCTGTAAAGCTGCTTTGAGACAATGTTGTGAAAAGCGCTTTAGAAATAAACTTGACTTAAACTTATAGGGTATAGATGAATGGCTATAGTGTATATAAGAGGTTTTAAAGGGTATAAATGAGTGGTCTCTGTAGTAATTATCCTCATCATCACACTGTTATGGTTTTATGAGGAACACATCTGATCTGATCACCTTCAGCTCCTGAATGACCTCTGGTGACCTCATTTATATTTAAATGTGTAGTAATTACCTGTCTGCCACCAGGTGTCCACAAGAGGGCACCGCTCTTCTCCCACCACTTTGTAGAACCATTCCCATGCCTCGTGATTGATGGGTTCTCCAACTGCAGAGACCATCCACCAATTACCAAATATCCGGTGTTCAATAGGTCCTGTACTGTACTACACTCACACACACACACACACACACACACACACACACACACACACACACTGACCTGAGGCAAGGGTTCTGAGAGAGGATCGGTCGTACTTCTTCACCCAGCTCTCCTCATACTTCAGTAGGAGCCTGAGAGCCGTAGGAGCAGCATAAAACTGATTAATCCTTAACCGCTGTACCATCTCCCAGTACCGACCTACACACACACACACACACACACACACACACACACACACACACACACACATATTATATTTATATATGGTGTTGATATTTACATTTTACATAATATTATATATGTAGAAGATGTATTAAGGTGTGTGAGGTGTGTGAGATGTGATGTAATGTGGCAGTAGCACTGAATAACAAAGTCAGCTGGAGGTCAGTTGGAGTGGCAGTAGCATTGTTGACTTTCTTGTAGTACACAGTGTTCCCAGCAGTAGCGCAATCGCTTATCACAGAACTCTGTTTCTATTCTTAGGCTGCAGATATCGTTAACAAGTTTAATCTTATAGACTTTCTCATTACCACCTTCTCACTGCCACTAAAAGTGCCGCATAGGCCTCAGCAGGTTACATCCCTCTGTTGCTCCAAGTTCTTGGGTTTGGGCTGATAATGGCCCTAAAGTCACGTCTTTGAGAAGTAATTGAACCTGTTCTAAAAATAACTCTTCCATCAGCACTGGTTATGTACCTAAATCCTTCAAACTGCAGTATCAACCCTCTAATTAAGAAAACTACTTTCTAGGACTACTTACTAGGACCACATGCAGCTAAACTTTCTGATTCTGTAGCATCTCTGGATGGTGTTTCTGTTTCAGTGTGTACAGCAGTCAATGTGGTTGAGACTTAATAATCCATATCCTTCTCTTCCTGTCACCCTCTTCTCTCTCTCTCTCTCTCTCTCTCTCTCTCTCTCTCTCGGTTCCAGTGACCACTGTTTCTGCCCCTCTTCCCTCAGTGGATCTTCCCACTTCGTCCTGTCTGCCTCTGGATAGTGTTCTTTTCGTTTAGAGGCGACTTTGTGCAGCTCGGGACGGTTTCTCATCAACGCCCTAGAGATCCATGAAATTCCGGAGTAAGAACGGGAGATTTTTCAACATCGTTTATCTGTAATAAATGGACATTCGGTGGCACCCAGATGAGCATGAGGTTCGCCCTTGAGTCTGGTTCCTCTCAAGGTTTCTTCCTTCTGCATCTCGGGGAGTTTTTCCTTGAAACAGTCGCCACCGGCTTGTTCATCAGGGACAAACTTACACTTATAATGAACATCTTCATTTATTCTTTTTCATTTATTACAGATAAACGATGTTGAGGTGCAGTGATGGAGATCAGAGCAAACTGTAGTCCTGAGTCAGTGTAGCAGACTGTTGATATTAACTACAGTTCAAATCCATCCTCAAAACTCCCGTTCTTACTCCGGAATTTCATGGCCCATCGGGGCTGTGTGCTCAGTCCACTGCTGTTCACTCTGCTGACTCACGACTATGGAGCAATGCACAGCTCGAATCATATCATCAAGTTCGCCGATGACACGACCGTGGTGAGTCTCATCAGAAAGAACGACGAGTCAGCATACAGAGAGGAGGTGCTCGGTTAACAGCCTGGTGTGGAGCAACAACCTGTCTCTGAACATTGACAAAACTAAAGAGATAATTGTTGACTTCAGGAGAACACAGAGCGACCATTCTCCACTGATCATCGATGGATCCTCAGTGGAGATCGTCAAGAGCACCAAATTCCTTGGTGTTCACTTGGCGGATAACCTCACCTGGTCACTCAACACCAGCTCCATCACCAAGAAAGCCCAGCCTTTACTTTCTGAGAAGGCTGAGGAAAGCTCATCTCCCTCCCCCCATTCTGACCATGTTCTACAGAGGGCAAACAGCATTGTGGACGACCCCACACACCCCTCACACACACTCTTCACTCTCCTACCATCAGGGAAGCGGTTCCGAAGCATTCGGGCCGCCAAAACAAGGCTGTGCAATAGTTTCTTTCCTCAGGCTCCTCAACAAAAAACTGAACTGAACTCTCACACACACTCACACACACTTGCACACAACTGTGTGACTGATCTGCACAATTTTACCGGACTTAACACACACTCATACTCACTTCGTGTGACTGATCTGCACAAACCGGACTCAACACACATCATACACTGCACACACCCATCATTCAGTACCACTCACACTAATCATTACCACAAAAATGTTTACATGCCGTTTTTGCACATCCGTTCACTTTATCTCTGTTGAGTTCACTTGATCTCTTGCTGCTATATGTTTAATTGCACAATATTGTTTACATTTTTCTGCTACTGTGCACCTTATTTTGTTAGGACAGGTTTACTGGCGGAGCTATTTTGTTTCTTGTGTATTGTGTGTTGTCCTGCACTGTCCTGTGTTTTCTGTTTGCACTGTTTGCACCAGTTGCACACATGCACTTTATGTGGCAAGAGGATATTTCTATTAGTTCTTGGCTATGTGTTTTTTTTTCTGTTGTTTTATGTTGTTGTATGTAGCACCTGGGTTCAGGAGGAACGTTGTTTCATTTCACTATGTACTGCATCAGCTATATATGGTTGAAATGACAATAAAAGCTTCTTGACTTGACTTGACTTGACCACATTATCTTTGTAAAGCTGCTTTGAGACAATTTTCCTTGTTAAAAGTGCAATACAAATAAACATGAATTGAATTGAATCTTCCTCATTTACATGTACCCTGCAGTGTCCTTTGTGTTGCTTAATGGGCAGCTGAATAGATTCTCTATGCTCCACTCAACTCAAACACACATTTTTTTTCCTTGTCTTACTTGAGAACACAAAAACAACCCGAGAGTGAATCCCAAATTCCTGTGTCTGGTGAGGCGCTACACCTTTAATAATACACACTGTGTGTGTGAGTGCGTGTGTGCGTGTGTGCGTGTGTGTGTGTGTGTGTGTGTGTGTGTGTGTGTGTGTGTGAATTACCTGGATTTGGGTACACAGGTGTGCTTTCAAACAGCACGGTGGTTCCTCCGTTAGCGAGTGGCCCATAAACAACATAGCTGTGACCAGTGATCCACCCGATATCAGCAACACAACCAAACACATCACCAGGGAGATAATCAAACACATACTGAAAACACACACACACACACACACACAAAAATCATATATATATATATATATATAAAAAAAAATAAAAAAAAATAAAAAAATCATATATATATATATATATACATACACAGTCATGTCCATAAATATTGGGACACCAACACAATTCTAACATTTTTGGCTCAATACACCACCACAATGGATTTGAAATGAAACGAACAAGTTGTGCTTTAGCTGCAAAATGCAGCTTTAATTTGAGGGCATTTACATCCAAATCCGGTGAACGGTGTAGGAATTACAACAGTGTGCATATGTGCCTCCCACTTTTTAAGGGACCAAAACTGGAACTGCCTCACAGTAGGTGGTTGGCCTTCTCTTACTCTCCCGACTGCTGTGAGGAGGGACAATTGTGCAAAACAGGCGTCCCTTTCTGAGGGTGAGCATCTTGAACCTGAGCCTCATGAGTGAGCGGTTCAAGTTCTTGGGCTCTCCCAGCGGGGTCTGTTTCTGGGCTTTGCGATGCCCAGCCGTGCCAGACTGGGGCTGCGCCTGCCGAGCAGCCCCATGAAAGCGACAGGGAAGTACCACCGAAACGCTGCCGTGCTCTCCTGAACCAGTCGGCAATCGCCCTTACCTACAGCATTGCCTGAACAGGCCAGGAGGAGCCACCAGGCCGTTCAGAAGGAAAGCCCTGTCCCTGTCGGGAATCTCCGATTACAGAGTTAGGGTTAGCCCTTACCCTAAACCCTAACCCCTAACCCTAACCCTTTCTGTGGCTACTAGAGCTTAAATGGACTAACCTACAGCCTGCACCGTACCTTTGTGACCCTGAGGGTTAGGTCATAACGTGATGTAACTCCTAAATTGTCAGCCCCAGAGCTGAATCCCTTGTCCATCTCTAATAGCAGGTCAGCCTGGTATGCCTGCAACACACTCATCGTGTGGAGACAACCCACCGGCCTGAACTGTCACCGTGTAAGCCCTACCTACTAGAGCCGAAGTGGCTTTTTAAGCAATACCAGAGCGATGCATCACCTGGGGAGAGATAGCCAGCTAGCGTTTCTTCAACCCTGGGCATCTCCCCATAGCCCCACTCCCTAAACCCTACTATATTCACGTATAGCGAATGCGGGGGAAAGGTACAGGCCGCACGGCTAAAAATGCTAACAGAGCCAACTAAGCATGCTCCTAAGCTAATCAAGCAACACATTGGCTAAGGAACACACAGTTCTGCTTGCATTTAAAGCTCATGGATGCACAGATTCACACACAAAGCGCTTACCTGAACAATCAGAAGATAATGTCGCTACCATTGCTTAGCCATTTTGTAGCTTCCTGGTTTATGCGACGCACCCCCCACCACCTCCCTTTACGTCACGGTTTGCCGGATTTCACACGTGATTCAAAGTGTGGACAACGCGAGGCATTCCCAAAGCGTTTCAACGCAGCTCGAGTTCTTAAGAGGGAACTTCTGCAGATGACAGCATTCAAAATTCTACTGGAATTC
>NC_139579.1:34541883-34604383 GCF_946808225.1 Silurus aristotelis
TGTCTGTGTTTTACATGTGGGTGTTGCACAAGACCACATGTCCAGGATGCATGGATTGTGTATGGTCATTTCACAAAGCAGAAACTTGAATACCGGCCCGCTAGGGTTAGTACGTAGTTCATGTTGACCAAAACACACAAGAAAACGCGCTTTGGAAAAAAGATTTCCAGCAATCAAAGACATTCGCATTCGGACGGGATTAGATTTCTCAGAGGGCCGCCGAGTTTGCTGAAAAACAGTAGGTAATTTGCGCTGGATTTTTTACAGAGGTCGTGTGAGAGAAAGACACACATGGCAGATTCGGACAGGATTAAAATCACAAAGTACGTCTGTGAGACAGAAATTTCTCTAACGACCCCCTGTAAAACTAGTCCCGTCCGAACAGGGCTTAAGAGTGTAGTGGAGGTGAAGAGAGTTTCTGATAGGGTGATGAACGTGAAGCTGAAAGTTAAAGGGATGATGATAAATGTCATCAGTGTTTATGCTCCACAAGTTGGCTGTGAGATGGAGGAGAAGGAAAGATTCTGGAGTGAGTGAGATGAAGTGGTAGAAGGTGAACGTAGGAATGTAAGATTGGTGATTGGGGCAGACTTTAATGGGCATGTAGGTAAAGGGAACAGAGGTGATGAGGAGGTGATGGTAGGTGTGGTTTTAAGGAGAGGAATGTGGAAGAGCGGATGGTGGTAGATTTTGCTAAAAGGATGGAAATGGCAGTGGTGAACACGTATTTTAAGAAGAAGGAGGATCACAGGGTGACGTATAAGAGTGGAGGAAGGTGCACACAGGTGGACTATGTTCTATGTAGGAGATGCAACCTGAAGGAGATTGGAGACTGTAAGGTGTTGGCAGGGGACAGTGTAGCTAGACAGCATCGGATGGTGGTCTGTAAGATGGTCTTTGAGGTAAAGAAGAAGAGCGGAGTGTGAGGACTGAAAGAAGAATAAGATGGTGGAAACTGAATGAGGAAGAGTGTAGTGTGAGGTTCAGGGAAGAGGTCAGACAGGAGCTCGGTGGTGGTGAAGAGGTGCTGGATGATTGTGTAACTACTGCAGAAGTGATGAGGGAGGCAGCTAGAAAGGTTCTTGGTGTAACATCTGGAAATAGAAAAGAAGACAAAGAGACGTGGTGGTGGAATGAGGAGGTGCAGGAGAGCAGAAGGAGAAAGAGGTTGGAGAAACAGAATTGGGATCGACAGAGTGATGAGAAAAGTAGGCAGGAGAACAAGGAGATGCAGCAGCAGGTGAAGAGGGATGTGGTGAAAGCCAAGGAAAAGGCATATGAGGAGCTGTAGGAGAAGTTGGACACTGAGGAAGGAGAAAAGGATTTGTAGCAATTGGCCAGGCAGAGAAACCGAGCTGGGAAGGATGTGCTGCAAGTTAGAGCAATAAAGGATGGAGATGGAAATGTGTTGTCTAGTGAGGAGAGTGTGTTCAGAAGATGGAGGGAGTATTTTGAGCAGCTGATGAATGAGGAAAAGGAGAGAGAAAGAGAAGGTTGGATGGTGTAGAGATGGTGAAGCAGAAAGTGGATAGGATTGGAAAGGAGGAAGTGATATGATGTTTGCAGATGATATTGTGATTTGTGGTGAGATTAGGGAGCAGGTGGAGAAGAACCTGGAGAGATGGAGGTACACGCTGGAGAGAAGGGGAATGAAAGTCAGTAGGAGTAAGACAGACTACATGTGTGTGAATGAGAGGGAGGGCAGTGGAGGGGTGCGGTTGCAGGGAGAAGAGGTGGAGAAGGTGGAGGAGTTCAGGTACCTGGGGTCAACAGTGCAAAGTAATGGAGAGTGTGTTAGAGAAGTGAAGAAAAGAGTGCAGGCAGGGTGGAGTGGGTGAAGAAGAGTGATAGCAGGAGTGATTAGTGATAGAAGAGTATCTGTGAGAGTGAAAGGGAACGTTTATAGGACTGTGGTGACCCCTCATGGGAGCAGCCATAAAAAGATGAAGAAGAAAACTAGAAACTTTTCCAATTTCAGCAGGTGGCAGAAGATCTTCAACGTACAATCACCTCACTTTCACCCTGAGCAGGCGAAGGTTAACACAGTGGCAGCTTCCAGGATTCCAGGAAATTACCTCATGACCTTCCTGAGCCAAAGTCATCTTAATCATAACACTTTAACCACTGAGCCACCACTTTCCATTCCATCTCCAAGTCACCTCAGGCTAATTCATTGCATGCTAATTCACCACGTGTTAGCATCCCTCAGTGTGAGACAAATGAAGAAAGTGGTGTCATTTTAAATTCTGCTAAAGATTTTCAATCCTTAATTTAATCCGACCTCATTCTTCATAATGATCTGATTCTGGAACAAGACCAACTCTTTCCCATCTCAAGCGTGAAAACACTGAAACACCAATCATAGCTCCAGAACAGAAGCGTTTCTCAGCATGTATGTATGTCTGTGTGTGTGTGTGTGTGTGTGTGTGTGTGTGTGTGTGTGTGTGTGTGTGTGTGTGTGTGTGTGTGTGTGTGTGGGACAGAGACAGAAAAACACCAGGAGACACAGAGATACAAAGACATGGAGACTCGAAGACAGAGAGACACAGTCACATATGAGATACATGTGGAAGCAGAGATACAGAGACACATGAGCAGTAGATTAGAGATGAATGTTTTAACAATCCTATAACTTTGACATGTTCAGTGTGGACTCCATGTGAGTGTCTACTTTGTCTCCCGTCCATCATCCCTTATCAAAGTAATGAACTGAGTCTCAGTGAAATTGAACACAAAGCTGATTAGAACTGCTGAAAGCCCACAATAAAAGGCTTTATAAAATCTGAGATGTTCTTCTACTCCAGGAAGAGATGATGATGGTAGGGGTAGCAGGTAATCAGCAATTAAAGCTCATCCTGCAGATGTCCTCATATCCACATGCTAGATGTATAAAGCTCCACTGGGTGTGATGTCTAGATGATATGTGAAAACCTCGCTGCTGGTAGAGATAAAAGCTGACAGGAACAGTGTATTTAATACAGAATCAATTCTCTGCTCAGCAATGAACATATTCAAGTGGGAATCAACGGGTGACCTCTGACCCCACCCACAACTAAGCATATGACTAAGCCCCAACATTCTGTGTGCAGCTGAGGAATGGAGATGTAGGGACCCAATAAAAGCTTTGTGGAATGGTGTGGGAAAATCCATCAGCTCATCAAGACCAATTAGCCGCTAGTGCTGGTAGTGCTGGCTTTCACTTTTTCCAAAAGTTCACTTTAAATATTTGTACACTTTCACATACATGCTGACTTTCTCCTGCCACAGCGTGATGTACTTCCTGTATATCTGAAATAAGAAGTTGGTAGCTTAGGGGTTAAGACATTAAGACAAGCTGCCACTCCTGAGATTTGTTTATTTGTTTACTGAACTTTGCACAATATAACGATATCACTGTACAACTGCATCAACACTACACAAACACACACACACACACACACACACACACACACACACAACACTTTTCCCCTTATACAACCACATAACTGATTCGTTTTTGAGCAACATTTCTTCCAAAATTTCCCAATCAGTGAATTTCCCAATCAGTGAATCTCAGACAGCCGTTATTCACCGAACATCTTATTTTCTCACACCATCTTAAAAGGACCTGAATACTATCACTCCTGCTCACTCAACTACCACGATCCATTCCACTGCCTGTATCTGTACCTGAACCACTAAATGTACCTGTACCTGTATACTTATCCTGTACCTGTATTTAGCTATAGCTGTACATGTACCTGTATTTGTACCAGTAGCTATACCTGTACTTATATCTGTATATGTATCTGTACCTGAACCGGTACCTGAACCTGTATCTGGAGCTGAACCTGTATCTGTACCTGTATCTGAACCTGCATCTGCATACTTTTTCCTGTACCTGTATTTAGCTGTAGCTGTGCCTGTATCTGTGTTCATACCAGTAGCTGTACCTGTACCTATTTCTGTATATCTTACTGTATCTGTTCCTGAACCTGTAGCTGAACCTGTATCTGTACCTGAACCTGTGTCTGTACCTGATCCTGTGTCTGTACCTCATTATCTCTGGAGATTTGAATTATGCCCCTCCATCCTCCACTCTGCCCACATTCACCCAGTATGTTTCATGCCACGCTAGAGACAATAAAATACAGTGGACTTATTTTATGCCGACTCCAAGGAGGCTTACACTTCAGCAGCACTGCCCCCCATTGGGAAGATCAGATCACAACCTTGCTAATCTCCTACCTGTATACAAACCTCCTTGTATGCAGGCAACCAGCTGCCTCCTGCACAGTGAGGACATGGTCTGATGACAGTTTAGTAGTGACGACTTTATGAATTTTCTTCACTGAAAAAATTTGAAGTATTCAAAACACAATTGTGGCGGTCCAACCTCTGCCAGCATCTCCTGACACAATCTCACCTAAAACTCCACAACTACACTGTTTTACATGTACAGGACAGGAAGAGCTGTATGATGTTATTACCAAAACAACATGTCAGTTAGATCCCATTCCAACTAAACTACTAAAGGAAGTGTTATATACAGCTGGTGAGTCTCTTCTCAATATTATTAACTCCTCACTATTGTTAGGTCATGTCCCTAAATCCCTCAAGTTAGCAGTTATTAAGCCCCTCATTAAGAAACCTAATCTGGATCCAAACACGCTATCGAATTACAGACCCATTTCAAATCTCCCATTTATGTCTAAGATTTTAGAAAAGATTGTCGCTGCCCAGTTCTGTTCCTACTTACAATAGAACAATATCTTTGAAGAGTTTCAGTCAGGTTTTAGGCCCCATCATAGCACAGAAACTGCTCTAGTTACAATCACTAATGACCTGTTTTCAGCTTCAGACCAAGGCTTCATCTCGCTGTTAGTTTTACTAGATCTTAGTGCTGCGTTCGACACTATAGATCATGATCTTCTCCTAGATCGCTTACAGAATTACATCGGCATTCAGGGACAGGCATTAAGCTGGTTTAAATCCTACCTGTCCAATCGTTACCATTTCGTAGATTTAAATGGTGAGCTATCCAGGATAATGCTAGTAAATTATGGCGTTATTTTAGAGCAAGTTGTCTTTTAAAAAATCACATCAACCAAGTTACATAAACAGCTTCTTTCACCTTAGAAATATTTCTAAACTAAGAAACATGTTGTCTATATCTGATGCAGAGAAGCTCGTCCATGCGTTCATGACCTCCAGACTGGACTATTGTAATGCATTACTAGGTGGATGTCCTGCATCATTAATAAACAAGCTACAGTTTGTCCAGAATGCAGCAGACAAGTGCAATAACAATCATTTAAAACCGTGCAGTATGTCTAATAGCGTAACTATTCATGGTCTCTGTTTCTCCTTTTGTATTTATAAATTGTGTTGTGTATACACTGTATTATGTTTCTTTTTTATATATATATATTTGCACATTTTTTTTTCTTTCTGAACAAATTTCACTGTGCTGTAATGTATGTGTGACCAAGAAAGGCTAACCATCTCTCTAATCATTTACTTATCCCTCTAGTTATCTCTCCATCCATCCAGTCATCCCCCAATCCACCCAGTCATTTCTCCATACCCCAATCACCTCTCTATTCTTCCTTTAACATGATGGAGTGATGAACTGTGTGTAAATAAACTTTTAAGGGAAATCAGACTAAAATCCTCCATCACACACTACAGTCCATCAAAGTTATGGTGGTAATTATAGTTACAGTGGTAGTTATAATTACAGTTTTAGTTATGGTGGTAGTTATAGTTACAGTGGATGTTAATGTGGTAATTATGGTGGTAGTTAAAGTTACATTAGTAGTAACCCTAACCCTAAACCTAGTGGTGGTAATTATGCTAAATTAGTAATTGCACATTTATTTTTCTTTGCTGCTGTAACATAAATTTCTGACAAATAATGATATATATTATCTTATCTGTACATGTGCTTGTATCTGAATCTGTATCTGTACCTATACCTGTACGATTCGACCAAGATGGCGGCGCGTGCACAATTCGAGGCCCAGCATTTCTCCAGGTTTTGCGATTCAGTAGTAATTTCTCCACTAACTGCAAGCTTTTTCACTCAGAACAGACTTGCACACATCTCATACAGCCGACAAGCATTATTAGACATAGGCCACCACTACAGAGAGGGGCTTTTAATGAGCTTTGAACTCCCTTGGGAAATCGCTCGAACACCGCGGACCGCTGATCCAGCTTGGCCCACAGCGAGACCACAGCGCCGGCGCCGAGACCGTAAACAAAGGAGGGGGAAGCAAGGCAACATCAGGGCTAGGCTAAACCCACATCAACCATCTATTCCAAGCATCTTCCTTGCCAATGCACGGTCTCTCGCAAACAAAATGGATGAACTGCTGCTCCGGAAATAACATCACACAAGTGGATTAAGGAATGCAATTTCATGATTTTTACGAAAACATGGCTCAACGACAACATTCCCAGCAGCGCCACTGAGCTCGGGGGTCGCAGTGTTTTCTGGGCGGACAGGGCGGCAGAGGACTCTGGTAAGCGCATAGGTGGAGGACTGTTCATTTATATTAACAAATCATGGTGCACAGACTCTACTGTTACTGAAAGTCATTGCACTGTTCATTTAGAGCAGGGGGCACCAACAGGGCTTTTTCTGCAATGATTTGTTAAATCATTATTAATAATTATTATGATAAATCATTAACATGATCAGTGACTTAACATAGATGAATATCATTAATTATTAATAATAACATATAATAAAAGGTAAATTGAGCAAATTTGTTATTTCAGATCAAACTGAAAACTGTGTGTATCAAACTGGTAGCCCTCCACATTAATCGGTACCCAAGAAGTAGCTCTCAGTTTCAAAAAGGTTGGTGACCCCAGATTTAGAGTATTTGATGATTAAGTGCAGACCCTTTTATTTACCGAGAGAATTCTCAGCATACACGGCCATTCCCCTCCCCCACTTGGGTCAGTCTGATCACCTCTCTTTGTTCATGCTACCCAAATACACACCACTAATCAAACGGGTGAAACCAGCTGTGAGGACAGTAAAAGTATGGCCAGAGGGAGCATTTCTTCTCTACAGCAAAAGTTTCAGGATACTGACTGGAACATGTTTGCCTCACAGGCCACACTGGACTCTCACACAAACATGGACATTTACACATCATCTGTTTTGGATATCAACAAGTGCATTGACAATGTCACTACCGTCAAACACGTGAAATGCTTTCCTAATCAAAAGCCATGGATGAACTCTGAAGTCAGTCTCCCGTTGAAAGCAAGAGAGGATGGCTTTAAATATGGCAACGTAGAGGACTACAACAGAGCCAGGGCCAACCTGAAAAGAGGCATCAGGAGAGCCAAGCTCACATTCAAACTTAACATAGAAGAGCACTTCCACAACTATGACCCCAGATGCATGTGGAAAGGGATCCAGATTATTAAAGACTGCAAACCTACAGCTCAACCAACCATCAGTGCCTTCCAATCAGACGAACTCAATCATTTTTTTTGCTCGTTTTGATCAAGACATAGGACATTTCACCTCAACCACAGAGTCTTCTACTGCTTACAGTCCACTTTCACTCTCAACAACGGACGTCTATTCAGCGTTTAGCAGAGTGGATGCACGCAAGGCAGCAGGTCTGGACAGCATACCGGGACATGTTCTCAGAGCATGCGCTGGACAACTGCCACAGGTTTTCACCATCATTTTCAACCTGTCACTGGTCCAAGCCACGGTTCCTACATGCCTGAAGACCACAACCATCATACCTGTGGCCTAAGCACTCAGCTGCCGAATGCCTGAATGACTTTCGCCCAGTTGCACTCATCCCTATCGCTATGAAGTGCTTTAAGAAACTGGTCCTGAATCACCTCACTGCGGGTCTACCACCTACAGTGGACCCACACCAGTTTGCCTATCGCCCGAACAGTTCAACAGAGGACGCAGTTACCACAGCCCTTCATTCAGCCCTCACCCACCTGGATAAAAGCCACACCTACATCAGAATGCTGTTTATTGACTTTAGCTCTGCATTCAATACAGTCCTCCCCACTGTACTGATCACTAAGCTCAGTGACCTGGGTATCTGCACCTCCACTTGCAAATGGACTTTCTCACCAACAGACCTCAATCTGTTATGTTTGGCAACCAGGTATCCTCAACCCTCATTCTGAACACTGGCATCCCACAGGGCTGTGGTCTGAACCCACTACTCTCTTAGGATCTGTCCTGGTACAAGAACACTTCAGCTCTGGTTAAGAAAGCACAACAACGCCTGTACTTCTTGAGAAGTCTCAAAAAAGCTCATCTGTCCCAAGGGATTTTAACGAGTTATACCGCTGCATCATTGAGAGCATCCTGACCAACTCCATCACTGTATGGTACAGAGGCTCCACTGTGTTTGAAGGTAAAGCCTTAAAAAGGGTGGTCAAAACCGCCCAACGCATCACTGCCACCAACTACCTGTCATTGAACACCTTCACCACAGCAGATGTCTGCGCAGAGCTCACAACATTATCAAGGACTCTTCACATCCCAGTCATAAACTGTTTAACCTCCTTCCATCAAGAAGGAGATAAAGGAACTTACGCACCAGAACCAGCAGGTTCAGGGCCAGCTTTTTTCCATCCACCATCACATTAATGAACTCTACAATACACCGCTAATCACTACAAAACAAAACACAAAACAAACACTGTATATAACCTCTGTACTATACATGTACATACTACACAGTATATCTGTTTTACTCCTCATTACATCTGCACTATTTTTATCTATATGTATCTTTATATCTCACTGTACATTCTGGCCAACATTTCACATTCATGTATGTGCATATAATGTGTGTGTAATATATATATATAAAAATAAAAACACATGAAATAAACTTTCTTTCAAAAATTGTCTTGTATCACATGAGCATGTGCAGTATTATTCAACCCCCAGCTTCAGTACCTTGTGGAGCGCCCTTTAGGTTTTATAACTTCTAACAAGCGTTTTTGATAAGTGCTGACATGTTTCTTACGCCTCTCGATTGGAATCTTTGCCCATTCTTCACGTGCAAAAGCCTCAGTGATGTTTGACGGCTTCCGTGCAACTGGCTTTTTCAAATCCCACCAAAGATTTTCAATTGGATTTAAATCTGGTGACTAAGAAGGACACTCCAGCATCTTTTCCCCAACCAAGCTTTGGTTTATTTAGAGTTGTGCTTGGGATTATGGTCTTGCTGGAAGGTCCAATGATTACCAAGGTTTAATTTGTCAACAGAAGGCATCATGTTCTTCTTCAAAATGACCTGGTATTTCTGGGAATCCATGATGCCAGGTACACAATCTAATCAAGATTGTCATTTCCTGCTGCAGAAAAACAGCCCCACATCATTATTGACCCACCTCCGTGCTTGACCGAGGGGATGGTATTCTTCTGGTCATAAGCCTGACCTTTTGCACACCAGACATACCACCATCCATATGATCCATATGTCCAAAAAGTTCCAGTTTGGTTTCATCAGTACATAGAACTGTCTCCCAGACCTCTGTAGTTTTATCCAAATTTCTCCTGGCATATTCTAGTCGACTCCTGATGTTCCTTGAGGTCAAGAGTGGAGTGCGTCTTGGGGTCCGGCCATGAAGTCCTTGATTATTCAGTGCACGTCTTATAGTTGCCACTGAAGCACATGTACCAGCCTTCATCATGTCATCCTGTAGCTGTCGTGCAGTCACACGGGGGTTTTTCTTAGCTGTCCTGACTAAGTTGCTAAGGGCCCTTGATGAAATTGTGAGCTTTCTTCCACGGCCAGGCAGGTTTGCAGCTGTTCCATGAGTTTTAAACTTCCTTATAATGCTTCCAATGGTGTCTCTTGGAATGTTAAATCTTTTGGAAATCTTCTTATACCCAAGGCCTTTCAGATGTGATGAAATAATCTCCTCTCTCAGCTTTTGTGGAAGCTCCATTGTCTTTCCCATGATTGCAACTCACCTTG
Source organism: Silurus aristotelis (assembly GCF_946808225.1). NCBI lineage: Eukaryota > Metazoa > Chordata > Actinopteri > Siluriformes > Siluridae > Silurus > Silurus aristotelis. The sequence continues at coordinate 34,551,858 of NC_139579.1, forward strand.
AACACCTTCATGGTCGGGGTTTATATATGCATTACAGCTGAAGCAAATGAAGGATCGTTATAGAGTTCCCAAAGGCTTAATGATGTTTCAGCTCCACTTCAGGCCATAAAAACTGTTAGAAAGCTTTAAAAACAACAATATTATATAGGGGTTGAATAATTGTAACATGGCGATCTTAACAAAATATACTGTTACACACAAATACTACATCATACATTTTCTGTGTTGATTTTATGTGTCACTAAACTCAATAAGAAGCCATCCAAAGCAGAATCCTGCACTTTGAAAAGATCTTTATATATAAATCCTTAAAACTGTTTAGGGGTTGAATATTTCTGATTGCAAGTGTATGTGTATATATATATATAGTAGACTTGTTTATTTATTTTGCCTTTTTTAAAATGCCATAATCTTATAACCTTTTAGGCACTCTTCAATGCCTTAGAACCATCTATCTGTACTTCTTAATGATGTCCATCTGCATTGTTATAGCCTTTATATTTATTCACTGTACATATGATTACATATATATCACATGCTGTAAATATGCTACATATTTATCTGCACTATTGCTATATTTTGCACTACTGGTTGATGCCAAACTGCATTTCGTTGCTGTGTACATGTACTATGCAATTACAATAAAATTCTATCTATCTATCTATCTATCTATCTATCTATCTATCTATCTATCTATCTATCTATCTGTCTGTCTGTCTGTCTGTCTGTCTGTCTGTCTGTCTGTCTGTCTGTCTGTCTGTCTGTCTGTCCCCTGTATCTTTATCTGTACCTGTATCTGTATCTGTGGGTATCTGTATGTGTGTGTGTGTGTGTGTGTGTGTGTGTGTGTGTGTGTGTGTGTGTGTGTGTGTGTGTGTGTATATCTGTGTGCGTGTATCTGTGTGCGTGTATCTGTGTGCGTGTATCTGTGTGCGTGTGTGTGTATCTGGACTCGCATAGCACAATGCACTTTATATTTTATACCACACCATACCGCACACGAACACTTTAAGGACAATCACATAAACCACCTTAAATTGTTTACTGAACTGTTTACTGCCATATACTTTATATATTCTTAAATTTTTATATATTTTTATATTTTATTTATCTGCCTTCTTTTTCTTGGTTTAACCCTAACCCTAACCCATTCTATTCCCTCATGCCGGTGTGTGTGTGTGTGTGTGTGTGTGTGTGTGTGTGTGTATATATGTGTGCGTGTATGTGTATCTCTGTGTGTGTGTGTGTGTGCGCGTGAATGTGTATCTGTGTGTGTGTGTGTGTGTGTATGTATATCTGTATGTTGCTGAGTTTCTTCACTGAAGGCTGTAGATTTAATCTTGAATGTCGTAAAAATTCCAGCAGTTTATCTGCATGAATAATCTGACCATTGACCCTGATGTAAAGGTTTTACAGCATTTATTGTCCTTTAAATAAAAGAGCTGAGAGTGAATTCCAGCATTTTCTTAAAAGTGTGGATCAGAACTAAGTGTGAGTCTGTACTCATCATAAACATCTGGTCAATCATTCACACCTTCACACACACACACACTTCTCCACACACACACACACACACACACACACACACACACACACACACACACTACACTAAGACACACGCACATCACACACACAGACACAGACAGACCTACACACACACACACACACTCTACACAAACACCCACACTACACTAAGACACACACACGCACACACACCCACACACACTACGCCAACAAACACATTGCACTAAGACACACATGCACACCTCCACACACTCACAGACCTACACACACACACACACACACACACACACACACACTACACAAACACCCACACTACACTAAGACACACACACACACACACTACACAAACACCCACACTACACTAAGACACACACACGCACATCTCCACACACACACACACACACTACGCCAACAAACACATTGCACTAAGACACACATGCACACCTCCACACACACACCTCCACAAACACACACACTACACTAAGACACACACGTGCACATCTCCACACACACGCACACACACAACGCCAACACACACACTACACTAACACACACATTACACTAAGACACACACGCACACCTCCACACACTCTCACACACACACACACACACACACACACACACACACACACACACACACACACACACAGCTATTTTATGAGTTGCTCAGTAGCTCCTGGTTCCATAACCACAACAGACTGTAAAAGACTGTAGAAAGATCATCAGTCATAATCACACACTCCAGTGCTCATGTTAGTTCTCACTCTCCAGTGTTCTGTAGTGTTTAAAGACTATAATCACACTCTTGATGTCACCCACATGAGGATGAGGTTCTGCTTTTGAGTCTGGTTCCTCTCAAGGTTTCTTCCTCAGAACATCTAAGGGAGTTTCTCCTTCATCACAGTCTCCATGGTGATCATCAGGGATAAACACACACCATTCACCTTCACTGTTACATTCTGTAAAGCTGCTTTGAGACGATGTGTGTTGTGAAAAGCGCAGTAGAAATAAACTTGACTTGACTTGATAGAGATGGAGTGATTTAGAAATAGCAGGAGTGATAGAAATAGAGTGAGTCAGTGATAAAAAAAAATAGAAAATGGACCTGTATGTGATTCGCTCCTCCGTCCCTGGTTCATCTTTCTCCCAAATCAGGGCCACTCGATTCGGATCTTTAGCCACATGGACATCCAAACAGTTTACTGTCACACACACACACACACACACACACACACACACACACACACACACACACACACACACACACACAGTCAGAATAACAGTGGTTATCAGTTCTACTGGTAAAGAAGTGAGCATCCCTCTATCCTTTCAATCATTTCTCTATCACTCTAATCATCCCTCCATCATCTCTTTTTAGTCATCCCTCTAATCATCTCTCTATCCCTCCAATCATCCCTTTATGGGGGGAGTGGGAGCTCAGTGGTTAAGGTTACTAATTGGGTTACTGGTCGGAAGGGTTGGGGTTCGAGCCCCTGTATCACCAAGCTGCCACTCTTGGGCCCTTAAACAAGGCCCTTAACCCTCTGTGCTCCAGGTGCACTGTATCATGGGCGACTCTGCGCTCTGACCCCCAGCTTCTGAGCAAACTGGGATATGCGAAGAACAAATTTAACTGTGCTGTAATGTATATGTGACAAAGTCTATCCGGCTCTCTAATTATTTACCTCTAGTTATCTCTCCATTAATCCAGTCATCCCCCAATCCACCCAGTCATTTCTCCATACCCCCATCACCCCTCTATTCCTCCATTAACATGATGGAGTAATGAACTGTGTGTGACTAACATTTTAAGAGAAATCAGACTAAAATCCTCCATCACACACTACAGTCCATCAAAGTTACAGTGGTAGTTATATTTACAGTGGTAGTTATGGTGGTAGTTAACCCAGCCATTAGGGAGGCACAAGTGAGTGCACTCTAAGTGTCTGAACACGGATAAATGTGGAGGTTTATTATGAAGGACATTCAGAGTAAAACATGTGCCAAATCAAATACGCGGATCACGAATCAGAATTTCATAGCGGATCGGTCGAGGCCCGGATTACTAACGACCACCACAGGTATCATTAACAACAGGGTACCGGTGTAAATTGTGCTGCTGTGGGCTGAAGGAGGAGAAGAAGAGGAGGAAGACGTCTACAGAGACAGCAGGAAAAGGAGAAGTGGAGGAGAGTAGAGGTTCAGGTTGGTACTTTAAATGTTGGTACTATGACTGGTAAAGGGAGAGAGGTAGCTGATATGATGGAGAGGAGAAAGGTAGAGATGTTGTGTGTTCAGGAGACCAAGTGGAAAGGGAGTAAGAGGAGGAACATTGGAGGTGGGTTTAAACTGTTCTATCATGTAGGTAGGCAGGAGTACAAAGAGATGCAGCAGCAGGTGAAGAGGGATGTGGTGAAAGCAAATGAATAGCAGCTGATGAACGAGGAAAATGAGTGAGAGAGAAGGTTGAATGATGTGGAGATGTAAAGCAGGATGTAGATAGGATTAGTAAGGAGGAAGTGAGAGCAGCGATTAAGAGGATGAAGAGTGGAAAGTCGGTAGGACCAGATGACATACCGGTAGAAGCGTGGAGATGTTTAGGAGAGATGCAGTGGAGTTTTTAACAAATTTGTTTAACAAGATTTTGGAAGGTGAGAAGATGCCTGAGGAATGGAGAAGGAGTGTGCTGGTACTGATCTTTAAGAATAAAGGAGATGTGCAGACCTGCAGTAACTACAGGGGAATTAAGTTGATCAGTCACACCATGAAGTTATGGGAAAGAGTAGTGGAAGCCAGGCTGAGAGAAGAGGTGACCATCTGTGAGCAACAGTATGGTTTCATGCCGAGGAAGAGCACCACAGATGCCTTATTTACTTTGAGGATGTTGATGGAGAAGTATAGAGAAGGTCAGAAGGAGCTGCATTGTGTATTTGTGGATTTAGAGAAAGCGTATGACAGGGTGGAGAGAGGAGTTGTGGTACTGTATGAGGAAGTCTGGTGTGTCAGAGAAGTATGTGAGGGTGGTGCAGGACATGTATGAGGACAGTGTGACAGCAGTGAAGTGTGCAGTAGGAACGACAGACTGGTTCACGGTGGAAGTTGGACTGCATCAAGGATCGGCCCTGAGCCCTTTCCTGTTTGCAGTGGTGATGGACAGGTTGGGAGTGTGTTACAGAAGTGAAGAAAAGAGTGCAGGCAGGGTGGAGTGGGTGGAGAAGAGTGATAGCAGGAGTGATTTGTGATAGAAGAGTATCTGTGAGAGTGAAAGGGAAAGTTTATAGGACTGTGGTGAGACCTGAGATGTTGTATGGATTAGAGACAGTGGCATTGAGTAAAAGACAGGAGGTGGAGCTGGAGGTAGCAGAGCTGAAGATGTTGAGATGTTCGTTGGGAGTGACGACGATGGACAGGATTAGAAATGAGTTTATTGGAGGGACAGCGCATGTAGGACGTTTTGGAGACAAGGTGAGGGAGGTGTGATTGAGATGGTTTGGACATGTGCAGAGGAGGGACATGGGGTATATCAGTAGGAGAATGCTGAGGATGGAGACACCAGGAAGGAGGAAAAGAGGAAGGCCAAGGAGGAAGTTCATGGATGTGGTGAGGGAAGACATGCAGGTAGTTGGTGTGAAAAAGGGCAGATGTAGAGGACAGGGGGGTATGGAGACGGATGATCCGCTGTGGCGACCCCTAATGGGAGAAGCCGAAAGAAAAAGTTATGGTGGTAGTTATATTTACAGTGGTAGTTATGGTTGTAGTTACAGTTACATTAGTAGTTATGGTTACAGTAGTAGTTATAGTGGTAGTTATATTTACAGTGGTAGTTATGGTTACAGTAGTAGTTATAGTGGTAGTTATATTTACAGTGGTAGTTATGGTTGTAGTTACAGTTACATTAGTAGTTATGGTTACAGTAGTAGTTATAGTGGTAGTTATATTTACAGTGGTAGTTATGGTTGTAGTTACAGTTACATTAGTAGTTATGGTGGTAGTTATGGTTACAGTAGTAGTTATAGTGGTAGTTATATTTACAGTGGTAGTTATGGTTGTAGTTACAGTTACATTAGTAGTTATGGTGGTAGTTATGGTTACAGTAGTAGTTATAGTGGTAGTTATATTTACAGTGGTAGTTATGGTTGTAGTTACAGTTACATTAGTAGTTATGGTTACAGTAGTAGTTATAGTCGGTAGTTAGTAAAAGTAAAAGTCTGAGAAGTAAAATTCAGACCGGAAGTCGTTGTTTTTAACACACTATTCTTTTTACTGTTGTTACCGGAAACGTTTAGTTGTCCACCGAGGAACCAGCTGATCTTTCCGCGCGCTAGATCGCAGTCCTGCACGCGCTCGAAATCGCGGCTCCATGTGATCCTCTCGCGCGCTGCACATCCCCAGAAGCGCTCCGGTTCCCGGGCTGAAAGCTCGCGCAGTTCCGCGTGCGTCTTACCGGCCAGGCGCGCGCTCGGGACCGCACCGGACACAGACTTCGACCGACACAGCAGTGCGGAGGCCGGGCTGAGCTCGCGTAACAAACTCGCCCTTCCTCCATGCGCGAGCTTCAGCAGCAGTACAGCTCTCCCTCCGTGTACAGGCATGACTTAATGCGTGTGTGTGTGTGTGAGATAACTTTAAGGAAGAAAATGCACAGTGGCAGTTACGCACACGCTCGCGCACACCCATGTCAGTGGGTGGGGCAAAAGGGTTTTTATTTCATCCGCGAAACCACACACACACACACACACACACACACACACACACAGAGTTTTGGGCCAAGTTTAGATATCCTTTACACTCAGCCTCGAGAGAGAGAGAGAGAGAGAGAGAGAGAGAGAGAGAGAGAGAGAGAGAGAAGGGGAGAGAGAGAGAGAAGGGGAGAGAGAGAGAGAAGGGGAGAGAGAGAGAGAGAGAGAGAAGGGGAGAGAGAGAGAGAGAGAGAGAGAGAAGGGGAGAGAGAGAAGGGGAGAGAGAGAGAGAGAGAGAGAAGGGGAGAGAGAGAGAGAGAGAGAGAGAGAAGGGGAGAGAGAGAAGGGGAGAGAGAGAGAGAGAGAGAGAGAGAAGGGGAGAGAGAGGTCAGTAATCTGTGAAATTATGTCTTCATGTTTAATCATGATTGTATTCTGCAGAAAACACACACACACACACACACACACACACACACACACACACACACACACACACACACACATATTAGTTTCCTGAATAAGACGTATGACATTATCTGAGATGAAACACACACACACACAGTACGCAGATGAAATCGAATACAGATGTGTGCCGTGTTTCGTGGAAATTCTGAATTTTTCTGCCACGTTTCAATTACATTCAGCTGTTTAATCACTCTCAGCGCCGCCATGTGGACATTCTGCTGAACCACACACACACACACACACACACACACACACACACACACACACACACAGACACACACACAAACAAACTCAGAGTTTTGGGCCAAGTTCAGATATCCTTTACATTTAGCCTCGTTTCATTACCTGGAAGCAGCTGAGCTCCTTCTGTATGTAAACAAGCACACACACACACACACACATTTATATATATATACAGTGCAGACAAAATTAGAGAACAACCTATAAATTCCTACAATTAGCGGTCACTGCTTAGTCCTATTTGAATTTATACTAACGGGGTGAAAGTGCAGTTTCTTAAGCATGTTTCATAAGTTATATATAACTAAACTAAAACTATACACTATAACTATATGCTTAATAACTTTCTTCTGCTCAACTCAGATAAGACAGAAGTACTTTTACTAGGACCACATGCAGCTAGAAGCAAACTTTCTGATTCTGTAGCATCTCTGGATGGTGTTTCTGTCTCAGTGTGTACAGCAGTCAAAGACCTCGGTGTGATTATTGACCCGAGTCTTTCCTTTGAGTCTCACGTGAATAATATCACCAGGATCTCCTTCTTTCACCTTAGAAATATTGCTAAAATTAGAAATATGATGTCGTTACAGGATGCAGAAAAACTAGTAGATGCATTTGTAACATCTAGATTAGACTACTGTAACGCTTTACTGTCTGGGTGTTGGAGTAAGTGCAGAAATAAGCTTCAGTTAGTTCAGAATGCAGCAGCAAGAGTCCTCACTAGATCTAGAAAATATGAGCACATCAGCCCTGTTTTAATCATCTACACTGCTCCCAATTCCATCTCACACTGATTATAAAATACTACTACTGACGTATAAAACACTTAACGCCCTCACGCCGCAGTATCTGAGTGAACTTCTGTACCAGGATGATCCTCCACGCCTACTTAGATCAAAAGGTGCAGGCTATTTGTTGGTACCTCAAATAATGAAGACTCCAGCAGGGGGCAGATGTTTCTCTTATAAACCCCACAGTTATGGAACAACCTTCCAATCAGTGTTCGGGACTCAGACACAGTCTCAGTGTTCAAGTCGAGGCTGAACACATATTTATTTAGTGGAGTGTTTAGTCAGTAGGTGTTTGTGAGGTAAAGTAGCAGATCTGGAGGGATCATGGATATGGAGTGTTTGGTAAACTGGGATATTTGTACGCTGTCGTCTCCTCACTCTCACACGTTCACTCAGGTTTGTTGATGGTGGTGTGGTGGGTCGTCTCTTATCCCAGAGATCCTCATGTCTGTGTTTCCTTCTGCTTCTCCCTTTTAGTTCTGCTGCTACAGTGAGTCTTACCAGAGTCCAAACTGCACAGTGACTTAACTTTCATACAACAATCAGGAGACTTAATAATCCATATCCTTCTCTTCCTGTCACCCTCTTCTCTCTCTCTTTCTCTCTCTCTCTCTTTCTCTCTTTCTCTCTCTCTCTCTCTCTCTCTCTCTCTCTCTCTCTCTCTCTCTCTCTCTCGGTCGAGTTAAACATGCTCCTGAGGTTTCAGTGATCACTGTTCCTGCTCCTAGCAGACTGTTGCCATTAACTACAGTCCAATCCATCCTCACACACACACACTCAGAGAGAGAGAGAGAGAGAGAGAGAGAGAGAGAGAGAGAGACACTCTGGGAGACACTCTGTGGAACCTAGTGCAGACCATCCCAAAAGAAGTCTACGAACCAGTTTGTGCCACAAAGACACATCTTTGGGACTGGTCGCTTCCACCTGCTCAGTGTGCCATGGATGTCCACCTTTTTTCCACACCAGGCCTCCTGGAAGTGTCGGCTCCCCACCTCCCCACTCCCCAACTAAAACTGCTTCACTCTTTTCCCAGTTTACTTTTGGTAAAGATAAACACCAAACACCAAAGTCTTTTAAAACATAAATTCAAACATTCACATCAGACTGGGGTCCCACCATTACAGCCACTTCACTTTAAAAGGGGCCCATAAACCACCGTTAACCTTAAGTACACTCTCAACTTCACTCTACAGCACCCTGATCATGGCTATGAAACCAGGGTTGAACCCAAAGCTTTCCAGCACCTTCCACAAGTATTCATGCTCAACCCGGTCAAAAGCCTTTTCCTGATCTAGGAAAATTAAACCCGTCTTTAAGCCCAATAGCCTGGAGACGTCCAAAATGTCACGAATGAAGTATACGTTATCAAATATTGACCTGCCAAGCACACAGTACGTCTGGTCCTGGTGAATGATCTGCTTCATCACCTACTTGATCACCTACTCTGGAACAGTCTGTTGTCCCCTCATATTTCAAGCAGTCCACCATTGTTCCTGTCCCGAAGAAACCCCAGCCCACCTGCCTTAATGACTATCGCCCTGTAGCCTTGACCTCAGTAGTGATGAAGTGCTTCGAGAGACTGGTCAGAGACTTTATCACTGCATCACTACCAGACACACTGGACCCACTACAGTTCGCGTACCGTCAGAACCGGAAGCCATTTCACATCTCCTCCACACTACAATCAGCCACCTGGACCAAAGAAATGGGAATTATACAGAGATGCTGTTTGTTGACTACAGCATTTAACACCATAATTCCCTCCACACTCACCTCTAAGTTGGAGGTCCTGGGCCTGCTGCTGTGTCAATGGATCTCTAACTTCCTGACTGACAAACCACAAGCCATACGGGTGGGAAAACACACCTCATCCACCCTCACCCTCAGCTCTGTAGCTCCCCAGGGTTGTGTTCTGAGCCCCCTGCTGTATTTACTGTACACATATGACTGTCTGACATTAGCAAGACTAAGGAGTTGATCGTGGACTTCAGCACGAAGCAGGATCGGTCATACCAACCGCTAAACATCAGCGGGACCCCAGTGGAGAGAGTGGACAGTTTCCGGTACCTTGGTGTTCACATCACACAGGACCTGTCTTGGTCCTGTCACACCAACACCCTGGTGAAGAAGCCCGGCAGCATCTGTACCATCTAAGACGCTTAAGGGACTTTAAACTACCCTCTCAGGTGCTAAAGACCTTCTACACCTGCACCATTGAGAGCGTTCTGACCGGTAGCATCACTTCCTGTTTCGGGACCTGCACCATGCAGGACAGACGAGCCCTCCAGAGGGTGGTGCGTGAAAACTGGATCTAAAAGCTGGTCACTCTCTCTCCATCATCACACTTCTGCATATATTTGTATTTTTTTTTGTATCTTTTGTTCTCGCACTACAACACTTTAAACCCTGGACAGTCACTTTAAATGTGGGTTAGGGTTAGGGTTAGGGTTTATACCACACCACACCGCACACGTTCACTTTAAAAAATCACATCAACCACCTTATGTGATTACTGTTTACTGTACATAAGCATACCCTGTGTCATATGCATACCCTCTATATACAATTCTCCTATTTTTTCCTATATATATATATATATATATATATATATATATATATATATATATATATATATATATCTTTATCTTTATATATTTTATATTTTACATAGTTTATTGGTTTTATTTATCTGCCTTCTTTTTCCCTTGTTTTATTTCTTCCCCCACCCTATTCCCTCATGCCGGTGAGTCGGATAAAGCCAAGTCAAGTCATGTCAAGTTTATTTCTATTGCGCTTTTCACAACAGCTGTCTTAAAGCAGCTTTACAGAAATCAACAGTCAAGGTGAATGGTGTGTATTTATCCCTGATGAGCAGCCATGGCGACTGTGGCAAGGAAAAACTCCCTTAGATGTTATAAGGAAGAAACCTTGAGAGGAACCAGACTCAAAAGGGGAACTCATCCTCATTTGGGTGACATCAAGAGTTTGATCATAAATCTTTCAACAATACAGAACACTGGAGAGTGAGAACTAACATGAGCACTGGAGTATAAGATTATAAGTAAATGTTCTTTCTACAGTCTTTGGTATAAAAGTAGGAGCTACTGAGCTCAACATTTGTGATCATCACAGATCCAGCATCAGCTTCTCCATGCCAGAGCCTTAAAACACTCCAGGAGGTCCAATGTCAAACTCCACACATGCAGTGAGATCAAATTGGCACTGGTACGTCTCTAGATGGTTCAGGATGTTTGCGAGTTTGGCATCTACTTCTTTAAAGTCCATAATCTTCATGAGGTGGGACGTGACTGGAGCTGGCCATACCTCAGGAAGCCTTGGGATGGGGAGAGAAAGAGAAGCAGTGGAGAGGAATTAGCGTAGCTGCTGTTCATGATATTAACAGCACAAGTTGATAATGTGATGTGATCAGATGTTCTGGAGCACAAGGTTATGATGTGATGTGTGTTATGTGTAGAACTCGCTAAAAACATACGTCTTTAATCTGCACTTAAACTGGGAGAGTGTATCTGAGCCCTGAACACTGTCAGGAAGACTATTCCAGAGTTTAGGAGCTAAATGTGAGAATGTTCTTCCACCTTTAGTGGACTTTGCTATTCTAGGAACTACTAGAAGTCCAGAGTTTTGAGATCTCAGGGAGCGTGACGGATTGTAGCATGTTAAAAGACTGGAGAGATACATGGGGGCCAAACCATTTAGTGCTTTATAAGTGAGTAGCAGAAGTTTGTAGTCTATTCGAAACTTAACAGGAAGCCAATGTAGGGACGATAAGATTGGGGTTATATGGTCATATTTTCTTGACCTTGTAAGAACTCTTGCTGCCGCATTCTGAACTAACTGAAGCTTGTTTATTAATGATGCAGGACATCCACCTAGTAATGCATTACAGTAGTCTATTCTGGAGGTCATGAACGCATGGACGCATTAGCTTGGTTGATGTGATTATTAAAAGACAAGTTGCTCTAAAATAACTCCCAGATCTTTTACTGTTGACTAGTGGTTACAGAACATCCGTCTAAATGCAGGTTGAGATGCTGGAGCTTCTGTGTACTAGTTTTTGGGCAGATGAGCAAAATCTCCGTCTTATCAGAATTTAAAAGTAGAAAGTTATGGGTCATCCAATCTCTTATTTCCTTAACACACTTAGTTATCCAGGTTAATTGAGCTGTATCGCCTGCTTTAGATGAGATATATAGTTGGGTATCATCAGCATAACAATGGAAGCTAATTCTATGCCTTCTAATAATATTTCCTAAGAGAAGCATGTATATTGTGAAGAGCAGGGGTCCTAGAACTGAACCTTGTGGCACGCCATAATTCACTAGCATTAGCCTGGATAGCTCTCCATTTAAATCTACGAAATGGTAACGATCGGACAGGTAGGATTTAAACCAGCTTAATGCCTGTCCCTTAATGCCAATGTAATTCTGTAAGCGATCTAGGAGGAGATCATGATCTATAGTGTCGAACGCAGCACTAAGATCTAGTAAAACTAACAGCGAGATGAAGCGTTGGTCTGAAGCTAAAAACAGGTCATTAGTGATTGTAACTAGGGCAGTTTCTGTGCTATGATGGGGCCTAAAACCTGACTGAAACTCTTCAAAGATATTGTTCTCTTGTAAGTGGAAACAGAACTGGGCAGCGACAATCTTTTCTAAAAATCTTAGACATAAATGGGAGATTTGAAATTGGTCTGTAATTCGATAGCGTGTTTGGATCCAGATTAGGTTTTTTAATGAGGGGCTTAATAACTGCTAACTTGAGGGGTTTAGGGACGTGACCTAACGATAGTGAGGAGTTAATAATATTCAGAAGAGGCTAACCAGCTGTATGGAACACTTCCTTTAGTAGATTTGTTGGAATGGGATCTAACTGACATGTTGTTGATTTAGCTTTGATAATAACATCACACTGTATGTCCTGTACATGTGAAACAGTGGAGTTTTGGAGTTAAAGGTAACACTGTCTCAGGAGATGGTGTCAGAGGTTGAACTGCCACAATTGCTTTTCTAATGTTATCTATTTTTCCTAAATAGATAAATTCATAAAGTCGTCACTACTAAACTGTGATGGAACACAATTTTCAGATCCCTGATTTGTAGTTAGTTTAGCTACTGTAGAAAAAAGGTACCTGGGATTGTTTTTGTTGTTTTCTATGAGTTTGCTCAGATGTTCAGCTCTAGCAGCTTTTAGCACCTGTCTGTAGCTGAGCATACTGTCTTTATACGCAATTCTAAATACCTCCAATTTAGTTAGTAAAGCATTTCACTGTATGTCGTACTTTGTTGGTATGTGTATGTAACGAATAAAATAAAATTTGATTTGATTGATTTGGGGAGAGCAGAGAGTCATGAAGAGTTATTCTGAGATCTTGACCTGGAGATGATTTACCTGGGATGACCAGCAGTTCTGTTTTGCTGGGGTTAAGTTTTAGTTGGTGAGCACTCATCCATGAAGACATGTCTGCCAAGCATGCCGAGATCCGAGCGTAAGCTGTGGTATCTGAGGGAGGGAAAGAAGAGATGAGTTGAGTGTCATCTGCATAACAGTGGTAAGAAAACCCATGTGAGGATATGACTTCACCAATGGAGTGGGTATAGAGGGAGAAAAGGAGGGGACCTTGTGGGACACCAGTGGTGAGTCTGCACAGGGCAGATATGGATCCGCTCCATGTTACCTGGTATGAGCAAACTTCCAGGCAGGAAGCATGCTGTTCCATGGATACCAAGGCTCCTGAGGGTAGACAAGAGTCTTGTGATTGACTGTGTCAAATGCTACAGAAAAGGTAGAGGAGGATAAGTACAGATGACAGCTTGGCTGATCGAGCAGCATGCAGTTTCTCAGAAACAGCCAAAAGGGCTGTCTCTGTGAAATGTGCCACTTTGAACCCAGACTGGTTTGGATCATGGAGGTTGTTCTGTGAGAGATAGACAGACAGTTGGTTAAAAACAGGGCGTTCCAGAGATTTAGAAAGAAATGAGAGAAGTGATACCGGTCTGTAGTTGTTCATTTCTGATGGATCCAGAGCAGGTTTCTTTAAGATGGGAATGACCCTTGCTTGCATGAAGGGAGTTGGCACATAGCCAGATGTTAAGGACCCGTTGATAATTGTGAAAATGAAGGGCAGGAGATCTTGTGAGATGGTCTTATGTGTAGTTAAAGTGATTGGATCCAGAGGGCAGGTGGTGGGATTGCAAGGTTGGATAATTTGCAGTATCTCATCTTCTGTTAAGGTTGAGAACCTAAGTAGGCATGGAGGATCATACTGGTACAGAGAGCCGCAGTATCTGACCCTAACCCTAACCCCAAGACAGAAACACCATCCAGAGATGCTACGGAATCGGAAAGTTTACTTCTAGCTGCATGTGGTCCTAGTAAAAGTACTTCTGTCTTATCTGAGTTGAGCAGAAGAAAGTTATCAAGCATCCACTGTCTAATGTCCTTTACACACTCCTCAACATTGTTAAGCTGATCTCTCTCATCTGGCTTTGCTGAAATATACAGCTGTGTATCATCAGCATAGCAATAGAAGCAAATACCATGTTCATGTATAATTTTACCCAGAGGCTGCATATATAAAGAGAAAAGCAGTGGGCCTAAGACAGATCCTTGCGGAACACCAAACTTTACCTCAGAGAGTGTGGAGAACTCACCATTTACATCAACAAACTGATAGCGATCAGTCAGATAAGACCTGAGCCAGGAGAGAGCTGTTCCCTTTATTCCAACAACGTTCTCCAGTCCAGCAAGCAGGAGATGATGATCAATGGTGTGAAAAGCTTCACTGAGGTGGAGCAAAACAAGTAAAGAGACAAAACCCTGATCAGAGACCAATAACAGTCATTTACCACCTTAACTAGTGCCGTCTCTGTGCTATGATGAGGCCGAAATCCTGACTGATACATTTCATAAATGTTCTTCCTCAGTAGATGTGAGCAGAACTGCTGTGCTACAACCTTTTCTAGAATCTTGGATATAAAGAGGAGGTTTGATATTGGTCTGTAGTTGGACAGCTGACAGGGTGAAGGTCAGGTTTCTTAATTAGGGGGTTGATACTGCAGTTTGAAGGATTTAGGTACAAAACCAGTGCTAATGGAGGAGTGTATTATTTTAAAACAGGTTCAATTTCCTCTGGAATGATCTGTTTGAGGAAACTTGTAGGCGAGGGATGGAGATGCAGGTTGATGATTTTGATGAGAAAATAAATGAAATGAAGTAATTCTCTTGAATAGGAGTAAAACTTTGTAATTGATGGTCTGTTATAATGACACTGCTGTCTACAGGGTTATTTATAAAATAGTTTGGATTTATATTAATTGTCTGGATTTCTTGCCTGATATTTTCAATTTTATTATTAAAAAAGTTGATGAAATCATTACTACCTATTGATGGTGTTCATGTGAGTGCAGTGCTTTTATTTCCTGTTCATTTTGCTGCAGTACAGAATAAAAATCTAGGATTCTGCTCGTTATTTTCTATGAGGGTGGAGAAATATGCTGATCAGCAGCACTACGAGATTTTCTAGAATTCAGGAGATTCTCCTTCCATGCTATTTAAATACTATCAATTAGTTGTATGCCATTTACATTCACACTTCAGGGCGGTTACAGATCTGCAGTTCCTGGTTGAGGAGCAGCTTTTCTTCTGAAATTAAGTGAAGTTAAAAGGTCAGATGTTACTTGATACTTAAAATTAACTTAATAGAGGTTACATGGTGACAGGTTTTGTGATGCTAGTGTTTTATTAATAGATATTTTTACTTGGTCCAATTCTTCCTAACCTGTTTATAAGGTGGCTGCACTTAAGCTTCAGGACTTTATGTTAATGCTGAGTAATGAACAATGTGATCATTATCACTTATGACTCAGGACGAGGAGACATCTCAGAGAGGGACGGGTTTGGGGTGCACCAGGTGTACAGTGTGTTCATTCACATCCTGAGGGTCTTCTTTTGCCACATGACAGTCACCTTTTCTTTGTACAGGAAACAGAACTAAAGAGAGGAAAAGAGAGTCAGGAGTTAAACTGATCATGTTCATTTCCTGCTGCACTTTCACTTGACTGAATCTCTCAGCTGTAGAAGTTCTTTCACTTTCTTATCATTTGTTCCTTTTTTTTCCTCATCACGAGTCGACTAGTGATGGTCACTTATGTACGATTTATTAATTTTCTTTAATGTGACTCAGAAGAAAGAGTCGTGTCAAAGAGTGATTCGTTCATTTTATACAGGACGCACATCGTAACATCTCTGTAGGTTATGTAAAGAAAACAGAATAAAGTAGTTCATTTCACAACTCGATTCGTTCGTTCTTCTGTCATGTGACTTCCAAAGATGCTACAGATCAGGGATTTTTGTCCGCATCTTGACATTATTGTTACATTAATTATGGGAGTCATGTGACAAAAGAACTAATGACACGGACCCGAAGATATAAGAAGTGAAGTTCCTCAGTGTGTTTATTATAATTAGTCCTTGTCATATTTTCATTACTGGAACTGTAGTTTAGTTGGGGATTTGCTTATTAATAATGTAACATTTTATTTTATTTCTGATTAAATGAACTTAAGGACTCAAAAAATATTTGTTCATTTATCACTAAAATGCCCCGATCTTCATATCAATATTCACTACATAACATATTCTGTATTAGGGGGCGGGAGTCAGGGACACTGGGCGTGTCTATCCAATCAGAATCAAGTGCACTTTTGCTGAGGTTTAAAAGTAAATTATTATTTGTATATTTTGGAAAACAATAAATAAACAAATTCCTATAATAATAAAGACATATAATCAATATATATTTAAGAAAAAGTGTTATTCTTTTTATAATAGTTGTTTTTCAATTAAAATAAAAGACCACACTGAATAAAACATTTTATAACAGTGTAAAATCAGTACATGACAGACAGGAGACTGAAACTTTCCGGTTTGTTGTTGTTCTAACCAATCAGATAAGAGTAGGAATAAAGACCAACCAATCCGATTTTAGCTGATTACCATACCCGGAAGTAAAGGGCGGAGCTCCACAGAGCCACTGTATAATCCTAAACGTTTTCCCCCCCTAGCGGAGTGCACTACACACTGCAGGCAGAGAGGAGGAAATCTAGTGCACTCCGCGTGGAGCGGATCAGGACGCGGCCAGTCTCTCACAGTCCGAAAACGAAGTGATATTAAATATCTTTACACATGTAAGTTTAAAACATGAACTCTAACCACATTTATATAATATATATTTCATACATTTCTATAAAATGATTTAATCGTTTATTTAAAACACTATATTACTTCAGCGCTTAGGAATGTACAGTTAGCATAGTTAGCAGGAGAAGTGTGATAAAGCAACAGCGAGTTTATTATCACTTTATAAACCATCAGGACCTCGGAATCTGTACACACGGAATCTCTATATAACCTTTAGATCTGCAATAGTATTTAATAATCACAGTGTTCAGGAAATACTGCCGCGCTTTTATGTTTCCATAGAGACGCCTACGGGGGCCCTGCTGGGTAAAAATAATCCGTTCATTTATCGTGTTTAGTTCCGCTTAAGTGTGATGTTTCCGCTTAAACTTCCGGAGTGTGTGTGTGTGTGTGTGTGTGTTGAACAGGATAAGTGAGTGTGGGTGTGTGTGTTGATCAGGATAGGTGTGTGTGTGTGTGTGTGTGTGTGTGTGTGTGTGTGTGTGTGTGTGTGTGTGTGTGTGTGTGTGTGTTGAGGTGATAGGTGTGTGGGTGTGTGTTGAGGTGATGGGTGTGTGTGCGTGTTGAGGTGATGGGTGTGTGTGCGTGTTGAGGTGATAGGGGTGTGTGTGTGTGTGTGTGTGTGTGTTGAGGTGATGGGTGTGGGTGTGTGTTGAGGTGATGGGTGTGGGTGTGTGTTGAGGTGATGGGTGTGTGTGCATGTTGAGGTGATGGGTGTGTGTGCATGTTGAGGTGATAGGTGTGTGTGTGTGTGTGTGTTGAGGTGATAGGGGTATGTGTGTGTGTGTGTGTGTGATTGTGTGTGTTTGTGTGTGTGTTGAGGTGATAGGTGTGTGTGCATGTTGAGGTGATAGGGGTGTGTGTGTGTGTGTTGATCAGGATAGGTGTGTGTGTGTGTGTGTGTGTGTGTTGAGGTGATGGGTGTGGGTGTGTGTTGAGGTGATAGGGGTGTGTGTGTGTGTGTGTGTGTGTGTTGAGGTGATGGGTGTGGGTGTGTGTTGAGGTGATGGGTGTGGGTGTGTGTTGAGGTGATGGGTGTGTGTGCATGTTGAGGTGATGGGTGTGTGTGCATGTTGAGGTGATAGGTGTGTGTGCATGTTGAGGTGATAGGGGTGTGTGTGTGTGTGTGTTGAGGTGATAGGGGTATGTGTGTGTGTGTGTGTGTGATTGTGTGTGTTTGTGTGTGTGTTGAGGTGATAGGTGTGTGTGCATGTTGAGGTGATAGGGGTGTGTGTGTGTGTGTTGATCAGGATAGGTGTGTGTGTGTGTGTGTGTGTGTGCGTGTTGAGGTGATGGGTGTGTGTGCGTGTTGAGGTGATAGGTGTGTGTGCATGTTGAGGTGATAGGGGTGTGTGTGTGTGTGTTGAGGTGATAGGGGTATGTGTGTGTGTGTGTGATTGTGTGTGTTTGTGTGTGTGTTGAGGTGATAGGTGTGTGTGTGTGTGTGTGTGTGTGTGTGTTGAGGTGATAGGTGTGTGTGTGTGTGTGTGTTGAGGTGATAGGTGTGTGTGTGTGTGTGTTGAGGTGATAGGTGTGTGTTGAGGTGATGGGTGTGTGTGCATGTTGAGGTGATAGGGGTGTGTGTGTGTGTGTGTTGAGGTGATAGGGGTGTGTGTGTGTGTGTGATTGTGTGTGTTTGTGTGTGTGTTGAGGTGATAGGTGTGTGTGTGTGTGTGTGTTGATCAGGATAGGTGTGTGTGTGTGTGTGCGTGTTGAGGTGATGGGTGTGTGTGCGTGTTGAGGTGATAGGTGTGTGTGCATGTTGAGGTGATAGGGGTGTGTGTGTGTGTGTTGAGGTGATAGGGGTATGTGTGTGTGTGTGTGTGATTGTGTGTGTTTGTGTGTGTGTTGAGGTGATAGGTGTGTGTGTGTGTTGATCAGGATAGGTGTGTGTGTGTGTGTGTGTTGAGGTGATGGGTGTGTGTGCGTGTTGAGGTGATAGGGGTGTGTGTGTGTGTGTTGAGGTGATAGGGGTGTGTGTGTGTGTGTGTGTGAGATTGTGTGTGTGTGTTTGTGTGTGTGTTGAGGTGATAGGTGTGTGTGTGTGTGTGTGTGTGTGTGTGTGTGTGTGTGTTGATGATTTTAATTGTTAGCAAACCTGTGATTGAGCAGATTTGTGACTGCACAACTCACCAGACTCTGCAGGAGCTTTTCCCCACATGCCATCAGGCAACACAACAAACCCGTCTCCACCTGTTCACACTGAACTGCACACGTTTACCCTCTTCTATTGTGTACTATTCCGAAATAGTCACATGCTCTTTATTTTATCTCATGAATTGAACATTTTATATTTTAACAGACAGTTTACATTCTTAACACTTTTGTAAACACAATTGTGTTCTCTTTTGCCCCCTGCTGCCTGGCTGAATGACAATAAACTTTACTTTATTTGACTTTGCTCTGGTCTCAGGTGAGAGTGGGTGTGGTCAGGATGGAGTGTGCTGTGCTTCCTCAGTCAGAGATGATCCTCTACTGCCTCGTGTCCTTCACCTCTCACCTTTACTCCTTCTACCAGCTTCACCTGTTTTCAACAGGTACACACACTGCACACAACACACAACATAAAGCTACATTGAGTGCAAACAGTGCAGACAAAAAACAGTGCAGACAGACAACACAAGACATTGTGGGAAAGATACACATAACACAACAGAGCTGCGAGCAGTAAACCTACTGTAGACTCTGAATGGACTATAAAAGACCGAGATGATTGAGAGTAAATACAAACAAACACAATGTAAACAGTGTAATATGGTTAAGTATAAATAATATATAAATGGTGGTGGAATGGATTGAGATGAGTAATGAGTGTGTGTTAAAATCAGTTTGTACAGTTCAGTAACACACAGTTTTGTGTGTGTGTGTGTGTGTGTGTGTGTGTGTGTGTGTGTGTGTGTGTGTGTGCATGCATGTGTGTGAGAGAGCGTTTCAGTTTAGTTCTGTATGTTGAGTAGCTCGATGGCTTTTGGGATAAAGCTGTTGTACAGTCTGGATGTGATAGCAGAAGGGTGAAGAGTGTGTGTGAGGGATGTGTGTGTGAGGGGATGGGGGGGTGAGCGGTGTGTGTGAGGGGTGTGTGGGGTCGTCCACAATGCTGTTGGCTTTGCGGATGCAGCGTGTGGTGTAAATGTCCATGATAGAGAGGAGAGAGACTTCGATGATCTTCTCAGCTGTCCTCACTATCCTCTGTAGGGTCTTGCGATCCGAGACGGTGCAGTTCCCAAACCAGGCAGTAATGCAGCTGCTCAGGATGCTCTCAATGGTTCCTCTGTAGAACATGTTTAGGATGAGGGAGGGAGATGAGCTTTCCTCAGCCTTTTCAGGAAGTAGAGACGCTGCTGGGCTCTTGGTGATGGAGCTGGTGTTGAGTGACCAGGTGAGGTTATTCGCTAGATGAACGCCAAGGAATTTACGCCAGGTGCTCTTGACGATCTCCATTGAGGATCCATCGATGATCAGTGGAGAATGGTCACTATGTGCTCTCCTAAAGTCAACAACAATCTCTTTAGTTTTGTCAATGTTCAGAGACAGGTTGTTTGCTCCACACCAGGTTGTTAACTGTTTCACCTCCCCTCTGTATGCTGACTCGTCGTTCTTGCTGATGAGACCCACCACGGTCGTGTCATCAGCGGACTTGATGATGTAATTCGAGCTGTGCATTGCTACACAGTAAGTCAGCAGAGTGAACAGCAGTGGACTGAGCACACAGCCCTGAGGGGCCACAGTGCTCAGTGTGGTGATGCTGGAGATGCTGTTTCCTATCCAGACTGACTGAGGTCAGGATGTGTCCTTGTTGTCCAGGTGAGGGCCAGACGGAGGGTCGTAAAGATGGCATCGTCTATGAAACTTTTTGGATGATACGCAAACTGCATAGGGTCCAGTGAGGGTGGAAGCTGGGTCTTGATGTGCCTTGTGACGAGCCTCTCAAAGCACTTCATCACGATGTGTGTAAGCGCGACAGGACAATAGTCATTGAGGCAGGAGAATGTAGACTTCTTCAGCATGGGGAGGAGGATGGTTGTTGTCTTTAGGCACGTAGGAACAACGTTGCTGCCAAGGGAGATGTTGAAGATGTCAGTGAAGACATCCGCTAGTGTTTTGTTACCACGAGTCTTACAGTACAGAGCTGTGTTTCTGTCAGCACGAAACATGACTAGCTCTTCTAGCTAGATGGTGGCGTCCGGAACTGTGTTGCTGAGCCAAGTCTCCGTAAAAAAAACAAAAAAAAAACAAAGACACAGCAGTCTCTGGACCTTTGCCGCGTGGTCCGCTGGAATCGGATGTAGTCCAGTTCATTGTCCAGGGAGCAGACATTTGAAAGAAGAATGGACGGGAGAGCCGGCCGGCTAGGGTTAGTGTTTAGCCTAGCATGGACACCCGCCCACTTGCTTCGCATTTGCTTCCTTGAGCATCGCTTCCGATTTCCCCTCTCCTGGCCACCGGCATTCGGTGACACTGAGGGCTGTGGGCCTGGTTATTGTAGCCGAGGTCGCAGCAAGGGTTAGGGTCTAATGTTTAATGTTTAAAAGACCAAACTTTAGAACTTTTTTGTGTTTGCTTATCTAGCATTTTTCAATTTTACTGCAATAAGATTATTTCTGGATCTTGTGTATTTTATTCTTGGTTTTACTACACGAGGAATAGACACGGTTTCTATAAGCTGGTCTGTGTGCTCACTTGTACAAACTATTTGGTTTGTTGTATAAATGTTCTCATAGTCGTAAATTGCATGATGTCTTACCAGTCAGATGATGTGAAGTATCCTAGAGATGTTGTCTGATAGCACTCCTGCTCCAACTCTGCTGGGGTGCAGGCCATCAGGGCGGAAGAACCTAGGACGCTCCCAGAAACAGTTCCAGTTATTAACAAAGAAGTTTGTGCTCTCGACACCATGACTGTAACCGTTCATTTAGTGCAAAAAGTCTACTAAACTTCTCAATCCCTCACTGGTAAGTGGAAAGGAGCCTAACACTATGATCCTTTTTGTGGGCGATGTGCTGCGTACCGTCTCCACCAGGTTCCTGAAATCCCTCTTTAAGATCTCCGTTAGCCTGGTGTTGTTCGTTCCGGCATAAAGAACTACAGCTCCGAAGTTCTGGTTCAGGGACATCAAGAGCGCGAGCAGCAGGAAAACAGCAAGTTTGCACCTTACCTTTCGCTCAGGTAGGACGGACATGCCGGTCGATGAAATCTCCAAGAATCACAGTATCACATTCTGTCTCGCGGAGAGGGGTGAAGCTGTTCTCGGTGGAGATCTCGAAGGCCGGTGGCGGCGGGGGAGACGTCCTCAACCGGGGCTTGGCTCACGTCTTCCGCTGCTGCAGCATCCAGGGTCCGTGGTGCCCCGGTGCCGGAGTGAACGATACCTGGGCGGGCCGCATTGTAGGTGCGCTGGACCTGGGCAGGGGGACCCACGGAGTTGAGGTGCTGGGAGCATTAGGTTCAAACCGGGAATTTACCTGGGACGAGTGCGCGTCAGCCTGGGATGTTTCCAGCGCCGGTTTCCGCTCTCGCAGCTGGGCATGCTTTACATGTAGGTCTCGAATCTGTTTCTCCAAAGCCTCCAGCTCCACCGTTTGCAACTCGAACGAGTCCTCACCTGTGCTCAAAGGCAGACACACAACCGGCATAGTGCTTATAATAGCGAATAGCTTTAGAATACAGAGATATGATAAAGTGAGAGGCAATGAATGTAGTTAACACTAGTGATAGTCGAGTTAACTAACTACAGGCACAAGTCAGGAAGACAAAAACAATTTAGGATTATTAAAAGACGAAAAAGGATAGATAAATGGTAACGTTTGTTTCAAAGCGGCGAGAGAAATACAAACACGGAACTCGCGGCAAACAAGTCAAACACAGGAAGCTACGTCACAGGAAGGAACTTCCAAAAAAGTATTTAGTAAGCCACGTGCAAGTTCTCCCATTTAAAAAGATGCGAGAGGCCTGTAAATTCCATTACCGTTAACAACGTAATTAAAATATTTAGGAGTAATTTTAACCCGTTATAATTACTTATAAATATTTCCCTTTTTGCGAGCTAAATTCTCTACACCATGTAGAACCTCATGTAGTTTCCCGGTAAGCGTCAGTGGGAGATGATTGAGGCCCATAAGTTTAGTGACATATGGAGAAATTTTAATAACAAGAGACAGTACATGTGGACCCATGCCTTAGACTTCTCACTCTCCCTGACAAGACTAGATCACTTTTTTGATCTTAAACACCAGCTGACAAAGTTTTTCTTGTTCCAGTAGGTATCTCTGACCATAGCATGGTACAGTGTACTATCATTACAAAGAACATTAAACCTAAGAGTGCCTACTGGCATTTTAACACTACACTTTTAGAAGATGCAAATTTTAAAGAGTCTTTTACATATTTATGGAAATGTTTTAAATCTTAGAAGGCAGCTTTTATCTATATCAGCTGTGGTAGGATTTCACAAAAACACAAATCAAAGTATTTTGTCAACAGTACACTCTCAATTTCACAAGGGACATTGTTAGGTCCCTGAAAGCCCTGGAGAAAGAAATAGTGGAACTCCAGCGTTTGGAGGCCACCAGAAATTGAGGACATATTGAAATCCTCAAAAGTAAAAAATTCAAAATGAATGACCTGTTAGACATCACAGCACAATGGGTGCTGGTCCACTCATGCCTTAAAAGTGCAATTGAGATAGATTCTCCTTCTAGGTTCTTGTTCAGTTTAGAGCAAATGAATTGACAAAAAAGATTAATACATGCTGTGTGAACGGAACCAGTGGATCTCCTATCGGAACCCACTGAAATTTACTCAAAGCTGTACGGTAGTGAGTGGTCAGAGGTACAAGTGGTGGAGGACAGCTTCCTCATGGACATGCCACAACTCTCTGAGCAAGCAGCGAGAAAGTTGGACAGGGAGCTGTTGCTGGAGGAACTCCATGAGGCTCTCCAGAGGATGGAGAATGGACGGGCATTGGGTATAGAGGGTCTCCCTGTCAAGTTTTACAAGACATTCTGGGCTGTTGTATGGCAGGACGTACTAGATGCCCTACGGGACAGTGTATAGAGAGGTGAGCTGCAGGAGAGCTGTCCTGACCCTGCTGCTGAAAAAGGGAGACCTAACCCACCTGAAGAACTGGTGTGCGGTGTCACTACTTGGCACTGACTGCAAGCTGCTTTCAAAAAAATTAGCCTTGAGACTGACTAAGGTTATGGAGCAGCTCATTCACCAGGACCATGCGTACTGTGTGCTTGATAGGTCTATATTCGATAATGTGCATTTAATTTGTGACATTTTGGACGTCTCCAAGCTATTGGGCTTAAAGACTGGTCTGATTTTCCTAGATCAGGAAAAGGCTTTTGACCAGGTTGAGCATAAATACTTGTGGAAGGTGCTGGAAAGCTTTGGGTTCAACCATGGTTTCATAGCAATGATCAGGGTGTTGTACAGTGAAATTGCGAGTGTACTGAAGGTTAACGGTGGTTTATGTGCTCCTTTTAGAGGGTACAGAGGGATCAGGCAGGGCTGATTACTATCAGGAATGTTGTACTGTTTTGTGATTGAACCTCTTTTAAATAAGTTAAGGAGTCATCTCTCTGGTTTTAATATTCCACATGTTCATGCCTTCATATGATTACGCAGATGACTTGGTAGTCATGATCAACACACAAGATATTGCGAAATTTTTAACTGCCATTTTAAAGAACTTTCAAATTTTACCTTCTGCCAAGGTCAACTGGGGTAAAAGTGTAGCCATTTTAGTTTGGAGGTGG
The DNA here is from genome assembly GCF_946808225.1 of Silurus aristotelis. Taxonomy (NCBI): domain Eukaryota; kingdom Metazoa; phylum Chordata; class Actinopteri; order Siluriformes; family Siluridae; genus Silurus; species Silurus aristotelis. The sequence continues at coordinate 34,576,536 of NC_139579.1, forward strand.
GTAACCTTCACTGCCAGGAGGCTTAGCATGGAAAGAGGCGGTTTTAAATACTTGGGTGTCTACCTGGAGAGCAATAAGTTTTTAAATAAAAATTGGGAAGGTTCTGTAGAGCACGTGAAAAGCAGACGGATCAGGTGGAAACGGATGGTCATCAACAACCTCGCCACATCGTCTCTCTGGCACAAGCTAGCATGCATTGATCCTCCACCCTCCACCCTTCTGCTGGCAAACATTCAGGCCCTGCTGGTGGATTTCTTCTGGGACAATCTACACTGGATTCCTCAGTGTTCTCTATCAGCCGAAAGAGGAAGGAGGGCACGGGCTGGTCCAGCTGTCCAGCAGAGCTGCAGCATTTCGCCTCCAGTTCAACCAGAGACTCCTCACTGGACCCAGAGACTTAGTATGGAGAGCAGCAGCCAGTGGATTATTACCCACAGTTGGAGGACTAGGGCTGGACAGAGCCTTGTTTTTAATGGACACAAAAATGTTGGACATCTCTGGATTACCAGTGTGTTACCGTGGACTTTTTAAAATCTGGAACGTTTATAAAAAACACACCAAAGGCTGTCAAGCACTACCCTGGTTGCTGGGGGAGCCTCTGGTGTACAGCGGGCGACTGGACATCTCCAGTGTGACCGTTCCTGCACTGTCCAGAACATTAATCTCATCGGGCATCGTGACGCTCCGGGAGCTTGTGAACATCACAGGGTCAGACTTGTCAAGGGCAGAGGACCTGGCAGCGTGTATGAGACTGAGGTCCCTGCGTGTTGTCAATCAGTTTCTACACCGCTGGAGATCTGCACTCCAACATCAGAGGAGTGTGTTCGGCTGATGGACTATAAACACACAGAGGCTGGTCCTGCAGAGGATGAACCCTTTCCCCAGCTGAACATCGCTCCTGACCTCGACGGGTGTGCGTGCCCCCTCCTGGAGTGCCGGGGTGAAGTGGAGATGGACTTTGGGTCAGTGTCGGGGAAGCTGCTCTACAGAGAGTATATTAAGGTTTTAAATAAGAAGCAGCTGAGTGGGAGGGTGGACACCACATGGAGACGTGTTCTGGGTTTTAATGCTGATATTAAACCAGAGTGGAGACACTGTACATACCACCGTTACCAAAAAGAGCTGCGACCTCCAGTGGAGGATTTTACCGTATTTTTCGGACTATAAGCCGTTACTTTTTTCCCGCGTTTTGAACCCTGTGGCTTAAACAACAACGCGGCTAATTTATGTATTTTTCCTGTTTTTTTCCAGGTTTCACAAACTTCAAGCCAAAAAACTGAGCTAAATAACATAAGACCAAAGAATTTTCAAATGGAAATGAAAAAACGCACCTCACCTGTGTTCTGAGCTGCACGGCATCGGGAGAGAAACTTCCACCGGTGTTGATCTTTACACGCACGACGATGCCAAAAGATAAATCTTCAGAGAGAAATACAGTAGTTGTAAAAGGAAGGAGAAAGACAGTGAACAATGACTTTCTTGGTCGGCTACTGTTTAGATACAAGCCGTTGTAGCACGTTGAGTCTGGGTGAAGGGAGAGCTCGCTAACTCCAGTTGCAAGTGAAATCATATAAGCACAGACAGGTTTCCAAAACGCGTGCTTTTTTATTTTTCTTGGCAACAGCGTTATGGGTTAGTCAAAGAAACTTAGAAATGAGCATCAGAAAATAATGAGCACATAACCCTCAGTCTCCACACGCACACACAAGCAGTAATACCGGAAGAATGCAGTGACGTGCTATTCCCAAAATACCGCTCTGCTCTTAAAGGAGCCACAACATATTTCACCCGTTACACCGTGTAACAGACACTGTCTTTCGGTAAAGCCTGTGTAAAGTTCATTAGTTTCAGTGTAGACCTGCGGCTTATACACAAGGTGCGGCTTATTTATGTTAAAAATAAAAATATTTGTCAAATTCATTCAAAATTCATGCGGCTTATACAAGGGTGCGCTTTATAGTCCGGAAATTACGGTACATGGTATTATCTTCATGAACTCTTTTATTTCTGTTTTAAACCCTGATGTTACACCTGACTGTCCTTTTTGTTCACAGAGAGAAACAGTTTTTCATGCTTTTTATTCACTGCTCCAGGTTGCAGTCACTGTGTTTTTATGGAGCATTTTAAGGTCTTTTTGATTTTACTGTTCAGTGTTTTATTTTTGGTTTTAAATACGTTAGGAAACACAGGTTCAGGTGCCACCTGTGTCTTTCAGCGGCTCCAGTCTGCGCTTCAATCACCTTTTCGGCGACCTTTCCACTTGCCTCTCTGCGTGTCTCTCTCTCCCAGAGGTTGCCGTCTCTCTCTTCTTTATTGGCGTCGCCAGACTGAAACACAGCATACTGATTAGCCTCATCAGCTGCCGGTGTTTCTTACCACTCGTACCGGCTGGCTCCGCCCTCCTTTTTTTTTTTTACCCCAAAAGAGTTTAATAAGTGTGAAGAACATCAACTTCTCTACTGAAACAACACCTAAGTCATAGTTTATCAGCATGATGTCACTTCCTGTTTGTCTAGAGCATGAGGAGAGCCTGGACAGGGAGGTGCAGCTGGAGGATGGGTTCCTGATCACAGGCAGTAAAAAGGTATGAGGATTACTGAGAACTTTCCACAAGTCTGTTTCTGCCTGCTGTAAGTGTACACAAACTCTGTGTGTGTTTGTGTCTAAAGGATGCCAGTGATTTTGAGTGGAGTTTCTGGAATGAGTGGGCGTGGCGTTCTCTCCTCTGGTCTCTGATTGGTCATGCTGTGGTGTCTCAGCTCTGCAGTGTTTGTTCTCCTCAGGTGAATTTCCAACATCTTCCACATATTGTAATGTAAAAAGTGTACAGAATGAGCTCTTACTGCGATATTATCACACAAACCGACTGCTGTAGAAGAGAAATGATTTATGGTCACATGATCCAGTAACCCCAGAGAAGGACGGTTCTGTTCAGAATTATTCTCGAAGTTCCTTTCTCATATCATCTCAGTCTCAGGAAGATTTGTTTGGATGTAATGGTCCGATTGGTATCAAAGCTAATTATGTTTTAGATTGTTTTGGAGCTCCACACTCTGCTGTGTGTTTATTAACGTTCTTAACTTATTAGAGCCTAAATCCAGATTCCTGTGCAGCTGCATTGCAGAGTTTTATTTAAACTGTTTGCAGTGAATTGGTAATCTATTTTAGTGTGTATGTGTGTGTGTGTGTGTGTGTGTGTGTGTGTGTGTGTGTGTGTGTGTCTGTGTTTAGTTGAGAAAGGCCATCCTCACAGTGTATGGAGTTCTCTGTGCCTGGTGGCTTCTCGGTTGGAGGGGTGTGGTGGTTCTTATGCTTCACTTGAGCATTTCATTGGCTGTTGCTCAGCTGCAGAGTTCCGCCCTCACCTGGGTCTGTGCTCTGTTCCTGCTCTCTACATTACACATCACCAGCATACAGGAGGTCCAGGTGTGTCTTCTAGTAACGTTTTGCTGGTTCCTGCCTCATCTGTCTCACCACCATCATTCTGATTGGCTACTGTCGTCTCTCTCTCTCTCTCTCTCTCTCTCTCTCTCTCTCTCTCACTCTCTCTCTCTCTCTCTCTCTCTCTCTCTCTCTGTCTTTCTCACATACCTCACTCTGATTGGCTGCTGTCCTCTCTCTTTCTCTGTCTCTCTGTCATACCTCACTATGATTGGCTGCTGTCCTCTCTCTCTGTCTCTCTCTCATACCTCACTATGATTGGCTGCTGTCCTTTTTCTCTCTCTCTCTCTCTCTCTCTCTCTCTCTCTCTCTCTCTCTCTCTCTCTCTCTCTCTCACTCATACCTCACTATGATTGGCTGCTGTCCTCTCTCTCTGTCTCTCTCTCATACCTCACTATGATTGGCTGCTGTCCTCTCACTCTGATTGATTTACATGATGCATGTTTAATTGTTTAATGATTTAGAAATCAAGTTCTTTGTGATTGAAGGATCCTGTACTGTGTTCACAGCGAGACTGGTACGTCTCAGATCAGAATTATTATCTCCTGATGTTCAGCACTGCAATGTGTGTGTTACGCTGCATCAGTTTCAGCCTGGAGCTGTGCTGGAGCCCCCTGCAGGACACACAAACTATTCCATGCTTCTCATTTTTACACTTTAAAAAATTGTTAACACAATTCTACAACCTGGTCTCATACGGATTCTACCATCCACTGTTCTACAATGGACCCATCATCAACTACAACTATTTCAGACAACAGGTGAAAATTCAGGAACACTAATGATGAACACTTATAAATATTAACATTAATAATAAACCCAGCAATTATAGTCACTCTTAGTGCCGGTCTCAAGCCCAGGTAAACGGGGAGAGTTTTGTTATGAAGGACATCCAGCGTAAAACGTGGCAAATCAAATATGCGGATCACCTATAAGAAATTTATAGCGGATCAGTAGAGGCCTGAGTTACCAACGACCACAACGGGAATTTTTAGCCAAGAGGGTACTGGGGGAAATTGGGCTAAGGAGGAAGACGTCTACAGAGACAGCAGGGAAAGGAGCAGTGTAGAAGAGTGGAGGTTCAGGTTGGTACTTTAAATGTTGGTACTGTGACTGGTAAAGCAAGAGAGGGGGCTGATATGATGGAGAGGAGAAAGGTAGAGATGTTGTGTGTTCAGGAGACCAAGTGAAAAGGGAGTAAGAGCAGGAACATTGGAGGTGTTTAAACTGTTCTCTCATGGTGTGGATGGAAAGAGAAATGGTGTAGGGGGGATTCTGAAGGAAGAGTACGGTAAGAGTGTAGTGGAGGTGAAGAGAGTTTCTGATAGGGTAATGAAGGTGAAGCTGGAAGTTGAAGGGATGATAAAAAATGTCATCAGTGTTTATGCTCCACAAGTGGGTTGTGAGATGGAGGAGAAGGAAAAATTTTGGAGTGAGATAGATGAAGTGGTAGAAGGTGAACGTAGGAATGAAAGATTGGTGATTGGTGCAGACTTTAATGGACATGTAGGTGAAGGGAACAGAGGTGATGAGGAGATGATTGTAGAGATGGTTTTAAGGAGAGGAATGTGGAAGGGCAGATGGTTGTAGATTTTGCTAAAAGGATGGAAATGGCAGTGGTGAACACGTATTTTAAAAAGAAGAAGGAGCATATGGTGACTTATAAGAGTGGAGGAAGCTGCACACAGGTGGACTATGTGCTATGTAGACGATGCAACCTGAAGGAGATTGGAGACTGTAAGGTGTTGGCGGGGGACAGTGTAGGGGGACAGCATTGGATGGTGGTCTGTAGGACGGTTTTTGAGGTAAAGAAGAGCAGGCGTGTGAGGACTGAAAGAAGAATAGGATGGTGGAATGTGTTGGGATGTGTTGACTTGTGAGGAGAGTGTGTTGAGAAGATGGAGGGAGTATTTTGATCTGCTGCTGAACGTAGAAAATCAGAGAGAGAGAAGGTTGGATGGTGTGGAGATGTAAAGCAGGAAGTGGATAGGATTAGTAAGGAGGAAGTGAGAGCAGCGATTAAGAGGATGAAAAGTGAAAAGTCGGTAGGACCAGATGACATACCGGTAGAAGCATGGAGATGTTTGGGAGAGATGCAGTGGAGTTTTTAACAAGATCGTTTAACATAATTTTGGAAGGTGAGAAGATGCCTGAGGAATGGAGAAGGAGTGTGCTGGTACTGATCTTTAAGAATAAGAGAGATGTGCAGACCTGCAGTAACTACAGGGGAATAAAGTTGAAGTCATGAAGTTCTGGGAAAGAGTAGTGGAAGCCAGGCTGAGAGAAGAGGTGACCATCTGTGAGCAGCAGTATGGATTTATGTTGAGGAAGAGCACCACAGACGCATTATTTGCTTTGGGAATGTTGATGGAGAAGTATAGAGAAGGTCAGAAGGAGCTGCATTGGGTGTTTGTGGATTTAGAGAAAGCGTACGACAGGGTGGAGAGAGGAGTTGTGGTATTGTATGAGGAAGTCTAGTGTGTCAAAAAAGTATGTGAGGGTGGTGCAGGACATGTATGAGGACAGTGTGACAGCAGTGAAGTGTGCAGTAGGAACAACAGACTGGTTCCAGGTGGAGGTGGAACTGCATCAAGGATCGGCTCTGAGCCCTTTCCTGTTTGCAGTGGTGATGGACAGGTTGAAGGATGAGGTCAGACAGGAGTCTCTGTGGACTATGATGTTTGTGGATGATATTGTGATTTGTGGTGAGAGTAGTGAGCAGGTGGAGAAGAGTCTGGAGAGGTGGAGGTACACGCTGGAGAGAAGAGGAATAAAAGTCAGTAGGAGTAAGACAGAGTACATGTGTGTGAATGAGAGGGAGGGCAGTGGAGGGGTGAGGTTGCAGGGAGAAGAGGTGGAGAAGGTGGAGGAGTTCAGGTACCTGGGGTCAACAGTGCAAAGTAATGGAGTGTGTTAGAGAAGTGAAGAAAAGAGTGCAGGCAGGGTGGAGTGGGTGAAGAAGAGTGATAGCAGGAGTGATAAAAAGGAAAGTTTATAGGACTGTGGTGAGACCTGAGGTGTTTTGGAGACAAGGTGAGGGAGGTGTGATTGAGATGGTTTGGGCATGTGCAGAGGAGGGACATGGGGTATATCAGTAGAAGAATGCTGAAGAAGAAGTAGAAGAATGCTGAGGAGCCATTAGGAAGGAGGAAAAGAGGAAGACCAATTAGGAGATTTATGGATGTGGTGAGTGAAGACATGCAGGTAGTTGGTGTGAAAGAGGCAGATGTGGAGGACAGGGGGGGTATGGAGACGGATGATCCGCTGTGGAGACCCCTAATGGGAGAAGCCGAAAGTAGAAGCAGAATGATGAACACTAATAATGTACAATATTAATGAACACTGATAATGAACACTAATGATAAACACCAATATAATTAATAATTCCGATCCTTCTTTGCCATTGTGTGATGTCACTGTTTTTTCTGTCTTTTTGAGTCAGTTCTTCTGCCACTCAAGTCTCTCTCTCTCTCTCTCTCTCTCTCTCTCTCTCTCTCTCTCTCTCTCTCTCTCTCTCTCTCACTCTCACTTTCTGTCTTTTTTATCTCTTCTCCCTTTTCTCTCTCTCTCTCTCTCTCTGCAGATGGACAGAATGGTGTGTTCCACATCACCATCCTGGTTGTTGAGTCGAGTTTTACGTTTGTGTGTGTGGTGGTGTTTAGCTGAGTTTATGATCCACTTTATGTACATGCACAGCATCCAGAACAACGAGATCTTCCTCAACATGCTGCCATCCTGGGCTCTGGGTAAGTGTGTGTGTTGTGTGTGTGAGAGAGAGAGGCATTTTTGTCTTTTACAGTCATTTATCTGGCAAAAAAATCCTTTTTAAGGCCAGATGGTTTCAGATTTGTTCTTTAATTAATTATCTCTTCGAGGAGATAAGAGCTATGGACAGTTTGTGTGTGTGTGTGTGTGTGTGTTTGTGTGTGTTTTGGGGGGGGTGAAGCGTTGCACTAGAGAGGTGTCCAGACAACTTCTGTAGGCCAGTGGACTCCTCCAGCAGCCATTATAGAGTTCCGCAGCCTTTAATCTGTTTTTTTTTTAAGTCCATATTTTCAAAAGTCCATTGTAAAAAAACACGAATAAACCAGTAACATGCAATGCGTTTGTGTCCATTAAAACAAAGTTCTGTCCAGCCCCAGTCATCCCACCATGTGCAAAAAGTCCACTGGCTGCTGTCCTCTATACCAGGTTACTTGGGCCAGTCAGGAGTCTCTGAATGAACTGGAGGCAAAAGGCTGACAAGATAAACCTGACCATTTCCCCCTTCCTCCTTGGACAAATGGAGGACACTCTAGAATCTAGTGCAAACCATCCCAGAAGAAGTCCACGAGCAGGGCCTGGATGTTCGCTAGCGGGTCTTGTGCCATACAGTCGATGGTTGTTGATGATCAGCATTTGCCCTCTTTGGGACCAGCCGCTTTCACCTGCTCAGTCTGCTCTTGATGTGCTCTACAGTGCCTTCCCAGTTTTTATTTAAATATCCCATGACTCCACAGGTAGACACCCAAGTACTTAAAACCACCTTTTTTCTACACCAGGTCTTCTGGGAATCTCGGCTCCCCACCTCCCCACTCCCCAACTAAATCTGCTTCACTCTTTTCCCAGTTAACTTTCGTTGATAATAAAAAACTCAAAGTCTTTTAGAACATCAGTTAAAACATTCACATCAGACTGGGATCCCACCACTACAGCCACGTCATCTGCATATGCTGACAGGTAAAGTAAAGCATTAGAGTGTGAATAATAAAAACAGAAAGATGACTTCTTAGGTTGATTAATAGAGGTTCAATTGCTAGAGTGTACAACATTCCTCACGGTACACTTTCAATTTCACTCCATGCCTTGGAGAGCCTTCTGAAGCTCAGCGAGTGTCAGCTCCCTGTCCAACTCCCTGTCTACTGACTCTGAGAGCTTAGCATCTTTAAGGGAGCTCTCGTCCACTTCATGTGCTCCTGACCTCTCACAGTATGAGCTTGGGGCTCACCTACCCTAGGCCCTGGTACAGCAGCAGTTGCCTGGCTTTCAGCAGGAGGCCGAGCTGAAGCCACAGGGGGAATGGCTCCAGCAGGCTTAGCTGCTTCCTGCCCCAGACGATTGGGGACACCAGGGTCACTCTGTATTTCAGGAAAGGTATGGACAAGATACCCTTTCTTCTTTATCATCTTCTTCTTTTTCTTCTTTTGACACGGCGGATCATCCGTCTCCATACCCTCCTGTCCTCTACATCTGCCTCTTTCAAACCAACTACCTGCATGTCTTCCCTCACCATGGTCTTCCTCTTTTCCTCCTTCCTGGTGTCTCCATCCTCAGCATTCTCCTACTGATATAGCCCATGTCCCTCCTCTGCATATGTCCAAACCATCTCAATCACACCTCCCTCACCTTGTCTCCAAAACGTCCTACATGTGCTGTCCCTCTAATAAACTAATTTCTAATCCTGTCCATCATCGTCACTCCCAATGAACATCTCAGGTCAAGTTAAGTCAAAAGGCTTTTAATGTCATTTCTACTATACACAGTGGTACACAGTAATAACAAAACAACGTTCCTCCGGAACCCTGGTTCTACACTAAACAATGACATAAAGCTACAACACAACACAAGCTACATAAAGTGCATCGAGTGCAATCTAGTGCAAACAGTGCAGACAAAAAACAGTACAGACAGACAACACAAGACAAGACACAAAACCAAGATAGCGCCGACCAGTAAACACACAATGTAGTGCAAAAATACAGCAGCAGTCAAGATGTGCAGAAGACAGCATGTAAACAATGTAGTATAGTATGACAAAGTTGAAGGTGCAAAAAAGCATGTAAACAATATAATAGTCAAAGGTGCAAAAGACGGCATGTAAACAGTAATACAGTGAAAGGTGCAGTTAAACAGATCAGTTATCAAATATAAATAATAATAAATAGATGATGGTGGAATAGATTGAGGTGAGTGTGTGTTGTGTTAAGTCCAGGTTGTACAGTTTGATAACACACAACATCTTCAGCTCTGCTACCTCCAGCTCCATCTCCTGTCTTTTACTCAACACCACTGTCTCGAATCCATACAACATCTCAGGTCTCACCACAGTCCTATAAACTTTCCCTTTCACTCTTTCAAGTCAAGAAGCTTTTATTGTCAAATCTGTGATATATATAGCTGACGCAGTACACAGTGAAATGAGACAATGTTCTTCCAGAACCCTGGTGCTACATTAAACAACACAGAACTCCATCACAGAAAATAGAGCTGCATAACCATTAAGGACTAAAGTGTCCTTGCCACATAAAGTGCATTGTGTGCAACCATGTCCAAATAGTGCACAAAACATAAAAAATATATAATGTGTTTGATGTGACGGCCCAAATGCTTTGGAACCGCTTTCCTGATGGCAGGAGGGTGAAGAGTGTGTGTGAGGAATGTTATGTCAAGTCAAGTCAAGTTTATTTCTATTGCGCTTTTCACAACGGACATTGTCTCAAAGCAGCTTTACAGAATGTAACAGTGAAGGTGAATGGTGTGTGTTTATCCCTGATGATCACCATGAAGTCTGTGGTGAAGGGAAAACCCTTAGATGTTATGAGGAAGAAACCTTGAGAGGAACCAGACTCAAAAGCAGAACCTCATCCTCATTTGGGTGAGATCAAGAGTGTGATTATAGTCTTTAAACACTACAGAACACTGGAGAGTGAGAACTAACATGAGCACTGGAGTGTGTGATTATGACTGATGATCTTTCTACAGTCTTTTACAGTCAGTTGTGGTTATGGAACCAGGAGCTACTGAGCAACTCATAAAATAGCTCAATATTTGCGATCATCACAGATCCAACACCAGCTTCTCCATGCCAGAGCCTTTAAACACTCAAAGAGGTCCAGTGTCCAAACTCCACATGAAGTGGTATCCAGTTGGCACTGGTACGTCTCTAGATGGTTTGGGATGTTTGCGAGTTCAGCATCTACTTCTTTAAAGGTCCACAATCTTCATAAGGTGGGACGTGACTGGAGCCGGAGCAACCTCAGGATGCCTCGGGATGGGGAGAGAAAGAGAAGCAGTGGAGAGGAATTAGCGTAGCTGCTGTTCATGATATTAACAGCACAAGTTGATAATGTGATGTGATCAGATGTTCTGGAGCACAAGGTTATGATGTGATTACATTTACTTTACATTTGCGGCATTTAGCAGACACCTTTATCCAGAGCGATGTACAAAAGTGCTTTGAGTCTTTAGCAATGAATAAATCTACACTGGTACACAAGATTACCAACTTAATATAAATGTAACTCTTGAATTCTACAAAGCAAACTTAGAAAGTGCTCATTTAAGTGTTTCAGGAAGAGGTAGGTCTTCAACCGTTGCTTGAAGATAGTCAGGGACTCAGCTGTACAGACATCTAGGGGAAGTTCATTCCACCACCTCGGTGCCAGAACAGAGAAGAGCCTTGAAGTATAATATGTGATGTGTTATGTGTAGGCTTTGCTAAAAAGATACGTCTTTTATCTGCACTTAAACTAGGAGAGCGTGTCTGAGCCCCGAACACTGTCAGGAAGACTGTTCCAGAGTTTAGGAGCTAAATGTGAGAATGTTCTACCACCTTCAGTGGACTTTGCTATTCTAGGAACTACTAGAAGCCCAGAGTTTTGAGATCTCAAGGAGCGTGACGGATTGTAGCGTGTTAGAAGACTGGAGATACATGGGAGCCAAACCATTTAGTGCTTTATAAGTAAGTAGCAGTAGTTTGTAGTGGATTTGAAAATTAACAGGAAGCCAGTGTAGGGATGAGAAGATTGGGGATATATGGTGATATTTTCTTGACCTTGTAAGAACTCTGGCTGCTGCATTCTGAACTAACTGAAGCTTGTTTATTAATGATGCAGGACATCCACCTAGTAATGTATTACAGTAGTCTATTCTGGAGGTCATGAACGCATGGACGAGCTTCTCTGCATCAGATATAGATAACATATTTCTTAGCTTAGAAATATTTCTAAGGTGAAAGAAGCTGTTTTTGTAACTTGGTTGATGTGATTTTTGAAAGACACGTTGCTCTAAAATAACTCCCAGGTCTTTTATTGTTGAACTAGTGGTTACAGAACATCCGTCCAAATGCAGGTTGAAATGCTGAAGCTTCTGCGTACTGGTTTTTGGGCCGATGAGCAAAATCTCCGTCTTATCAGAATGTAATAGTAGAAAGTTATGAGTCATCCAGTCTTTTATTGCTTTAACACACTCAGTTATCTGAGCTAATTGAGTGTATCGTCTGGTTTTGATGAGATATATAGCTGGGTATCATCTGCGTAACAGTGGAAGCTAATTCCATGCATTCCATAATATTTCCTAAGGGATGCATGTATATTGTAAAAAGCAGGGGTTCTAGAACTGAACCTTGTGGCACGCCATAATTAACTTGGATTAACCTGAATAGCTGAATAACAGTGAGATGAAGCCTTGGTCTGATGCTAAAAACAGGACATTAGTGATTTTAACTAGAGCAGTTTCTATGCTATGATGGAGCCTGAAACCTGACTGAAACTCTTCAAAGATATTGTTCTCTTGTAAGTAGAAAGAGAACTGGGCAGCGACAATCTTTTCTAAAATCTTAGACATAAATGGGAGATTTGAAATTGGTTTGTTATTTGATACCTTGTTTGGATCTAAATTAGGTTTCTTAATGAGGGGCTTAAATATGCGGATCACAAATGAGAATTTTATACTGGATCGGTCGAGGCCCGGGTTAACAACGACCACCACAGGTATTGTTAGCCAACAGGTTACCGGTGTAAATTCTGCTACTGTTGGCCGAAGGAGGAGAAGGAGAGGAGGAAGACGTCTACAGAGACGGCAGGAAAAGGAGTAGTGTAGGTTTGGGTTGGTACTTTGTAAACGAAATTATTACCGACCAGGAGTTTAAAATAATGTGTTTGACAGAAACATGGATTAAACCAAATGAATATTTAGCATTAAATGAAGCGAGTCCTCCTGGGTATAGTTACATACACCAACCCCGTCTAAATGGCAGAGGAGGCGGAGTCGCAGCTATTTATAATAATAATCTAAGCGTCACACAAAAGACTAAACACAAATGTAAAACATTTGAAGTTCTTTACACCAACATAAAATATTCAGTGTCTGAAAGCAGGTCCAGTCAGACAATTCCACTCATTATTATTTATAGACCCCCAGGGGCCCGACTCTGATTTTCTCATAGAATTTGCAGATTTCATCACAAATTTAGTTACTTCTCTAGACAAAGCATTAATTGTTGGTGATTTTAATATTGATTTTGATAATCAGGAAGACTCCTTAAGAGCAGCTGTTGTGTCCATTCTAGATTCAGTTGGAATTAATCAGAATGTTATAGGACCCACTCATAGTGGTGACACACTCTCGATTTGTTGTTAACATTTGGATTAAAAATAAAAAACGTAGTCATAATTCCACAGTCTGAAGCTATTTCAGACCATTATCTCATCTCTTTTAAAATTTGCCTCTGTCATTGCATTACTACTTCACCACGTTATCGTGTTAAGCGTACTTTCACGTCAGCTACAGCAGCGCGTTTTATTAACAATCTTCCAGAAATGACGATATTAGATAGATCTCCGTCTGACCCTGCAGAGCTCGACTGGGCCACTAAACACCTAGAATCAACATTACGTTATACCCTAAATGATGTAGCTCCCCTTAAGACCAAAATGATCAGGGAGAAAAAATTAGCACAGTGGTATAATGATCATACACGCACCTTAAAACAGACCACTCGAAAATTAGAACGTAAATGACGTCAAACAAAATTAACAGTATTTCAAATAGCATGGAAGGGGAGCCTCCTAATTTATAGAAAATCTCTTAGTGCTGCTGATCAGCATATTTCTCCACCCTCATAGAAAATAACAAGCATAATCCTAGATTTTTATTCAGCACGGTAGCAAAATTAACAGGGAATAAAAGCACTGCACTCACATGCACACCATCAATAGGTACTAATGATTTCATGAACTTTTTTAATAATAAAATTGAAAACATCAGGCAAAAAATCCAGACGGTTAATATAAATCCAAATTATTTTACAAGTAACCCTGTAGACAGCAGTGTAATTATAACAGACAATCAATTACAAAGTTTTACTCCTATTCACGAGAATGACTTCATTTCATTAATTTCCTCATCAAAATCATCAACCTGCATTCTCAAGTACTTTTACTAGGACCACATGCAGCTAGAGGCAAACTTTCCGATTACCTAACATCTCTGGATGGTGTTTCTGTTTCAGTGTGTACAGCAGTCAAAGACCTCGGTGTGATTATTGACTCGAGTCTTTCCTTTGAGGCTCACGTGAATAATATCACCAGGATCGCCTTCTTTCACCTTAGAAATATTGCTAAAATTAGAAATATGATGTCGTTACAGGATGCAGAAAAATTAGTTCATGCTTTTGTTACTTCTAGATTAGACTACTGTAACGCTTTACTGTCTGGGTGTGCGAGTAGGTGCATAAATAAGCTTCAGTTAGTTCAGAATGCAGCAGCAAGAGTCCTCACTAGATCTAGGAAATATGACCACATCACCCCTGTATTAATCAGTCTACACTGCTCCCAATCAAATCTCGCATTGATTATAAAATTTTACTACTGACATATAAAGCACTTAACGCTCTCGCACCACCGTATCTGAGTGAACTTCTGTACCAGTATGATCCTCCACGCCTACTTAGATCAAAAGGTGCAGGCTATCTGTTGGTTCCTCCAATAATGAAGATTACAGCAGGGGGCAGATCTTTCTCTTATAAAGCCCCACAGTTATGGAACAGCCTTCCTATCAGTGTTCGGGACTCAGACACAGTCTCAGTGTTCAAGTCGAGGTTGAAAACATATTTATTCAGTCAAGCCTTTAATCAGTAGATTTTTTCTCAGGTAAAGGCTCAGATCTGGAGGGAACATTGATATAGAGTGTTTGGTGAACTGGGATATTTGTACGCTGTCGTCCCCTCACATTCACGTGTTCACTCAGGTTTGTTGATGGTGGTGTGGTGGGCCGTCTCTTATCCCAGAGATCCCTCATGTCTGTGTTGCCTTCTGGTTCTCCCTTTTAGTTATGCTGCTATAGCGAGTCTTGCCGGAGTCCAAACTGCACAGTGACTTTAACTCTCATGCAACAATAGGTACACTTAATAATCCATATCCTTCTCTTCCTGTCACCCTCTTCTCTCTCTCTCTCTCTCTCTCTCTCTCTCTCTCTCTCTCTCTCTCTCTCTCTCTCTCTCTTTCTCTCTCTCTCTCTCTCTCTCTCTCTCTCTCTCTCTCTCTCTCTCTCTCTCTCTCGGTCGAGTTAAACATGCTCCTGAGGCTCCAGTGACCACTGTTCCTGCCCCTCTCCCCCCTGTGGATCTTCCCACTTCATCCAGGCCTGCCTGGATTGGATGTCAACAGTCTCCTACACTGACTCAGAAATACACTTCGCTTTTGATCATCATCACTGCACCCCGCAACATTGTATACCCGCCACAAATGGACATTCGGTGTAACCCAGATGAGGATGGGTTCCCTCTTGAGTCTGGTTCCTCTCAAGGTTTCTTCCTTATGCCATCTCGGGGAGTTTTTCCTTGCCACAGTTGCCAGTCGCCACCGGCTTGCTCATCAGGGACAAACTTACTCATAAAGAACATATTCATTTTTAATCACCGCATTATCTGTGTAAAGCTGCTTTGAGACAATGTTCATTGTTAAAAGCGCTATACAAATAAAAATGAATTGAATTGAATTGAATTACTTTAAATGTTGGTACTATGATGGGTAAAGGGAGCGAGATAGCTGATATGATGGAGAGGAGAAAGGTAGATATTTTGTGTGTTCAGGAGACCAAGTGAAAAGGGAGTAAGAGCAGGAACATTGGAGGTGTTTAAACTGTTTTATCATGGTGTGGATGGAAAGAGAAATGGTGTAGGGGGGATTCTGAAGGAAGAGTACAGTAAGAGTGTAGTGGAGGTGAAGAGTGTTTCTGATAGGGTGATGAACGTGAAGCTGGAAGTTGAAGGGATGATGATAAATGTCATCAGTGTCTATGCTCCACAAGTTGGCTGTGAGATGGAGGAGAAGGAAAGATTCTGGAGTGAATTAGATGAAGTGGTAGATGGTGAAGGAAAGAACGATTGGTGATTGGGGCAGACTTTAATGGGCATGTAGGTGAAGGGAACAGAGGTGATGAGAAGGTGATGGGTAGGTATGGCCTTAAGGAGAGGAATGTGGAAGGGCAGATGGTGGTAGATTTTGCTAAAAGGATGGAAATGGCAGTGGTGAACACGTATTTTAAGAAGAAGGAGGATCACAGGGTGACGTATAAGAGTGGAGGAAGGTGCACACAGGTGGATTATGTTCTATGCAGGAGATGCAACCTAAAGGAGATTGGAGACTGTAAGGTGTTGGCAGGGGACAGTGTAGCTAGACAGCATCGGATGGTGGTCTGTAGGATGGTTTTGGAGATGAAGAAGAAGAGAAGGAGAGTGAGGACTGAAAGAAGAATAAGATGGTGGAAAGGTGTAGTGTAGTGTGAGGTGCAGGGAAGAGGTCAGATAGGGGCTCATGGTGGTGAAGAGGTGTTGGGGGATTGGGAAACTACTGCAGGAGTGATGAGGGAGGCAGCTAGAAAAGTACTTGGTGTGACATCTGGAATTAGAAAGGAAACCAAGGAGATGTGGTGGTGGAATGAGGAAGTGCAGTAGAGCATAAGGAGAAAGAGGTTGGCAAAACAGATGTGGGATAGACAGAGTGATGAGAAAAGTAGGCAGGAGTACAAGGAGATGCAGCAGCAGGTAAAGAGGGATGTGGCTAAAGCCAAGGAAAAGGCATATGAGGAGCTGTTGGCAGCAGATGACATACCTCTAGAAGCATAGAGATGTTTAGAAGAGATGGCAGTGGAGTTTTTAACCAGATTGTTTAACAAGATTCTGGAAGGTGGGAGGATGCCTGAGGAATGGAGAAGAAGTGTACTGGTACCTTTAAGCATAAGGGAGATTTGCAGACCTGCAGTAACTACAGGGGAATTAAGTTGATCAGTCACACCATGAAGTTATGGGAAAGAGTAGTGGAAGCCAGGCTAAGAGAAGAGGTGACCATCTGTGAGCAACAGTATGGTTTCATGCCGAGGAAGAGCACCACAGATGCCTCATTTGCTTTGAGGATGTTGATGAAGAAGTATAGAGAAGGACAGAAAGAATTGCTTTGTGTATTTGTGGATTTAGAGAAAGCGTACGACAGGGTGCTGAGAGAGGAGCTGTGGTACTGTATGAGGAAGTCAGGTGTGTCAGAGAAGTATGTGAGGGTGGTGCAGGACATGTATGAGGACAGTGTGACAGCAGTGAGGTGTGCAGTAGTAACAACAGACTGGTTCAGGGTGAGGGTTGGACTACATCAAGGATCGGCCCTGAGCCCTTTCCTGTTTGCAGTGGTGATGGACAGGTTGACGGACGAGGTCAGACAGGAGTCTCCCTGGACTATGACGTTTGCGGATGATATAGTGATTTGTGGTGAGAGTAGGGAGCAGGTGGAGAAGAACCTGGAGAGGTGGAGATATGCACTGGTGAGAAGGGGAATGAAAGTCAGTAGGAGTAAGACAGGGTACATGTGTGTGAATGAGAGAGAGGGCAGTGTAGTGGTGTGGTTTCAGGGAGAATAGGTGGAGAAGGTGGAGGAGTTCAGGTACCTGGGGTCAACAGTGCAAAGTAATGGAGAGTGTGTTAGAGAAGTAAAGAAAAGAGTGCAGGCGGGGTGGAGTGGGTGGAGAAGAGTGACAGGAGTGATTTGTGATAGTAGGGTATCTGCAAGAATGAAAGGGAAAGTTTATAGGACTGTGGTGAGACCTGAGATGTTGTATGGATTAGAGACAGTGGCATTGAGTAGAAGACAGGAGGTGGAGCTGGAGGTGGCAGAGCTGAAGATGTTAAGGTTTTCGTTGGGAGTGACGAGGATGGACAGGATTAGAAATGAGTTTATTAGAGGGACAGCACATGTAGGATGTTTTGGTGACAAGGTGAGGGAGGCGAGATTGAGATTGTTTGGACATGTGCAGAGGATGGACTTGAATTATATTGCTAGATATATGCTGAGGGTGGAGCCACCAGGTAGGAGGAAAAGAGGAAGGCCAAGGAGGAGGTTCATAGATGTGGTGAGGGAAGACATGCAGGTAGTTGGTGTGAAAAAGTCAGATGTAGAGGACAGGGTGGTATGGAGACGGATGATCCGCTGTGGCAACATCTAATGGGAGCAGCCGAAAGAAGAAGAAGAATGAGGGGCTTAATAACTGCTAACTTGAGGGGTTTAGGGACGTGACCTAAAGATATTGAGGAGTTAATAATATTCAGAAGAGGTTTACCAGCTGTATGTAACACTTCCTTCAGTAGTTTAGTTGGAATGGGATCTAACTGACATGTGGTTGATTTAGCTTTGGTAATAACATCATACAGCTCCTCCTGTTTTGTACATGTAAAACAGTGGAGTTGTGGAGTTTTAGGTAAGATTGGGTCAGGAGATGATCTCAGATGTTGGACCGCCACAATTGTTTTTCGAATGTTATCTATTTTTTCAGTGAAGAAATTCATAAAGTCTTCACTACTAAACTGTGATGGAACACATTTTTCAGATCCCTGATTTGTTGTTAATTTAGCGACTGTACTGAAAAGGAACCTGGGGTTGTTTTTGTTATTTTCTATGAGTTTGCTCAGGTGTTTAGCTCTAGCAGCTTTTAGCGCCTGTCTGTAGCTAAGCATACTGTCTTTATACGCAATTCTAAATACCTCCAATTTAGTTTTCCTCCATTTTCTCTCCAGATTACGTGTTGTTCTCTTTAGGGCATGCGTATGACTATTATACCAAGGTGCAGGTGCTTGTTCTCGAACCTTTTTTAACCGGATGGGGGCAACAGTGTCTAAAGTGCTAGTGAGGATAAGGTCTATGTTGTTTGCCATCTCATCAAGATGATCAGCATTTATGGGTTTAATGTGAAACTGAGATAAATCAGGCAGGTTGTTTATGAATCTGTCCTTAGTGGTTGGAATAATAGTCCTACCAAGTCGATACCGTGGTGAAACACGGTTAATCTGCTCTACCGGTAGTGTGTACAGTAGGAGATAATGGTCTGTGATGTCATCACTCTGGGGTAAAATATCTATATCAGTGACGTCTGCTCCGTGGGATATTATTAAGTCTAGTGTGTGGTTAAAACGGTGGGTTGGTCTGGTGACGTTTTGTTTAACTCCAAAAGAGTTTAATAAGTCGACAAATGATAATCCTAGAGCATCGTTTACATCATCTACATAAATATTATATATTTTGTTAACGTCACAGAACTTCGGCTGGTGTTTTATTTGTATATATTTCGGGATAACTTTCGCATAAAAAAAACAACATCCTACTGGTAAAAAAACAAATATGGCTGATAAAATATTGTGTTACAAAACTCTTGAGACCACAAAATAAAAAATAATAAAATAATATTAAAAGTAAAAGAATCTTTGGTTGAGTCTTTAATATAGGCTGCACCATTTAATAGGTCCATTAAAGGTCATTTCAAACCTTTTATTTCCAGCCAGTAGCATTATGGAAACGAAATGACTGATAGAAAATGTAGCCTTTGAGTGCAGGATTCTAACGATATATGGGAGGATTTTATTCCCCACGTGCGAGTCTTAGTTTTATTACTCTGTACAAACTCTTAGTGGTCGAAGCAGCATTTGGTGACGAACCAGGAAGTGATGCAGCCCTCAGTTCACCACAAACAGCTGTTTATAGCACGTGCTAACTGGACTTTGCTTACAAAAAAAAAGAAAACAAGGGAAAAAAATGGACAGTCAAAAAAATTGTTTTATCGGAGATTTGCAAAACAAAAGTAGTGATGTGGAAAATATTCTTTGGGGTGGAGTAACAACAGAGACTTAGAGATCTGAATGGGGATTCTATTTTACATCTGTAAGTTACAAAATATCTCCCGTGTGTGTGTGTGTGTGTGTGTGTGTGTGTGTGTGTGTGTATGTGAATTGTTGGGATTGGAATGACCGCAAAACAAGAGCTTGTCTGCTTCCTGGTCATCAATATGAATGTTAACTCGATATCAATATCCAAACATGTAGAACAAAAGCCTTTACTGGTCAGCAGCTCATTTCTATGCAGACTGTATGAATAGAGTACGAATGAACACCTTAGTTTAGCAGGTGTCTCTCAAACAGTGGGAGGAGAAAAGGATCAGACACAGTCTCAGATAAATGTTTGTAGGAATCTTATTTGTAATGAAAATCTTTATAGAATTTAAAATAGAAACTCATGAGACATGTGGCTTTTAGCCCAGTACTTTTCTGGATTGCTCCAGAACTGATTTCATATATTTATATATGAAATAAAAATAATGTTCACTGCAGGAAATGTAAATCCATGGCACTTCATCATCTATAACTTAATATCTTTTTAAGCAATATCAACTTTCAAGGTTTTTTTTATTTTTTATATTTAAATTGTGTGTGTAGCACATTTTTATCAGGAACTGTTAACATTTAAAGTTAGGAAGGGCATTTTCAGCCGTGGGTCTCAAAAACTGTGCCAAAGGCACAGATTTTTTTATATGTGTGTATTATATAATTATATAATGTATTATATAAGCACATATAATATATAATTATATGTGCTTATCCCTGATGATCACCGTGAGGAAGAAATGAGGAAGAAACCTTGCGGGGAACCAGATTAAAAAGTGGAACCTCATCCTCATTTGGGTGACATCAAGAGTGTGATTATAGTCTTTAACCTGTTAAGGTCCCTCATGGTGATCATCAGGGATAAGCACATATAATTCACCTTAACTTTTAAATTCTGTAAAGCCACTTAACACAATGTCCATTGTGAAAAGCGCTATAGAAATAACCTTGATTAGACTTGACTTGACTAAGGTCTTTCAGTCAAAGTCCAGGATCCAGTTGCAGAGGAAGGTGTTTAGGCTTCTCAATCAGGTGCTGAGTGATGATTGTGTTAAATGCTGAACTGAAGTCTATGAACAGCATTCGTCCTTATGAGTCCTTATTGTCCGGGTGGGTGATGGCCAGATGGAGAGTCGTGGAGATGGCATCATCTGTGGAACGGTTTGAATGATACCCAAACTGCATGGGGTCCAGTGAGGGTGGAAGTTGGGTCTTGATGGGTCATGACGAGCCTTTCGAAGCACTTCATCACTTTGGGTGTGAGTGCGACAGGATGATAGTCATTGAGGCAGGAGACTGTAGACTTTTTTAGAACGGGGACAATGTGAGTTGTCTTGAGGCACATAGAAACAACGTTGCTGCTAGGGAGATGTTGAAGATGCCAGTAAAGACTGTTCTGTACATTCCTTTAGCACTCTGCCAGGAATGCTGTCTGGTCTAGCAAACTTCCGTGAGTTAACTCTGCATAGTTCAACTGTGGATAGACAGAGCACCTGGTCATTAAGAGGGGGTGGTCTTCCTCGCCTCTACGTTGTTCTGCACCTCAAACCGGGTATAGAAGTCGTTCAGCGCATCTGGGAGGGAGGCGAACTTTTCCTGTAGTTTGTGATCGCCTGGATGCCCTGCCACATGCGCCGGGTGTCTCCTCTGTCCTGGAAGTGGCTGTGGAAGTGGCACAGGACAGTTTGGCCCTTGCTGTTCATAAGTGTATCTTATCCTCTGCTTTGAAGGTGGAGTCTCTTTGTTTTAGCAGCGCACACACTTTTGCAGTCATCCACGGCTTCTGGTTGGAGCGTGTAGTGATGGTCTTGGAGATGTTCATGTCATCAACCCACTTGCTGATGTAGCTGGTCACTGTTGATGTGTACTCTTCCAAGTTGATGGAATCGCCATTGATTGCAGCCTCCCTAAACATCTCCCAGTCAGTGCACTCAAAACAGTTCTGAAGAGCAGAAGTCGCTCCTGCTGTCCAGGTTTTAACCTGTTTTAGAACCGGTTTAGAGCGTCTGACGAGCGGTCTGTATGTTGGAATTAGCATAGCAGAGATGTGGTCTGAGTACCTGAGGTGGGGGCGGGGCTCCGCACGATACGTGCCGGGGATGTTTGTGTAAACAAGATCCAGCATGTTAACTTCTCCTCAAAGTTCACATGCTGATGGAGTTTAGGGAGCACAGTCCTAAGCATCCAAGCATCCACTATCCAATGTCCTTTACACACTCCTTAACATTGTTAAGCTGATCTCTCTCATCTGGATTTCCTAAAATATACATCTGTGTATCATTAGCATATTTCACCCAGAGGCAGCAGATATAAAGAGAAAAGCAGTGGGTTCTAAGACAGATCCTAGATAAAGAATCTAGAACACAAGTTGATGATTTTGATGAGGAAATAAATGAATTCGTTCTTTTGAATAGGAGTAAAACTTTGTAATTGATTGTTATAATTACACTGTCTACTGGGTTATTTATTAAATAGTTTGGATTTATTTTAAATGTCTGGATTTTCTGCCTTTTCTGTTACCAGCTCACAGCCTACACACAACACACCTAACACCCCCCCCCCCAACCAACCAACCAATTCCCTCC
This sequence comes from Silurus aristotelis, assembly GCF_946808225.1. Taxonomy (NCBI): domain Eukaryota; kingdom Metazoa; phylum Chordata; class Actinopteri; order Siluriformes; family Siluridae; genus Silurus; species Silurus aristotelis. Next base: position 34,598,517 of record NC_139579.1, read on the forward strand.
AGCCCCCACTCCAACCACTAAACACTGCCCCTTACAGAAGCCCAGGTGAGAATGGAGCTCAGAAACATCAGAGCAAGAAAAGCTGTGGGCCCAGCCGGCATCAGCTCCAGGCTCCTTAAGACCTGTGCAGACCAGCTGTGTGGCATATTGCTGTACATGTTTGACCTGGGCTTGAAGCTGGGGAAGGTGCCACAGCTATGGAAAACATCCTGTGTGGTGCCAGTACCAAAAACTTTGCGTCTCAAAAGACTTTGAGGACTGCAGACCAGTAGCACTGACCTCACATTTGATAAAGACCATCTACACTGCAGACTTCATGTTCAGCTCAGCAACCATGACACCTGCAGAATTTCTCTGATGACTCTGCCATCGTTGGTCTGATCACGGATGATGATGACGGGGAGTACAGAAGACTGATCCAGAACCTTGTGGACTGGTGCCAACGGAGCCGCCTTCAGATAAATGCCGTAGTGGATTTCCGCAGGTACAAATAAACTTCCTTATCACCAGTGAACAATCAGGGAAAGGACATTGTGAGAGTGGAGTCTTACAAATACCTGGGTGTTCATCTGAACATCAACTGGACTGGACAGACAACACTGAGGCTGTGTAAGAAAGGGCAGTCATCCTCTCTTTCTGCTGAGGAGATGAAGGTCTTTTGGAGTGCAGGGAGAGCTACTGAAGAATTTATTTCACTCTGTGGTGGCCTCAGCCATCTTCTATGGTGTGGTCTGCTGGTGCAGCAGCATCTCTCCTGCAGACAGGAAGAGACTGGACACTGTACAGGAGGTGGAAGAAGGAGGATGGGAGCTAAACTATCATCATTACTGCAAAATGACTCTCACCCCCTGTATGAAACAGTTTAATCTCTGAGCAGCTCCTTCAGTGACAGACTGTTACATCCTGAGTGTCTGAAGGAGCGAAACAGAAGATCTTTTCTCCCTGCTGCTATTAGACTTTACAATCAGAGCTGCTCAGTGAACCAGTAACCAAAATACACACTTATTACTGTTTAACAGCAATAACAACAATAAAAATGTTTTTTAAACAACAAGTGCAATAACAATCATTTAAAAACATGCAATATGTCTGATAGCGTAACTATTCATGGTCTACTTTCTGACATTTGTTCACTGAAGTTTCTGTAGACTTTTTATATCCATTTTTATGGATTTATTGATTTAGAAATATGTTGTGTTGCCTTTAAAACCTAATTAGAGTTGATCAGCTGAAACTTTTTTTTTGTCTGAACCCCACCCCCCAACCCCCTGTTATAGGTGGCCTGGCACTGGCTCTTGTACAGTTTTTTTATGTGAAGTATTTGGTGTTGTTTGGTGTTGCATCTCTGCTGATGAAGTTAGATGGTGTTGAGCCCCCTCCTCTGCCCCGCTGTGTGAGCACCATGTATAGCTTCCGAGGGATGTGGAGGTGAGACACACACACACACACACACACACAAACACACACTTTCTCTCTCTTTTGATTTCACTTTTATTGTACTTTATTGACGTGACTGAATGCGATGTTGCTGAAATGTGAACATTAGAGGAACATGGAGAGAACCTGAGGTTCTTCTGTCGGACAGGTGTGTAATCGTTACATTTATTATGTACTTTTACACAACATAAGATAAATAGTGGAATTCAGCTGTGTGTGTTAGCTGGTGTTCTCTGAACTCAGGATGTTTATACATATTTGGTATGTGTCTGAGTAATGGGACAGGTGGGTGTATGTGAGTGTGGGGGGACAGGTGGGCTGTGTGTGTGACTGGGTGGGTGTCAAAATGGGTGGAGATTGCACCTGTTTAGATTTTAATTTTTTATTATGAACTATCAGATGTGGTTCTTAGTTGGATGAAATAAAAACCTGCACCCAAACCACACCGGTCCTGAGTGGGAAAGACTGGACTTCCTGATCTAGTACCTGTGATGACCTGCAGGGGGCAGAGCCTCTTCACATTTACACTGCTCCTTCAGCTCCGAGATCTACTTCACACACATGCACGCACACATGCACGCACACACACACACACACACACACACACACATACACACATACGGCTGCTGTTTTGAATCTGGCGTGTTGCAGCAGCTGCACCTCTTCAGTCTTCAGCAGCTCTTCAGTTCTGTCTTTTCTCTCCAGAGAAAACAAGCTAGAACGCGCTCACTGTCTCAGCTCTGAATTAGTGTTTGTCTCAATTCAGTACACATACACTCTGAAATGTGCTTTTGGAACATTCTACAGTTCACATGTGGTTCACTGTTTAAAGTTTCATTAGAGGACTGCAGTAAAGCTTCCAACTTCTTCAATCTTACATTCCAGTGCTCATGTTAGTTCTCACTCTCCAGTGTTCTGTAGTGTTTAAAGACTATAATCACACTCTTGATCTCACCCACACGAGGATGAGGTTCTGCTTTTGAGTCTGGTTCCTCTCAAGGTTTCTTCCTCATAACATCTAAGGGAGTTTTTCCTTCACCACAGACTCCATGGTGATCATCAGGGATAAACACACACCATTCACCTTCACTGTTACATTCTGTAAAGCTGCTTTGAGACGATGTGTGTTGTGAAAAGCGCAATAGAAATAAACTTGACTTAACTTTATTTAATTCCTTCATTAGTGAACTTTAAGGTTTAACCTGAGAACTGTAACACTGCAAAACACACACACATATACACACAAATACACCAATACAAATAAACACCAATATACTTATTATATATATAAAAGCTGGAAGTTGAAGGCATGATGATAAATGTCATCAGTGTTTATGCTCCACAAGTGGGTTGTGAGATGGAGGAGAAGGAACAATTCTGAAGTGAGATAGATGAAGTGGTAGAAGGTGAACCTGGGAATGAAAGATTGGTGAGTGGGGAAATGTTACAACATATGGGAGAACAAGGGAAAGGGGGTAAGGCCAGGAATATTGGAGGGTGGATTAAACTGTGTGTGTTAGGGAGTATTTTGAGCAACTAATGGATGAAGAAAATTAGAGAGAGAGAAGGTTGGATGGTGTGGAGATGTGAAGCAGGAAGTGGATAGGATTAGTAAGGAGGAAGTGAGAGCAGCGATTAAGAGGATGAAGAGTGGAAAGTCGGTTGGACCAGATGACATACCGGTAGAAGCATGGAGATGTTTAGGAGAGTTGCAGTGGAGTTATTAACCAGATTGTTCAACAAGATTTTGGAAGGTGAGAAGATGCCTGAGGAATGGAGAAGGAGTGTGTTGGTACTGATCTTTAAGAATAAGGGAGATGTGCAGACCTGCAGTAACTACAGGGGCCAGGTGTGACAGAGGAGCTAATTTATACACAATAAATGTATCTACAGATCATCTGCTCAGCATGCTAACGCTCTGGTGTGCTAATTAAACACACTGCATCACCTGACCTAAAGCTCTGCCCCTTCAGCCTCCAAAACAAAAGTGTTTTGTACAGTGGTGTGTTATACGATGTTGTGTGTTATATTGTGTAATGTTAATATTGTGTGTTACACTGTGAAGCTATGCTGTTACATGACACTCCATCTAAATTCTGCATTCTGATTGGTCAGAATGTGGTGATTAATTCTCTGAAAGTGCACCGTTATACTAATATATTCACTCTAATATATTATGGTTTCCATAGTAACGCCTTATCTCAGGGATAAGTGCAGAACACACTCCTCTGATGCAAGAGTTAAAAACCATGTATATAGAAGTCTTCAGTGTCAGAGCTCAGGAACATTAATTCTCATGAAGTTTTTGATGTTGTTTTATCAGCATTTTCTAACATCTCTATATCTATATTTATAACTCATCACCTCTTCCATGTCTTCACACTGGACACTGTCTCAAAACGGAGCTACAGAAATAAATTAATTCTGCAATCTAAATTACGTATTTATAATTTGATCTGTAATGAGTCAGTCAGAGGTGAGGGTGTGAGGGGAAAACATCCTGAGATGACATGAGGAGGAGCCTTGAAAGGAACTCACCTGTAAAGGGAACTCATCTACACTGGATTATAAATAATTACTTCTGCATGATTGTGTCCTGCACCCTCATGCCACGCTCAGTCTTTTGGAACAATCTTCAGTTAGAGCTCAAAGCTGATTGTAGGTTTCAGTAAAGTAAAGTTCCACTGTATGCTGAATGAGACATAAGCAAACTTTCCCCTTTCACTATTAAAGATACCAATAAATAACCTGCACCTTTTGAGTGAAGTAGCAGCACAAGAACATTCAGTGCTTCATGCATCAGTAGTAGTGTTTTTTAATCAATGGGAGATATGGGGATCATCCGTCTCCATACCCCTCTGTCCTCTACATCTGCCTCTTTCACACCAACTACCTGCATGTCTTCACTCACCACATCCATAAACCTCCTCCTTGGTCTTCCTCTTTTCCTCCTTCCTGGTGTTTCCATCCTCAGCATTCTCCTACTGATATACCCCATGTCCCTCCTCTGCACATGTCCAAACCATCTCAATCTCGCCCCCTCACCTTGTCTCCAAAACGTCCTGCATGCGCTGTCCCTCTAATAAACTCATTTCTAATCCTCTCCATTGTCGTCACTCCCAACGAACATCTCAACATCTTAATGGGAGATTTGATTGAGAAGAAAAAAGGAAAAATACAACAGATGGAAGCAAAAGCACTGAAATGAATGAGGAAAGATGTGAGTTTCATTGCAGACACGGATAAGAAAATTTTTTCATGTGAACAGTCAGGAGTCTTCAGGGAGCTCGCTGTAAAACCATAAAGCTATTGTATAGAGAAGAACTGTGTGTGTGATGATCAAGGGTGCACTTACTTTTCAACATATAGAGTATCTCCAGGTGATAAAAATAAAATACGATAACGAATGTAAATGTTCTAATCAAATATTATTTTCCACTTTCAGGCAGTTTGATGTGGGACTTTACAGATGGCTCATCAGGTATAAGTGTGTGTGTGTGTGTGTGTGTGTGTGTGTGTGTGTGTGTGTGTGTGTGTGTGTGTGTTTCTATTGGTCTGTGTCTGTGTGTGATGTAATGTGATGTAATATGTGTGTGTCTCTGCTCCTTGGTGAAGCCAATCTCATGTAAAAAAAAATTATCATAATAATAATAATCATAAAAAATAGTGGGTATTTATTAAAATTTGATGGTCTGTGGTCTGTGGTGTGTGTGTGTGTGTGTGTGTGTGTGTGTGTGTGTGTGTGTGTGTGTGTGTGAGTGAACATGTACCGTAATTTCCGGACTATTAAGCGCACCCAAATATAAGCCGCACCCACTGAATTTGACAACTATTTTTATTTTGAACATAAATAAGCCGCACCTTGTGTATAAGCTGCAGGTCTACACTGAAACTAATGAACTTTACACAGGCTTTAATGAAAGACAGTGTCTGTTACACGGTGTAACGGGTGAAATATGTTGCGCTTCCTTTAAGAGCAGAGCGGCATTTTGGGAATAGCCTGCCGGCGCATTTTTTCCGCTATTACTGCATGTGTGGAGACCGAGGAATATGTCCTTATTATTTTCTGATGCTCATTTCTAAGTTTCTTTGACTAACCCGTAACGCTGTTGCCAAGAAAAAAAAAAAAGCACGAGTTTTGGAAAGCTGTCTGTGCTTATATGATTTGTGTTGTAACTGGAGTTAGCGAGCTCTCCCTTCACCCAGACTCAACACGCTACAACGGCTTGTATCTAAACAGGAGCCCACCAAGAAAGTCATTGTTCACTGTCTTTCTCCTTCCTTTTACAACTATTTCCCCTCGAGGGTTTATCTTCTGGCATCGTCGTGCATTTAAAAAAAAACATTTTTCTCCCGATGCCGTGCAGCTCAGAACACAGGTGAGGTGCGTTTTTTCGTTTCTGTTCGGAAATCTTATTGGTCTAATGTTA
>NC_139579.1:34606883-34614383 GCF_946808225.1 Silurus aristotelis
ATGACTACTTGCAATGCTGGGCCCTGCTGAACTGGGTGTGTGTGTTCACAGAGATCAGCATCACACATTTCCTCTGCTGGCCTCCTCTTCATCACACTGTTGTGAGTAAACACTCAGGTGTGTGTGTGTGTGTGTGTGTGTGTGTGTGTGTGTGTGTGTGTGTGTGTGTGTGTGTGTGTGAGTGTGTGAGTGTGATGAATCTGTATTTAACAGTACACACCTAAGTAAAAAAAACAACATTACAAAAATATGAATCTCTCTCACAGCTCTGTTTTCTGACTCCACCCATGAGGAGGCGTGGCCTTGCACTTATCTCTGCATTCTCTACAGCTCTGTTAATTCTGTCCAATCTGGTGTTTCTGGGAGGAATTCACGTTGGCCGTGTTTACTGGAGGAGAGTGTTCCTGCAAGGTGCATTTTCTCACTCACACACACACACACACACACACACACACACACACACACACACACACACACACACACACACACACTGACAAATATTGATATTTTAACGTTTAATTATTATTATATGATGCACCCTGCGCTACAGACACACTAACGCAGTCGCACTAACACAGACACAATAACGCAGACACAATACCGCAGACACTAACGCAGATGCACTAACATAGACACTAACACAGACACAATAACGCAGACACGCTAACACATGGCACTGACTCAGACACTAACGCAGATGCACTAACAGACACACTAACACTAACCCAGACACACTAACACATGGCACTGACTCAGACACTAACGCAGATGCACTAACAGACACACTAACACTAACCCAGACACACTAACACATGGCACTGACTCAGACACTAACGCAGACGCACTAACACAGACACACTAATGCAGACACAATAACACAGACACTAACGCAGATGCACTAACATACACACTAAAGCAGACACAAAAACGCAGACACAATAAAGCAGACACACTAACACAAGGCACTAACACAGACACACTAACGCAAACACACTAACACAAGGCACTAACGCAGATGCACTAACATACACACTAACACAGACACACTAACGCAGATGCACTAACATAGACAGTAACACAGACACAATAACGCAGACACACTAGCACAAGGCACTAACGCAGACACACTAACACAGACACACTAGCACATGGCACCGTCAACACCACCGTCAACAAACCTAAATGAACGTGTGAGAGTGAGGAGACGACAGCATACAAATATCCCAGTTCAGAAACACTCCATATCCATGATCCCTCCAGATCTGCTCCTTTACCTCACAAACACCTACTGACTAAAGACTCCACTAAATAAATGTGTTCAGCCTCGACTTGAACACTGAGACTGTGTCTGAGTCCCGAACACTGATTGGAAGGTTGTTCCATAACTGTGGGGTTTATAAGAGAAACATCTGCCCCCTGCTGGAGTCTTCATTATTTGAGGTACCAACAAATAGCCTGCTCCCTTTGATCTAAGTAGGCGTGGAGGATCATCCTGGTACAGAAGTTCACTCAGTTACTGCGGCGTGAGAGCGTTAAGTGCTTTATACGTCAGTAGTAGTATTTTATAATCAGTGTAAGATGTAATTGGGAGCAGTGTAGATGATTAAAACAGGGCTGATGTGATCATATTTTCTAGATCTAGTGAGGACTCTTGCTGCTGCATTCTGAACTAACTGAAGCTTATTTCTGCACTTACTCCAACACCCAGACAGTAAAGCGTTACAGTAGTCTAATCTAGATGTTACAAAAGCATCAACTAGTTTTTCTGCATCCTGTAACGACATCATATTTCTAATTTTAGCAATATTTCTAAAGTGAAAGAAGGAGATCCTGGTGATATTATTCACGTGAGACTCAAAGGAAAGACTCGGGTCAATAATCACACCGAGGTCTTTGACTGCTGTACACACTGAGACAGAAACACCATCCAGAGATGCATTGTCTCCTCAACATTGTTAAGCTGATCTCTCTCATCTGGCTTTGCTGAAATATACAGCTGTGTATCATCAGCATAGCAATGGAAGCGAATCCCATGTTTATGAATAATTTCACCAAGAGGCAGCAGATATAAAGAGAAAAGCAGAGTGCCTAAGACAGATGGAGAACTCACAATTTACATCAACAAACTGATAGCGATCAGTCAAATAAGACCTAAGCCAAGAGAGAGCTGTTCCCTTTATTCCAACAACGTTCTCAAGTCTAGCATCACTGAGCTGAGTATTTTTAAATCGCATTTGAAAACGTATTTATTCAGACAAGCTTTTAACACGTAGCCCTGAATCAACTGCTATTTTATGTTCATTGTGTCTTATTTTTTTTTTTTTAAGTATTTATTTATTTTTTAATATATTACTTTTAATTAAATTTTTATTTTATTTTTTATATTTATTTTTTGCTTTACTGAAAAGCGCCTTGTGCTCCTGTTGGTGGTTGTAATGCGCTTTATAAATAAAGTTTGATTGATTGATTGATTGATTGATAGCAAGAAGTATAGTGTGACCTACACTACAGTTGACCTACACTACAGTCGACCTACACTACAGATCCCCTACACTACAGTTACCCTACACTACAGATGCCTGACACTACAGATCCCCTACACTACAGTCGACCTACACTACAGATCCCCTACACTACAGTTACCCTACACTACAGATGCCTTACACTACAGATCCCCTACACTACAGTTACCCTACACTACAGATGCCTTACACTACAGATCCCCTACAGTACAGTCGACCTACACTACAGATCCCCTACACTACAGTCGACCTACACTACAGTTACCCTACACTACAGATCCCCTACACTACAGATCCCCTACACTACAGATCCCCTACACTACAGTCAACCTACACTACAGTCAACCTACACTACAGATCCCCTACACTACAGATCCCCTACACTACAGATCCCCTACACTACAGTCAACCTACACTACAGATCCCCTACACTACAGTCGACCTACACTACAGATCCCCTACACTACAGTTACCCTACACTACTGATGCCTTACACTACAGATCCCCTACAGTACAGTCGACCTACACTACAGATCCCCTACACTACAGTCGCCCTACACTACAGATCCCCTACACTACAGTCGACCTACACTACAGATACCCTACACTACAGTCGCCCTACACTACAGATCCCCTACACTACAGATCCCCTACACTACAGATCCCCTACACTACAGTCGACCTACACTACAGATACCCTACACTACAGTTACCCTACACTACAGATCCCCTACACTACAGATCCCCTACACTACAGTCGACCTACACTACAGTTACCCTACACTACAGTTACCCTACACTACAGATCCCCTACACTACAGATCCCCTACACTACAGATCCCCTACACTACAGTCAACCTACACTACAGTCAACCTACACTACAGATCCCCTACACTACAGATCCCCTACACTACAGATCCCCTACACTACAGTCAACCTACACTACAGATCCCCTACACTACAGTCGACCTACACTACAGATCCCCTACACTACAGTTACCCTACACTACAGATGCCTTACACTACAGATCCCCTACAGTACAGTCGACCTACACTACAGATCCCCTACACTACAGTCGCCCTACACTACAGATCCCCTACACTACAGTCGACCTACACTACAGATACCCTACACTACAGTCGCCCTACACTACAGATCCCCTACACTACAGATCCCCTACACTACAGATCCCCTACACTACAGTCGACCTACACTACAGATACCCTACACTACAGTCGCCCTACACTACAGATCCCCTACACTACAGATCCCCTACACTACATATCCCCTACACTACAGATCCCCTACACTACAGTTACCCTACACTACAGATGCCCTACACTACAGTCGCCCTACACTACAGATGCCTTACACTACAGATGCCTTACACTACAGATCCCCTACACTACAGTCACCCTACACTACAGTCGCCCTACACTACAGATGCCTTACACTACAGATGCCCTACACTACAGTCGACCTACACTACAGATGCCCTACACTACAGTGGACCTACACTACAATGCCCTACACTACAGTCGACCTACTCTACAGATGCCTTACACTACAGATGCCTTACACTACAGATGCCCTACACTACAGTCGACCTACACTACAGATGCCTTACACTACAGATGCCTTACACTACAGATGCCCTACACTACAGTCAACCTACACTACAGATGCCTTACACTACAGTCACCCTACACTACAGTCACCCTACACTACAGATGCCTTACACTACAGTCAACCTACACTACAGTCGCCCTACACTACAGTCAACCTACACTACAGATGCCTTACACTACAGTCAACCTTCACTACAGATGCCTTACACTACAGTCGCCCTACACTACAGTCAACCTACACTACAGATGCCTTACACTACAGTCAACCTTCACTACAGATGCCTTACACTACAGTCACCCTACACTACAGTCAACCTACACTACAGATGCCTTACACTACAGTCAACCTACACTACAGATGCCTTACACTACAGTCAACCTACACTACAGATGCCCTACACTACAGTCAACCTACACTACAGATGCCTTACACTACAGTCACCCTACACTACAGATGCCTTACACTACAGTCAACCTACACTACAGATGCCTTACACTACAGTCGCCCTACACTACAGTCAACCTACACTACAGATGCCTTACACTACAGTCAACCTTCACTACAGATGCCTTACACTACAGTCGCCCTACACTACAGTCAACCTTCACTACAGATGCCTTACACTACAGATCCCCTACAGTACAGTCGACCTACACTACAGATCCCCTACACTACAGTCGCCCTACACTACAGATCCCCTACACTACAGTCGACCTACACTACAGATACCCTACACTACAGTCGCCCTACACTACAGATCCCCTACACTACAGATCCCCTACACTACAGATCCCCTACACTACAGTCGACCTACACTACAGATACCCTACACTACAGTCGCCCTACACTACAGATCCCCTACACTACAGATCCCCTACACTACATATCCCCTACACTACAGATCCCCTACACTACAGTTACCCTACACTACAGATGCCCTACACTACAGTCGCCCTACACTACAGATGCCTTACACTACAGATGCCTTACACTACAGATCCCCTACACTACAGTCACCCTACACTACAGTCGCCCTACACTACAGATGCCTTACACTACAGATGCCCTACACTACAGTCGACCTACACTACAGATGCCCTACACTACAGTGGACCTACACTACAATGCCCTACACTACAGTCGACCTACTCTACAGATGCCTTACACTACAGATGCCTTACACTACAGATGCCCTACACTACAGTCGACCTACACTACAGATGCCTTACACTACAGATGCCTTACACTACAGATGCCCTACACTACAGTCAACCTACACTACAGATGCCTTACACTACAGTCACCCTACACTACAGTCACCCTACACTACAGATGCCTTACACTACAGTCAACCTACACTACAGATGCCTTACACTACAGTCGCCCTACACTACAGTCAACCTACACTACAGATGCCTTACACTACAGTCAACCTTCACTACAGATGCCTTACACTACAGTCGCCCTACACTACAGTCAACCTACACTACAGATGCCTTACACTACAGTCAACCTTCACTACAGATGCCTTACACTACAGTCACCCTACACTACAGTCAACCTACACTACAGATGCCTTACACTACAGTCAACCTACACTACAGATGCCTTACACTACAGTCAACCTACACTACAGATGCCCTACACTACAGTCAACCTACACTACAGATGCCTTACACTACAGTCACCCTACACTACAGATGCCTTACACTACAGTCAACCTACACTACAGATGCCTTACACTACAGTCGCCCTACACTACAGTCAACCTACACTACAGATGCCTTACACTACAGTCAACCTTCACTACAGATGCCTTACACTACAGTCGCCCTACACTACAGTCAACCTTCACTACAGATGCCTTACACTACAGTCGCCCTACACTACAGTCAACCTACACTACAGTCGCCCTACACTACAGTCAACCTTCACTACAGATGCCTTACACTACAGTCACCCTACACTACAGTCAACCTACACTACAGATGCCTTACACTACAGTCAACCTACACTACAGATGCCTTACACTACAGTCGCCCTACACTACAGTCAACCTACACTACAGATGCCTTACACTACAGTCAACCTTCACTACAGATGCCTTACACTACAGTCGCCCTACACTACAGTCAACCTTCACTACAGATGCCTTACACTACAGTCGCCCTACACTACAGTCAACCTACACTACAGTCGCCCTACACTACAGTCAACCTTCACTACAGATGCCTTACACTACAGTCACCCTACACTACAGATGCCCTACACTACAGTCAACCTACACTACAGATGCCTTACACTACAGGTCAAGAAATGTTCAAGTGCCTGCTGCAATGATGCAGCTCACATTATGTAGCCAATAACTTTGTAAAAAAAAAATAATAATAATCTGAAGAGCACTCAGACTAAATCTGTCTCCTCTCTCTCTCTCTCTCTCTCTCTCTCTCTCTCTCTCTCTCTCTCTCTCTCTCTCTCTCTTTCTCTCTCTCTCTCACACACACACACTTTCTTTCTCACTCTACGCTTTCTCTCTCTCCACCAGGTTGGTTCACCATGGGGGTTCCTGTGCTCGTGTGTCTTTATTGCTTCACGCAGGTTGGACTGGAAGTGGACAGAAAGAGGACATGAAGATTGTGTGTAAATTTTCATTATGGTTAACCACACAATGCTGTAGTGAGACAGGTGTGGTGCAGAGAGACAGCTGTGGTGGTGTGGTGGAGTGAGACGGGTGTGGTGCAGTAAAACAGGTAAGGTAGTGTGGGGCAGTGAGACAGGTGTGGTGCAGTAACATACGTCTGGTGCAGTGAGATGAGGGTGGCGGTGTGGTGCAGTGAGATGAGGGTGGCGGTGTGGTGCAGTGAGATGAGGGTGGTGGTGTGGTGCAGTGAGACAGGTGAGGTAGTGTGGGGCAGTGAAATGGGGGTGGTGGTGTGGTGAGGTAAGACAGGTGAGGTAGTGTGGGGCAGTGAGACAGGTGTGGTGCAGTAACATAGATCTGGTGCAGTGAGACGGGGTGGCGGTGTGGTGCAGTGAGATGAGGGTGGTAGTGTGCAGTGATAGGGTGAGGTGGTGTGGACAATACTGAGGACAATAACAACAACAGAGGACAATACTTTGGAAATAGAAGACATGGGGTCAGCAGCAGGAGATAGTGTTAATAATCAGATGGAAAATGACAGTGTAATAACAGATGATGTTACAGAAGAAGCCAGTATGGACAGTGAACCTGACATGGAGGTAACAGAAATGGACTTGTAAGATGCTACACAGGACAATGAAGATAGCGAATATGAGGAGGAGGAGAGGAAAAACAACAATGTTGTTGCAAAGAAAAAGAACACCAG
>NC_139579.1:34619383-34804383 GCF_946808225.1 Silurus aristotelis
CTGTCTGTCTGCACTGTCTGTCTGCACTGTCTGTCTGCACTGTCTGTCTGCACTGTTTGCACCAGGTTGCACTCGATGCACTTTATGTAACTTGTGTTGTAGCTCTATGTTGTTTTGTTTGTTGTTGTTTAGTGTAGCACCAGGGTTCTGGAGAAACGTTGTCTAGTTTTTACTGTGTACTGTGTACCACTGTGTATAGTAGAAATGACAATAAAAGCCACTTGACTTGACTCTTGACTTGAAATCAGGAATAATTTTTTTATTTATAAATGTTTATGCCTCAAACACAGGAAGTGAGCGAGTGAAAACCTTTTATAAAATAAGAGACGTAATCACGCAACATAGCAGCAACCACGTTGTAGTCATGGGTGGAGACTGGAACTGCACTGGAGTCTACAGAGGACAGGAACGCAGAAGAACCACAGATCCAATCTTCTTTAGTTTTAAATGAAATAATTAAAACGTGAATTTATAGATTCATGGAAAGAAAAAAAAACAGTCAGTAAAACAATACACATGAATAAAAACAACTGACACAAGAATAAGTGCTGCAACATCAGATAGATTTTATGTTACAGAAACAACATTTAAAGGGTCTTATTTAAAGCTAAGCTCTTATCTCCATGAACAGGCCAAGGGAGACCTCATCAGAGCACAAATCTCCAACATCGAAGACATCGATGCCACAAAGTTCTGCTTCTTCAGCCTGGAACGGAAAATCCCACGAAACATTCAAATGCTGCACCTAAAACATCCTGATGGCAGCGTAATTACATCACCTAGAGAAATAAGAAAAATTACAGTGCATTTCTACAAAGACATATCACGAGGATGCCACTGATCCACAGTGCAGAGAGGAACTAATAAAGGAACTTCCAAAGTTAACGTAAGGACAAGTGGAAGAGTTGGACATTGACATTGAACCTCAAGAACTAGCTACTGCAGTACAGCAGCTATCTACAGGATGAGCACCGGGCATGTCATGAACTTAAAGGAGATCAACATAGCAAGGACAACGATGATTTACCAGTCAGTTTAAAAAAGTTTGTTCTCCATTTTAAGAATAAACAGGACAGGAAACCAGCAATGCTACTGCGTGAATCAAGAACCCTTTTTAGCAACCCACTGATTCCTGCAAGGATTCTGACGTTGGGGAGCTTTTGTCAGTGCCTTCAAAGCGTTGGACATACAAAGCTTGGAGACCTGAGGACTGGAGAAATATGGAAATCTACCACCACACTTGGGGAGCAGACAAAAATCCAATCCTATCGACTGCTGCAGGGATCACTGAGAGAGGTGATTCTAGTGCTGCCACTGGAGTTAAAGGAGGCACTAGAACAGGGTTCTGTAAAGGACTGGCAACTGGATCACTGGAACCTCAGGAGCATGTTTAACTCGACCGAGAGAGAGAGAGAGAGAGAGAGAGAGAGAGAGAGAGAGAAAGAAGAGGGTGACAGGAAGAGAAGGATATGGATTATTAAGTCTCGTGATTGTTGTATGAAAGTTAAGTCACTGTGCAGTTTGGACTCTGGTAAGATTCACTGTAGCAGCAGAACTAAAAGGGAGAAGCAGAAGGAAACACAGACATGAGGATCTCTGGGATAAGAGACGACCCACCACACCACCATCAACAAACCTGAGTGAACGTGTGAGAGTGAGGAGACGACAGCATACAAATATCCCAGTTCACCAAACACTCCATATCCATGATCCCTCCAGATCTGCTCCTTTACCTAAGAAAAAATCTACTGATAAAAGACATGACTAAATAAATGTTTTCAGCCTTGAGTTAGAGTTAGGATTAGGATTAGGGTTAGAGTTAGGGTTAGGATTAGTATTAGGAAGAAGTGAATGTAAAAGTAAATGGATAAATACTATCCAAGACACTTTACCTGATGGACTTTGTAAATGCCACAAAGAAAGCTATTTATGCAGTCAATGTGTGGTCGGATCTGTTGGCACTGGGCTCTTCAGCACAAGGCAGCCGAAGGTCCCTGTATAAACCTCTGTGGAGTAGTGTACAGCTGATCTGCAGTGGAGGATCGTACACGGTGCCGCAGCCACAAACAGACATGTAGCGCACATCAACTCCACCATTGCTACAACATGCCCATTCTGTGGGAGGGAGGAGATGTTGGACCAACTCTTTTTGAGATGTGAGATCTTAGGGCTAATGTTTAGCACATGGATATTAAGGTTTGACCAAATGTAAATGTAAATGTAAATGTTTGACCAAATTCCAACGAAAAACTTGCACATTCTTTTCCCGAGATACTCAGCCACACAAAAAGAAAAGATTTGCATAATTAACTTTCTGAAAGTGGCTACATGGCTCGCGCATAAAAACAAAATGAAAAACAGTGGTTCACTGAACCCAGAGCTGATGTTTTAAACCATTTTAAAAAGCCAGACTGAGGATTTGACAGAAATGACACACAGACTGCAGGACTTCTGGAAGGTTTAGGGACAGGGGAAAGTTTTATCCTGTGTTGAAAATGATGTGCTAATTGCAACTTTTTAACAGAAGACGTCTTAATGAAATGTTTTGTAGGTTTATGTACAGAAAGTAAAAATAAATGGTCTAATGTTTTTTAATTCTGTTCTCTGTATTTATACACTATTATTTACTGGGGCTCTTTTATGACCTTTTCTGCTCATGTGAGGGACAGAAAATTACTTTTTTAATTAACTTATTTATTTATTATTTATTATTTATTATTTTTTTTAGTTTTCATTTTATTGTGTTCCTATTTGTGTAAATTAAAGTTTATATATATATATATATATACATACAGCGGGGAAAATAAGTATTTGACACGTCAGCATTTTTATCAGTAAGGGGATTTCTAAGTGGGCTACTGACACAAAATTTCCACCAGATGTAGCCATCAAGCCAAATATTGAATTCATACAAAGAAATCAGAACATTTAAGTATACAAGTTGAGTCATAGGTCATGGGCACCGAGATGTGAGAGTGGTGACCGGCGCTAGTGTGGAGGAGTGCAGCCTGGCTGCAGGAAAGATGGCTTGACCATAAAAATGTTGTGGCAGCGTCACAGATGAACAGTGCGGTGGTTCTATTCGTGAACACCATGAAAAGGGCGGCCAAACGGAACACGGATGGGATTGTAGTCTGGGGTTCACTTATTCATGTGTTTCCCCTTTTAAGCCCATCCAAAAAAGTGACATTGTCTAGTGATATTGTATGTAATGTATTGATGAAGTGATCTTAGTGAGAGACAACTCCTGATATGGAAGGTTCTTCTCTCTGATTAAAATGATCCCAATCGGATGTAAGTCTGACCTGGTGAAGCATGCGGTGTCGTTCAAGTCAAGTCAAGAGGTTTTTATTGTCATTTCTACTCTACACAGTGGTATACAGCACACAGTTAAAACGGGACATTCCTCCAAAACCCTGGTGCTACACTAAACAACATAGATCTACAACACAACACAAAGCTACATAAAGTGCTTCGAGTGCAAACAGTACAGACAAAAAACAATGCAAACAGACAACACAAGACAGTGTAGGACAATACACATAAGAGCGGGGCCACCAGTAAATCTATACTCTGTATACTCTGAATATACAGTACTGTGCAAGAGAACTACCAAGACTATAACTGAGAGTAAATATAAACAGACACAATGCAGTGCAGAAAACAGCATGTAAACGATGTAATACGGTTAGGTATAAATAAAAATAAATAAATGATGGTGGAATGGATATAGATGAGTAATGAGTGTGTGTGTGTGTGTGTGTGCGTGTGTGTGTGTGTGTGTGTGTGTGTGTGTGTGTGTGTGTGTGTGAGAGAGATAAAGAGAGAGAGAGAGAGAGAAAGAGAGAGAGTTCGGTTCTATATTGAGGAGCCTGATGGCTTGCTGGAAAAAGCTATTGCGCCGAATGCTTCGGAACTGCTTTTCTGATGGCAGGAGGGTGTAGAGTGTGTGTAAGGGGTGTGTGTGTGGTCATCCACAATGCTGTTGGCTTTGCGGATGCAGCGTGTGGTGTAAATTTCCATGATAGAGGGGAGAGAGACTCTGATGATCTCAGCTGTCCTCACTATCCTCTGTAGGAAGTAGAGACTCTGCTGGGCTCTTGGTGTTGAGTGACCAGGTGAGGTTATCCGCCAAGTGATCACCAAGGAATTTGATGCTTTTGACGATCCCCACTGAGGATCCATTAAAGATCAGTGGAGAATGGTCACTGTGTTCTCCTGAAGTCAACAACCATCTCTTTGGTTTGTCAACGTTCAGAGACAGGTTGTTTGCTCCACACCAGGCTATTAACTGGTGCACCTCCTCTTTGTATGCTGACTCATCGTTCTTGCTGATGAGACCCACCACGGTCGTGTCATCAGCAAGAACGATGAGTCAGCATCGTTCTTGCTGATGAGACCCACCACGGTCGTGTCATCAGCAAACTTGACGATGTGGTTCAAGCTGTGCATTGCTACACAGTCGTAAGTCAGCAGAGTGAACAGCAGTGGACTAAGCTCACAGCCCTGAGGGGCCCCAGTGCTCAGTGTGGTGGTGTTAGAGATGCTGTTCCCGATCCAGACTGACTGAGGTCACCCAGTCAGGAAGTCCAGGATCCAGTTGCAGGCCCAGTAGGCTCAGCTTCTCAATTAGGTGCTGATAGATGATTGTATTGAATGCTGAGCTGAAGTTTATTGTTTATAGTCCTTGTTGTCCAGGTAGGTGAGGGCTAAATGAAGGGTTGTGGAGATGGCATCATCCATGGAACGGTTTGGATGATACGCAAACTGCATGGGTGATCATCAGTGATCACTTTCCCGATTTAAAACAAATATCGCTATTTGAAGCCATAAAGCAGTTCATGAGTGAAGGTATTTTTGAAGATAAGGAAGTGTATCGGTTAAAAAAGAAACTCACTAACTTGTGTGATGATGGAGATAAAACAGTCTAATTTTCTCAGTCCTCAGTGGCTGCACACTCTGCTGCTGTTAACCTTCTTCTAGTTTGTTATGGAGGACATACACATAGCATTTCTAAATGTTAATGGGGCGAGAGATAGCAGGAAGAGGGTTAGGATATATTTAAGATTGAGAGGCAGAAAAAGATAGACGTGTTGTTTTTACAAGAGACCCACAGTGATAGTAGCAATCTCCCTGACTGGACACAAAAATGGCCTGGTCTTTCCTGCCTGTGACACTAGTGGAGATGTGGCTATTTTATTCTCTAAGAATTTTATACCAGTCACATACAATACAGAGGAGATTGTGAAGGGCAGTTAAATGTCAGGGCCCAGTTTGAGAAACATGTTTTTATTTTTATCTGTGTATATGCTCCAAACTCACCTATAGAAAGACTTGTTTTTGTAGATGATTTATGTGAAGCCATGGAGACATGTAATGATATAATTTTTATTTGTTGGTGGGGATTTTAACTGCACCATAGATAACAACGACCGCAACCATATTGAACCCCACATGCCTTCCCGTGCACGTCTCACTCAGCTTCTCTAAAAATATGTTTTAAGCGACACATGACGGTCATTTCATGGCTCTCAGAGACAGTACACATGGGCATACACAATGTAGATGAACAATTTTATGTTGCTTGCAAGGTTGGACAGGTTTTACGTTTTTAAACATCATTTAAACATTTTAAGGAGATGTTTTATCAACCCTGTTGGTCTCTCAGGCCACAGTTTGGTTTCCTGCATAGCAGTTTTAAAATCTATTAAACCAAAAAGTGCATACTGGCATTTTATCACAGCTCTTTTACACTGTAAACATTTTACAGACATTTTTACCTTTTTTTGGAAAGATTTTAAAGAGAATAAGAAAAACTTTACATCCTTGCAGCAGTTGTGGGATCTGGGCAAAGTACACACCAAACAGTTATGTCAACAGTACACTGCTAATGTCACAAGGGAGTTGTCTCAGGCAGTACATCAATTAGAATGTGAAATCATAGAACTCCACTCCTTTTTACAGTCTGCGGGAGAACAGGACCGTGTTCAGACCCTTACATCCAAGAAGAAAAAGCTATCTGTCCTCCTAGGGTTAAAAGT
This sequence comes from Silurus aristotelis, assembly GCF_946808225.1. Lineage (NCBI taxonomy): Eukaryota > Metazoa > Chordata > Actinopteri > Siluriformes > Siluridae > Silurus > Silurus aristotelis. The sequence goes on from NC_139579.1 coordinate 34,625,425, forward strand.
ACAAGGCACGCTAATAAGATCACGCTTCCAGAACGCAGACCAAATGGATGCACCATCTAAGGTTTTTTTAACCTTGAAAAATAGAAATGTTCATCAAGAACTTTTTAGGTTAAAAAAAGCTGATAACGAAGGTCAGTAGGGAGAACTCTGCGGAAGACTGATGGTGTGTGGTGTTTTATTTTTAGTTCTTTTAGCATTTGTTTGTTTTACTTTTATAAAATTTTTTAATGAACAGGTTTCAAGTTGCGAACCCAGCCATTAGGGAGGCACAAGCCAGTGCATTCTTAGTGCCGGTCCCAAGCCCGGGTAAATGGGGAGGGTTGCGTTAGGAAGGGCATCCAGCGTAAAACGTGCCAAATTAAAAATGCGGATCACAAATGAGAATTTCATACCGGATCGGTCAAGGCCCGGGTTAACAACGACCGTCACAGGTATCGTTAGCCGACAGGGTACCGGTGGAAATTGGGCTACTGTTGGCCGAAGGAGGAGAAGGAGAGGAGGAAGACGTCTACGGAGACGGCAGGAAAAGGAGAAGTGGAGGAGAGTGGAGGTTCGGGTTGGTACTTTAAATGTTGGTACTATGACGGGTAAAGGGAGAGAGGTAGCTAATTTGATGGAGAGGAGAAAGGTAGATATGTTGTGTGTTCAGGAGACCAAGTGGAAAGGGAGTAAGGCCAGGAACATTGGAGGTGGGTTCAAACTGTTCTATCATGTTGTGGATGGAAAGAGAAATGGTGTAGGGGTGAGGAATGTAGAAGGGCAGATGGTGTTAGATTTTGCTAAAAGGATAGAAATGGCAGTGGTGAACACATATTTTAAGAAGAAGGAGGATCATAGGGTGATGTATAAGAGTGGAGGAAGGTGCACACAGGGAGACTATGTTCTATGCAGGAGATGCAACCTGAAGGAGATTGGAGACTAAGGTGTTGGCAGGGGACAGTGTAGCTAGACAGCATCGGATGGTGGTCTGTAGGATGGTTTTGGAGGCGAAGAAGAAGAGAAGGAGAGTGAGGACTGAAAGAAGAAATTAGATGGTGGAAACTAAAGGAGGAAGAGTGTAGTGTGAGGTTCAGGGAAGAGGTCAGACAGGGGCTCTGTGGTGGTGAAGAGGTGGTGGGTGATTGGGAAACTACTGAAGGAGTGATAAGGGAGGCAGCTAGAAAAGTACTTGGTGTGACATCTGAAAATAGAAAGGAAGACAAGGAGACGTGGTGGTGGAATGAGGAAGTGCAGGAGAGCATAAGGAGAAAGAGGTTGGCAAAACAGAAGTGGGATCGACAGAGTGATGAGAAAAGTAGGCAGGAGTATAAGGAGATGGGGCAGCAGGTAAAGAGGGATGTGGCGAAAGCCAAGGAAAAGGCATATGAGAAGATGTTGGAGAGGTTGGACACTAAGGAAGGAGAAAAGGATTTATACCGATTGGCCAGGCAGAGGGACCGAGCTGGGAAGGATGTGTTGCAAGTTAGAGCAATAAGGGATGGAGAGGGAAATGTGTTGACTAGTGAGGAGAGTGTGTTGAGAAGGTGGAGGGAGTATTTTGAGCAGCTGATGAATGAGGAAAATCAGAGAGAGAGAAGGTTGGATGATGTGGAGTTGGTAAAGCAGGAAGTGGTTAGGTTTAGTCAGGAGGAAGTGAGAGCAGCGATTAAGAGGATGAAGAGTGGAAAGTCAGTTGGACCAGATGACATACCTGTAGAAGCATGGAGATGCTTAGGAGAGATGGCAGTGGAGTTTTTAACCAGATTGTTTAACAAGATTCTGGAAGGTGGGAGGATGCCTGAGGAATGGAGGAGTGTGCTGGTACCGATCTTTAAGCATAAGGGAGATGTGCAGACCTGCAGTAACTACAGGGGAATTAAGTTGGTCAGTCACAACATGAAGTTATGGGAAGCCAGTAGTGGAAGCCAGGCTGGGAGAAGAGGTGACCATCTGTGAGCAACAGAATGGTTTCATGCCAAGGAAGAGCACCACAGATGCCTTATTTGCTTTGAGGATGTTGATGGAGAAGTATAGAGAAGGACAGAAGGAATTGCATTGTGTATTTGTGGATTTAGAGAAAGCATACGACAGGGTGCCGAGAGAGAGAGAGCTGTGGTACTGTATGAGGAAGTCAGGTGTGTCAGAGAAGTATGTGAGGGTGGTGCAGGACATGTATGAGGACAGTGTGACAGCAGTGATATGTGCAGTAGGAACGACAGACTGGTTCAGGGTGAGGGTTGGATTGCATCAAGGATCAGCCCTGAGCCCTTTTCTGTTTGCAGTGGTGATGGACAGGTTGACGGACGAGGTCAGACAGGAGTCTCCCTGGACTATGATGTTTGTGGATGATATTGTGATTTGTGGTGAGAGTAGTGAGCAGGTTGAGAAGAGCCTGGAGAGGTGGAGATATGCGCTGGAGAGAAGGGGAATGAAAGTCAGTAGGAGTAAGACAGAGTACATGTGTGTGAATGAGAGGGAGGGCAGTGGAGTGGTGCGGTTGCAGGGAGAAGAGGTGGAGAAGGTGGAGGAGTTCAGGTACCTTGGGTCAACAGTCCAAAGTAATGGATGATATAGTGATTTGTGGTGAGAGTAGGGAGCAGGTGGAGAAGAACCTGGAGAGGTGAAGATATGCACTGGTGAGAAGGGGAATGAAAGTCAGTAGGAGTAAGACAGAGTACATGTGTGTGAATGAGAGAGAGGGCAGTGTAGTGGTGCGGTTTCAGGGAGAAGAGGTGGAGAAGGTGGAGGAGTTCAGGTACCTGGGGTCAACAGTGCAAAGTAATGGAGAGTGTGTTAGAGAAGTAAAGAAAAGAGTGCAGGCAGGGTGGAGTGGGTGGAGAAGAGTGACAGGAGTGATTTGTGATAGTAGGGTATCTGCAAAAATGAAAGGGAAAGTTTATAGGACTGTGGTGAGACCTGCAATGTTGTATGGATTAGAGACAGTGGCATTGAGTAGAAGACAGGAGGTGGAGCTGGAGGTAGCAGAGCTGAAGATGTTAAGGTTTTCGTTGGGAGTGACGGGGATGGACAAGATTAGAAATGAGTTTATTAGAGAATAATAAATTTTCAGCGCATGTAGGATGTTTTGGTGACAAGGTGAGGGAGGCGAGATTGAGATGGATTGGACATGTGCAGAGGAGGGACATGAATTATATTCATAGAAGAATGCTGAGGATGGAGCCACCAGGTAGGAGGAAAAGAGGAAGGCCAAGGAGGAGGTTCATGGATGTGGTGAGGGAAGACATGCAGGTAGTTGGTGTGAAAGAGGCAGATGTGGAGGACAGGGTGGTATGGAGACGGATGATCCGCTGTGGCGACCCCTAATAGGAGCAGTCAAGTTGCGAGTCTTAATATTAATGAAGCGAGGGATTATGGAAAGAGAGCAAAGCTTTATGATCTAATAAGACACAAGCATGTGGATGTTGTTATGCTGCAGGAGACCCACAGCGACAGCAGTAATGCTGCTGATTTGGTAAAGGAGTGGGATGGGTTGGTGATTTTAAGCCATAACACGTCACCTAGTGGTGGTGTTGCCCTGCTTTTTAGTCGCAATTTTATTCCTGTTTCTTACACTGTAGAGGAAATTTTAAACAGGAGGCTTTTAAAAGTAAATGTTTTTTATAAAAATGAGGTTGAACAGGAAGCTGTCACTATCTGCGCTTCAGGAGGCTCTCCAAGGCATGAAGAATGGGTGGGCACCAGGAATAGATGGTCTCTCTGTTGAGTTCTTTAAGGTGGTCTGGGCAGTTATAGGGCAGGACGTGCTGGAGGTCCTAAGGGAGAGTGTGAAAAGTGGTCAGCTCCCGTCAAGCTGCAGGAGAGCCATCTTGACCCTGCTGCCAAAGAAGGGAGACCTGACCCAGCTAATGAACTGGCTCCCTGTGTCACTACTGTGCACTGACTGCAAGCTGCTGTCAAAAGCATTAGCCTCAAGACTGATGAAGGTGATGGAGCAGATCATTCACCATGACGTAGCTTCCTGTGTTTGACTTGTTTGCAGCGAGTTCCGTGTTTGTATTTCTCTCTGCATTTTCAAACAAACTTTAATATTTACCTATCCTTTTTTCCTCTTTTAACCCTCTGGAGTCTAAGGGTGTTTTTGGCCCCTTGAGAGATTTTGACATGCTCTTACATTTGGTTCTTTTTGGTTGCTTTTAAAATATATTATTGACAAAAGACTTATTACACTGTATTCAGCACAAACTGGGCTGCCATAATATGTAAACAACTTATATGTGTGTGTTTGTATTTTTGACAAAATTAGGTTTATGCGTGGTTCTTAAAAAAGCAAAAAAAAAAAAACTCACTGAAATAAGGCCACAAAACCCTATAGTAAACATGTTTTCACAAGACTTTTTGAGAACAGATCTTCTAATGTAAGTTTTTTTTTTATCATGTGAAAATCATCCTGCCTGCTCATTCACATTAAACAATACTTTGATTTAAAATTTAAGAGACACTTTCTACTTTGAAAGGCCATATGCGAAGAGGCGTCGACATGCTGTGACTGACAGCTTTGTAGACAATGGGTCGCATAATGAGCTGTCGATTACATAATGAGCTGTGGATCACTGAGCCAGGATCTGAGTGAAAAGTACAGTACTACCAGAAAGAATGTGTTTCCTTTGTGGTTTATTTAAAATACACATTAGCAAGAACAGCATTACAAAGGGAATTGTGTAACAATAAAACAATACAGTACAGTATGTATAAAAAATAAAGAGTGCAACAAAAACAATAACACAATACACTAAAGTAAGGTTCCTCAAATCCTAGCCTGTAGGGCTACAATACTATGCATTAAATAAATAAATAATAATAAAAAAAAAAAAAAAAAAAAAAAAAAAAAAAATATATATATATATATATATATATATATATATATATATATATATATATATATATATAAAAAAGAGTTCAACAATATCAATAAAACAATACACTACAATACAATGCAAAATCCCTGTGCCACTCTTGAAAGCAGTTCCTGTTCAACTAAAGACACAGGTGAACATCGCATGCCAGGCATTTCCATGGTGTTTTGTGGTGCTTACCATGCAATGTTTTGCAATGTACACAGCTCTTGCGGCCAGAAGTGGCAACATTTCTGACATCAGAGGACAGTTCAGCTCCTGGAACTGGTACATGATCAGAGTTGGTCCGTTTTGGCACTACTTTCTGTGTGACACGACAAAGCCCGGCAATAAGTTGTTCCATAAATTCTTTATGGGACACGTCACCATACAGTTCTTTATGCACAATGAAACTGTTGGTGGCAGCGATGTCCAAGAAGTGTAGAAAAATCTTTCGGTACCACTTTATTGTTTTGTGCTGTGCTGTGTAGTATTGTAACAGTTGATCAGACAGATCAACGCCCCCCATGTGCTGGTTGTATGCAGTTACAAGTGCAGTGCATGGAAATGTCTTTGTTTCCCATTTACCTTGTAATTTCACCCTCCTCTGCACAGTGTCTCCTGTATATGCAGAATTTCAAACAGTTAATGTTACAAATGAGCAGATATTGGCAGATTTTTGTTGTAACATTAAAAGGCAATGCTGACAAAAGCTAGGCAGAGATGTCTACAAACAATATTAGTTTTATATGATCAGAGTGTAAGACTAAATAACTTTAGTTTTTAACTCATCGTAGCAACTTGCTGGAAAGTCCTCGAATGGGTCGATTCGCTCTTCAAAATGCAAATGCTCGCCGTTGGAATTGCAATCTTTTTCGGATGAAAAGGTAATTTCTTCATCACTGTCCAAAACCATCTGAAGAGCTTCCTCACCGGTGTAACGTGTCATCTTTCAAACGTCGCTGAATGTGTAATAATCTCAGTGGAATCGTATTGTTTTATGCCACTGTCCGGGGGCGTGTCACTCAACGTGTGAACTATTTTACCTTTGAATAGCGGGGGGGCGTGTCCGGTGGAAAATCTGTGCCTCTACTTGGTTTCACATGATTTATATTCATTGGAAACATATGTTTTTTATTTTACCGACTTATTCTACAACTACAGACTATTTTATTAATTTTTTTTTAATACAACGTTTTGTTTATATAATTAGCATACACAAATGAAAGCAGACCCTTTACAGATTTAAATGATGTATTACTTTGACATGTTTGATTAAATATGACAGAGCAGTTTAAGCTCTTTTTACTGGCATCTGAAAAAAAAGCACATTTGGGCGCCGACGGTGAATCAGACTCCAGAGGGTTAATAATCCTAAATTGTTTTTGTCTTCCTGACTTGTGCCTGTAGTTTGTTAACTCGTATATCACTAGTATTGTCTATATTCATTGACTCTTACTCTATCATATCTCTATATCTTAACTCTGTTCGTAATTATAAGCACTATGCCGGCTGTGTGTCTGCCTTTGAGCACAGGTGAGGACGTCTCCCCCGCCACCAATACGGGCCTTCGAGATCTCGACCAAAAACCGCTTCGCCCCTCTCCGCGAGATATATGCGATACCGTGATTCTCGGAGATTCCATCGTCCGGCATGTCCATGCTACCGGAGCTAAAGGTAAGGTGCACACTCGCAGTTTTCCTGGTGCTCATGTTCTCGATGTCGCTGCACAGGTACCCGCGATTCTGAACGAGAACTTCGGAGCGGTTGTTCTCCATGCCGGAATGAATGACACCAGGCTGAGGCAAACAGAGATCTTAAAGAGGGACTTCAGGATCCTGGTGAAGACCGTGCGCAGCAAATCACCCACAACAAGGATTATAGTGTCAGGACCTCTTCCAAGTAGCCCAGTTTATAGAAACTCAATTCAATTCAATTCAATTCTTTTTTATTTGTTTTGCACTTTTAACAATGAACATTGTCTCAAAGCAGCTTTACACAGATAATGTGGTGATTAAATGTAAATATGTTCTTTGTAAGTATGTTTGTCCCTGATGAGCAACTGTGGCAAGGAAAAACTCCCCGAGATGGCATAAGGAAGAAGCCTTGAGAGGAACCAGACTCAAGAGGGAACCCATCCTCATCTGGGTCGCACCAACTGTCCATTTGAAGCAGATATACAATGCTGCGGGGTACAGTGGTGACGATCAGAAGCAAACTGCACTCCCGAGTCAGTGCAGCAGACCGCCGACACCAACTACAGTCCAATCCATCTTCAAAGCGCCCGTTCTTACTCCGGAATTACATGGAACCACCCGAGGTGTTGATGAGAGACCGTCCCAAGCTGCACAGAAGTGTGAAGATCCACGGAGGGGAGAGGGGCAGGAACAGTGGTCACTGGAGCCTCAGGAGCATGTTTAACTCGACCGAGAGAGAGAGAGAGAGAGAGAGAGAGAGAGAAGAGGGTGACGGTAAGAGAAGGATATGGATTATTAAGTGTCCCTATTGGTGTATGAAAGTTAAAGTCACTGTGCAGTTTGGACTCTGGTAAGATTCACTGTAGCAGCATAACTAAAAGGGAGAACCAGAAGGTAACACAGACATGAGGGATCTCTGGGATAAGAGACGACCCACCACACCACCATCAACAAACCTGAGTGAACGTGTGAATGTGAGGGAACGACAGCGTACAAATATCCCAGTTCACCAAACACTCTATATCCATGCTCCCTCCAGATCTGAGCCTTTACCTAAGAAAAATCTACTGATAAAAGGCTTGACTAAATAAATAAGTTTTCAACCTCGACTTGAACACTGAGACTGTGTCTGAGTCCCGAACACTGGTTGGAAGGCTGTTCCATAACTGTGGGGTTTATAAGAGAAAGATCTGCCCCCTGCTGTAGTCTTCATTATTTGAGGAACCAACAGAAAGCCAGCACCTTTTGATCTAAGTAGGCGTGGAGGATCATATTGGTACAGAAGTTCACTCAGATACTGCAGCGTGAGAGCGTTAAGTGCTTTATACGTCAGTAGTAGTATTTTATAATCAGTGTAAGATGTAATTGGGAGCAGTGTAGATGATTAAAACAGGGCTGATGTGGTCATATTTCCTAGATCTAGTGAGGACTCTTGCTGCTGCATTCTGAACTAACTGAAGCTTATTTATGCACTTACTCCAACACCCAGACAGTAAAGCGTTACAGTAGTCTAATCTAGAAGTAACAAAAACATGAACTAGTTTTTCTGCAGACTCGGGTCAATAACCACACCAAGGTCTTTGACAGCCGTACACGCTGAAACAGAAACACCATCCAGAGATGCTATGTAATCTGAAAGTTTACTTCTAGCTGCATGTGGTCCTAGTAAAAGTACTTCCGTCTTATCTAAGTTGAGCAGAAGAAAGTTATCAAGCATTCACTGTCTAATGTCCTTTACACACTTCTCAACATTGTTAAGCTGATCTCTCTCATCTGGCTTTGCTGAAATATACAGCTGTGTGTTATCAGCATAGCAATGGAAGCGAATCCCATGTTTATGAATGATTTCACCAAAAGGCAGCATATATAAAGAGAAAAGCAGTGGGCCTAAGACAGATCCTTGAGGAACACCAAACTTTACCTCAGAGAGTGTGGAGAACTCACCATTTACATCAACAAACTGATAGCGATCAGTTAAATAAGACCTGAGCCAAGAGAGAGCTGTTCCCTTTATTCCAACAACGTTCTTAAGTCTAGCAAGCAGTATAGTGTGATCAATAGTGTCAAAAGCTGCACTGAGGTCGAGCAAAACAAGTAAGGAAACAAAAACCTGATCAGAGGCCAATAACAGGTCATTTGCCACCTTAACTAGCGCCGTCTCTGTGCTATGATGAAGCCGAAATCCTGACTGATACATTTCAAAAATGTTATTCATAAGTAGGTGTGAGCAGAACTGCTGTGCTACAAGCTTTTCTAAAATTTTGGCTATGAAGGGGAGATTTGATATTGGTCTGTAGTTGGACAGCTGACATGGTCAAGGTCAGGTTTCTTAATTAGGAGGTGGATAACTGCCAGTTTGAAGGATTTTGGTACATAACCAGTGCTAATGGAAGAGTTAATTATTTTTAAAACATGTTCAATTACCTCTGGAGTGATCTGTTTAAAGAAACTTGTAGGTGAGGGATCGAGAATGCAGGTTGATGATTTTGATGAGGAAATTAATGAAATTAAGTCATTCTCATGAATAGGAGTGAAGCTTTGTAGTTGATTGTCTGTTATAATGACACTGCTGTCTACAGGTTTACTTGTAAAATAATTTGGATTTATATTAACCGTCTGGATTTCTTGCCTGATGTTTTCAATTTTATTATTAAAAAAGTTGATGAAATCATTAGTACCTATTGATGGTGTGCATGTGAGTGCAGTGCTTTTATTCCCTGTTAATTTTGCTGCAGTACAGAATAAAAATCTAGGATTCTGCTTGTTATTTTCTATGAGGGTGGAGAAATATGCTGATCAGCAGCACTAAGAGATTTTCTATAATTTAAGAGGCTCTTCTTCCATGCTGTTTGAAATATTGTTAATTTAGTTTGACTCCATTTACGTTCTAATTTTCGAGTGGTCTGTTTTAAGGTGCGCGTATGATCATTATACCACTGTGCTAATTTTTTCTCCCTGATCATTTTGGTCTTAAGGGGAGCTCCATCATCTAGAGTGTAACGTAACGTTGTTTCTAGATGTTCAGTGGCCCAGGCGAGCTCTGCAGGTCAAGCAACTGGCTTGACCTGCTTTCGGACACTGAATATTTTATGTTGATGTTGGTTCAAATGTTTTACATTTTTGTTTAGTCTTTTGTGTAACGTTTATATTATTATTATAAATAGCTGCGACTCCGCCTCCTCTGCCATTTAGACGGGGTTGGTGTATGTAACTATACCCAGGAGGACTCGCCTCATTTAATGCTACATATTCAATCCATTCATTCATTTCATCTTCTCCCGCTTATCCGCAATGCTACATATTCATTCGGTTTAATCCATGTTTCTGTCAAACACATTATTTTAAACTCCTGGTCGGTAATAATTTCGTTTATAGTCAGCGCTTTTGGCGTGAGAGATCTAATATTCAACAATCCAATTTTTAGATCAGAGGTGCTGCTGTGCGTTCAGTCCTATTTAATTTAATGTTAATCAGGTTACTTAAACAGACTTTCTGATAATTTCTATATCTTGGTTTTGCTCGGGGGACAGACACAGTCTCAATATGGTGGATCCTGAGTGACGACTCTGTGCAGCTAGCAGACGGTCGGTTTAGCCTGTCTGTCTGCTCCCTGGCCTTGTCTCTAGACAGTCACTTGTTAACTAGTGCTGTTCTGAGACTATTACCTATACTACAAGAAATGAGAGCAGCACCTTCCCGGGTGGGATAGATACCGTCCCGCCCTAACAGGCCAGCCTTGCCCTCAAAAATGCTCCAATTAATAATGAAGCCCACATTATTTTTGGAGCACCACTCGGACATCCAGCAGTTCAGTGACCATAACCTGCTGTAGGCTACATTGCCACGTCGCATTGGGATGGGGCCAGAGCATATTACAGCATCGGACATTGCCTTCACTAATTTACACACCTCTATAATATTACTCTTAGTAACCTCTGACTGTCGAAGGCGTATATCATTAGCTCCTGTGTGAAAAACTATCTTAGAGAACCTGTGCTTTCCTAAGAATCTAAGCTGACCTGACCTGTCCGGCGCCCTGGCTCCCGATATGCACATAACCTGTGCTGCTGGTGCCCCTAAAGGTCTAGCTAATTTCACGTGCCTCAGAATGGAGTCTCCTAAAACCAGAGCTCTTTCAGGTTTCTCAGCAGGTGCTTCACTGAGGAGAGCAAACCTGTTGAACACGCTAAGCGGAGAGGAATGGTGCTCCCGTGGGCGAGCCTTAGCGTTAGCTTTGGCTTTGCGAGTATGCCGCCGAGTCGTCACCGATTTGCCCCGCTGCGAGGGCTCTAATGCCGGAGTCGGGGGAATATTACCTCCACCTAGGGCATCCAGACTTTCCCCTGCAGAACCTGGACTGCTCTCACACTCACTACTTCTCTCTAGACTCTGGATGCGCTCCTCTAATTCTAATATCTTCTCCGTCAAAGAGCAAACTAGCTTACACTTCTCACAAATAAAATTATCGCTAACAACGGAGAAAGACTGACTAAACATGAAACACTTCACACACTGAGTGAACTGGATGTTCGCCATAGTAGAGAAATTCCGTACCTTAATGTGTTTACTGTAATGTGTGTTCGTAGTTCTGGTGAATGTCCTCCACTCTTTCCACTCTGCTTTCAAACCGGAAAAAAGCGCTCTTCCGAAAGCAAAAATAGTCGAGACGGAGCCAACGGAAAGTGAAGGATGCAGGAGATCAACACGATATTTTGATATTTTAAAGCGATGAAAGCGATAAAAAACGAACTGTAAAAAATTTTAAACGCAGATACAAACAAAATTCCCGGTGAACAGTTCAACAACAGGAAACAGGAACTGACGTCAGCACACACATGTCAGAAAGAAACACGATGCGCGTATAGAAACCATATCTATTCCTTGTGTAGCAAACCAAAAATTAAATACACAAGATCCAGAAATAATCTAATTACAGTTAAAACTGAAAAATGCCAGATAAACAATCACAACAAAGTTTGTTCTAAAGTTTGCTCTTTTAAACATTAGATCACTTGCACCCAAAGCACTGATTGTAAATAAAATGATCACAGATAATAATCTCTCAGCACTCTGTCTCACTCAGACCTGGATTAAACCAGGTGATTATATGGGTATAAACGAGTCTACACTGTCAGGATATGTTTATAAGCATGAGCCCTCTCAGACTGGTCGTGGGGGTGGTGTAGCAACCATTTATAGTGCCTCTCTTAATGTCAGTCAGAGATTAGGATTCAGCTTTAAATCATTTGAAGTGCTCGTTCTTAAAATTTTACTTCAGACATGCATAGAAAAACTCGCTCTGTTAACCGTGTACAGACCCCCAAGGCCCTACGCTGATTTTCTTCAAGAGTTTGCTTGTTTTCTATCCGATCTCTTGATCAATTTTGATAAAGTGCTGCTTGTAGAAGATTTTAATATTCATGTAGATGTTGTAAACGATGCTCTAGGATTATCATTTGTCGACTTATTAAACTCTTTTGGGGTTAAACAAAACGTCACCAGACCAACTCATTGTTTTAACCACACACTAGACTTAATAATATCCCACGGAGCAGACGTCACTGATATAGATATTTTACCCCAGAGTGATGACATCACAGACCATTATCTTATACTGTACACACTACTGGTAGAGCAGATTAGCTGTGTTTCACCACGTTATCGACTTGGTAGGACTATTGTTCCGACCACTAAGAACAGATTCATAAATAACCTGCCTGATTTCTCACTAAACCCATAACTGCTAATAATCTTGATGAAATGGTTAACAACATAGACCTTATCCTCACCAGCACATTAGACACTGTTGCCCCATCTGGTTAAAAAAGGTTAGATTTGTTAACTACAAATCAGGGATCTGAAAAATGTGTTCCATCACAGTTTAGTAGTGAAGACTTTATGAATTTCTTCACTGAAAAAATAGATAACTATTGTGGCAGTTCAACATCTGAGACCATCTCCTGACACAGTCTCACCTTCAACTCCACAACTCCACTGTTTTACATGTATAGGACAGGAAGAGCTGTATGATGTTATTATCAAAGCTAAATCAACAACATGTCAGTTAGATCCCATTCCAACAAATCTACTAAAGGAAGTTTTATATACAGCTGGTGAGCCTCTTTTGAATATTATTAACTCCTCACTATCGTTAGGTCACGTCCCTAAATCCCTGAAGCTAGCAGTTATTAAGCCCCTCATTAAAAAACCTAATCTGGATCCAAACACGCTATCGAATTACAGACCAATTTCAAATCTCCCATTTATGTCCAAGATTTTAGAAAAGATTGTCGCTGCCCAGTTCTGTTCCCACTTACAAGAGAACAATATCTTTGAAAAGTTTCAGTCAGGTTTTAGGCCCCATCATAGCACAGAAACTGCCCTAGTTACAATCACTAATGACCTGTTTTTACGCTTCATCTCGCTGTTAGTTTTACTAGATCTTAGTGCTGAATTCGACACCATAGATCATGATCTTCTCCTAGATCGCTTACAGAATTACATCGGCATTCAGGGACAGGCATTTAACTGGTTTAAATCCTACCTGTCCGATCGTTACCATTACGTAGATTTAAATGGAGAGCTATCCAGGCTAATGCTAGTGAATTATGGCGTGCCACAAGGTTCAGTTCTAGGACGCCTGCTCTTCACAATATACATGCTTCCCTTAGGAAATATTATTAGAAGGCATGGAATTAGCTTCCATTGTTATGCTGATGATATCCAACTATATATCTCATCTAAACCAGGCGATACGCTCAATTAACTCAGGTAACTGAATGTGTTAAGGTAATAAGAGATTGGATGACCCATAACTTTCTACTTTTAAATTCTGATAAGACGGATATTTTGCTGATTCAGTTAGTTCAGAATGCGGCAGCAAGAGTTCTTACTAGGTCAAGAAAATATGATCACATAACCCCAATCTTCTCATCCCTACATTGGCTTCCTGTTAAGTTTCGAATAGACTACAAACTATTGCTTCTTACTTATAAAGCACTCAGTAGCACTCAGTTGAGCTCAGTAGCTCCTACTTTTAACCAAAGACTGTAGAAAGAACATTTACTTATAATCTTATACTCCAGTACTCATGTTAGTTCTCACTCTCCAGTGTTCTGTATTGTTGAAAGATTTATGTTAAAACTCTTGATGTCACCCAAATGAGGATGGGTTCCCCTTTTGAGTCTGGTTCCTCTCAAGGTTTCTTTCTCATAGCATCTAAGGGAGTTTTTCCTTGCCACAGTCGCCATGGCTGCTCAATAGGGATAAATGCACACCATTCACCTTGACTGTTGATTCTGTAAAGCTGCTTTGAGACAATGTCTGTTGTGAAAAGCGCTATATAAACAAGCTTGACTTGACTTGACATGACCAGACGTAGTGTGTGCCTGGCAGGTCGATTTTTGACAATATATACCTAATTCGTGACTATTCGGACATCTCCAGGCTATTGGGTTTAAAGACTGTTCTGATTCTCCTAGACCAGAAAAAGGCTTTTGACCGGGTTGAGCATGAATACTTGTGGATGGTGCTGGAAAGCTTTGGGTTCAACCCTGGTTTCATAGCCATGATCAGGGTGCTGTACAGTGAAATTGAGAGTGTACTTTTGGTCAACGGTGGTTTATGTGCTCCTTAAAGAGTATACAGAGGGATCAGACAGGGCTGTTCTCTGTAAGGTATGTTGTACTCTCAGGCGATTGAAACTCTTTTAAACAAGTTAAGAATTCATCTCTCTGGCTTTAACATTCCACATGTTCATGCCACTATTTGCTTGTCAGCTTACGCAGATGACTTGGTAGTCATCTTGGTAGTCATGATAAACACACAAGATGATGCAAAGTTTCAAACTGACATTTTAAAGGACTTTCAGGTTTTATTTTCTGCCAAGGTCAAATGGGGTAAAAGCGAAGCCATTTTAGTTGGGGAGTGGGGAGGTGGGCAACCTTCACTGCCAGGAGGCCTAGCATGGAAAAGAGGCGGTTTTAAATACTTGGGTGTCTACCTGGGAAGCAAAGATTTTTTACATAAAAACTGGGAAGGGTCTGTAAAGCATGTGAAAGGCAGACTGAACAGGTGGAGATGGTTGGTCTCAAAGATGTCCTACAGGGGGCAAACTCTAGTCATCAACAACCTCGCCGCATCGTCCCTCTGACACAAGCTAGCCTGCATCGATCCTCCACCGAACCTGCTGGGGAACATCCAGGCCCTGCTGGTGGATTTCTTCTGGGACAAACTACACTGGATTCCTCAGATTGTTCTTCATCTGCCAAAAGGGCACGGATTGGTCCAGCTGTCCAGCAGAGCTGCAGCATTCCGCCTCCAGTTCATCCAGAGACTCCTCGCTGGACCCAGAGACTTAGTATGGAGCGCAGCAGCCAGTGGATTATTATGCACAGTTGGAGGACTGAGGCTGGACAGAGCCTTGTTTTAAATGGACACAAAAATGCTGGATGCTTCTGGATTACCAATGGTTTACCGTGGACTTTTTAAAATCTGGAACGTGTTTAAAAAACAGAACAAGGGCTGTCGAACACTACACTGGTTGCCCTAACCCTAACGAGAACTCTAGTCTCCTAGGGCATCGTGACGCTCCGGGAACTTGTGAACATCACCGGGTCAGAATTGACGAGGGCAGAGGACAAAAAGAGAGTAAACTTGATGTTTGAGAAAACCTGGTGCAATAAAAATGCACTCTGCTCAGTTTTAAAGATGAACTGCATTTTGCACATCCTCAAGAAACAAATTCTTCTTATGGCTTCTCCCATTAGGGGTCGCCACAGCAGATCATCCATCTTCATACCACCCTGTCCTTTAAATCTGCCTCTTTCACACCAACTACCTGCATGTCTTCCCTCACCACATCCATGCACCTCCTCCTTGGCCTTCCTCTTTTCCTCTTTCCTGGTGGCTCCATCCTCAGCATTCTCCTACCAATATACTCCATGTCCCTCCTCTGCACATGTCCAAACCATCTCAAGCTCGCCTCCCTCACCTTGTCACCAAAACGTCCTACATGCGCTGTCCCTCTAATAAACTCATTTCTAAACTTGTCCATCATTGTCACTCCCAAAGAAAACCTTAACATCTCAGGCTCTTCTACCTCCAGCTCCGCCTCCTGCCTTTTACTCAATGCCAATGTCCATACAACATTGCAGGTCTCACCACAGTCCTATAAACTTTCCCTTTCATTCTTGCAGATACCCTTCTATCAGAAATAACTCCTGTCACTGTTCTCCGCCCACTCCACCCTGCCTGCACTCTTTTCTTTACTTCCCTAACACACTCTTCATTACTTTGCACTGTTGACCCCAGGTACCTGAACTCCACCACCTTCTTCACCTCTTCTCCCTGCAACTGCACCCCTCCACTGCCCTCCCTCTCATTCACACACATGTACTCTGTCTTACTCCTACTGACTTTCATTCCCCTTCTCTCCAGCATGTACCTCCACCTCTCCAGGCTCTTCTCAACCTGCTCACTACTCTCACCACAAATAACAATATCATCTGCAACCTTCATCATCATAGTCCAGGGAGACTCCTGTCTGACCTCACCTGTCAACCTGTCCATCACCACTGCAAACAGGAAAGGGCTCAGAGCCGATCCTTGATGCAGTCCAACCTTTACCTTGAACCAGTCTGTCGTTTACTACTACACACTTCACTGCTGTCACACTGTTCTCATACATGTCCTGCACCACCCTCACATACTCCTCTGACACACCTGACTTCCTCATACAATACCACAACTCCTCTCTTGGCACCCTGTCGTACGCTTTCTCTAAATCCACAAATACACAATGCTATTCCTTCTGACCTTCTCTATACTTCTCCATCAACATTCTTAAAGCAAATAATGCATCTGTGGTGCTCTTCCTCAGCATGAAACCATACTGCTGCTCACAGATGGTCACCTCTTCTCTCAGCCTGGCTTCCACTACTCTTTCCCATAACTTCATGGTGTGACTGATCAACTTAATTCCCCTGTAGTTACTGCAGGTCTGCAGATCTCCCTTATGCTTAAAGATCGGTACCAGCACACTACTTCTCCATTCCTCAGGCATCCTCTCACCTTCCAGAATCTTGTTAAACAATCTGGTTAAAAACTCCACTGCAATTTGTCCTAAACATCTCCATGCTTCTACCGGTATGTCATCTGGTCCAACCCACTTTTCACTCTTCATCCTCTTAATCGCTGCTCTCACTTCCTCCTTACTAATCCTATCCACTTCCTGCTTTACTATCTCCACATCATCCAACCTTCTCTCTCTCATTTTCCTCGTTCATCAGCTGCTCAAAATACTTCCTCCACCTTCTCAACACACTCTACTCACTAGTCAACACATTTCCATCTCCATCCTTTATTCCTCTAACTTGCAGCACATCCTTTCCAGCTCGGTCCCTCTGCTTGGCCAATCTGTACAAATCCTTTTCTCCTTCCTTAGTGTCCAAATTCTCTTACAGCTCCTCATAAGCATTTTCCTTGGCTTTTGCCACATCCCTCTTTACCTGCTGCTGCATCACCTTGTACTCCTGCCTACTTTTCTCATCACCCTGTCGATCCCACTTCTGTTTTACCAACCTCTTTCTCCTTATGCTCTCCTGCACTTCCTCATTCCACCACCATGTTTCTTTGTCTTCCTTTCTATTTTTAGATGTCACACCAAGTACCTTTCTAGCTGTCTCCCTTATCATTTCTGCAGTAGTTACCCAATCATCCAGTACCTCCTCGCCACCACCGAGCTCCTGTCTGACCTCTTCCCTGAACCTCACACTACAGTCTTCCTCCTTCAGCTTCCACCATCTTAATCTTCTTTCAGTCCTCACTCTCCTCCTCTTCTTCTTCACCTCCAAAACCATCCTACAGACCACCATCTGATGCTGTCTAGCTACACTGTCCCCTGCCAACAAGTATGCATCTCCTGCATAGAACATAGTCCACCTGTGTGCACCTTCCTCCACTCTTATACGTCACCCTATGATCCTCCTTCTTCTTAAAATAAGTGTTCACCACTGCCATTTCCATCCTTTTAGCAAAATCTACCACCATCTGCCCTTCCACATTCCTTTCCTTAAGGTCATACCTACCCCTCACCTCCTCATCACCAACATGCCCATTAGAGTCTGCCCCAATCACCAATCGTTCTTTCCTAGGTACACCATCTACCACTTCATCTAATTCACTCCAGAATCTTCCCTTCTCCTCCATCTCACAGCCAACTTGTGGAGTATAAGCACTGATGACATATATCATCATCCCTTAAACTTCTAGCTTCACGTTCATCACCCTATCAGAAACTCTCTTCACCTCCACTACACTCTTACTGTTCTCTTCTTCAGAATCACCCCTACACCATTTCTCTTTCCATCCACACCATGATAGAACAGTTTGAACCCACCTCCAATGTTCCTGGCCTTACTCCTTTTCCACTTGGTCTCCTGAACACACAACATATCTACCTTTCTCCTCTCCATCATATCAGCTATCTCTCTCCCTTTACCCATCATAGTACCAACACGAACCTCCACTCTCCTACACTGCTCTTTTTCCTGCCGTCTCTGTAGACGTCTTCCTCCTCTCCTTCTCTCCTTTGGCCAACAGTAGCCCAATTTCCACCAGTACCCTGTCGGCTAACGATACCTGTGGTATACCGATACCTCAACCGATACCTCGACCGAACCGGTATGAAATTCACTTTCCTGATCCGCATATTTGATTTGGCACATGTTTTACGCTGGATGCCCTTCCTAACGCAACCCTCCCCATTTACCCGGGGTTGGGACCGGCACTAAGAGTGCACTGGCTTGTGCCTCCCTAATGGACACCATTCACCTTCACTGTTATTTTCTGTAAAGCTGCTTTGAGACAATGTCTGTTGTGAAAAGCGCTATACAAATAAACTTGACTTGACTTGACTTGACTCACATGTAATGATTGCGCCATGCACGAGATCACAACAAACTTCGTCTTTAAAAGTAAGTATCTTTATTTATTTTTATTATATGTATTGGATTGCTGTTTGTAGAACATCAGTGTGATTATTAAGCATTTTTTGCAACATGCGGAGGTCCGAGGCGAAGCGACGCCCTCTGCGGAGGTCTGAGGCAGAGGTCTGGGGCAGACTCTGAAGTGCGATAGCGCCCTTGGCGGGGCTGTCATACCCCAAAGTCCCTCCGAAGACGGCCCCCACTGGGGGCATCGGCCAGTTGTCGTTCCTCGCTGGGGTGCCGCTCAGTTCTGGAGTTCCATTGGGGGTATTGCTTCGCCTGGGTTTTTTTTCTGGGGGTGCCGCTCTGCTTCTAAACACCAACGAGGCCGTCGCTCTGCCCCCAAGCCCTGACGAGGCCGCTGCTCCGCCCCCGAGCCCAGAGTCCCTCCGAAGGCCCTTGTTGATGCCCGCTGGTAGTGGTCAGGCCTCTGCGGAGGTCTGAGGCCAAGCGGCACCCTCTGCCGGAATCTGGAGTGGAGCAGCCCCCTCTGCGGACTCTGGAGCAGAGCAGTGCCCTCCGCAGGTGTCGAGTGATACCCCCAGTGGAACTCCAAAACTGAGCAGCACCCCAGCGAGGAACGATGGCTGGCCGATGCCCCCAGTGGGGCTTGGAGACTGGGCAATGTACTCAGTGGGGCTTGGACACTGGTGCAGTCGCGCTTGCGTGAGGCAGAGCTGGTGCAAATGCCTCCTGGAGCGCAGCTTTCCTTTACAAACTTTGCTGTTGTTTTGGAGGAGGCAATTATTCTGAATGACATTTCAGATCTACAATCTGCTGTGTCCTACCAGTTTGGCCTTGTCTTTGCCTTGTATTTTGAATATTAATTGAGAAGGTGTTTATAGAAATGGGCACTCACTGCTCTGCAAGAATACAGTCCTTAAAAACTAAACTCTTGCTGCAAAAGTTGAAATCGTGTGAGCATCTTTGAAGTTTGAACAGATATTAGCATCTTAATGTTAAAATCTGAAACAGATTGTTGAACTGTGAATTGATAAATTGATATTGTTTGGAGACGGTTTAATGTTATTACTTTACATACTTTTTTTGCCCTGCAAGGATACTATTGCTGGGAATGTTGAAATTTAGTTATGAGCATCTTTTGAATTAAATAAATATTAACATCCTAATGTTAAAATGTTAATTAATCAAAGGGATTGTTGAAGTTGTTGAAATGTGAAATTTATGTCTTACAATGTCATTACATTTTTTTGTTTACTTGTACGCTTATTTTTTTTCATTTCAGATTATATATATTGTCATTTTATTTGTATTTAATTTTAATTTTAAAAATGTTAATGCTGATTGCATTATTTTTTTTTTAAGGAATATGTTGACATTGTTGACAATTTTACATTGTTGAAAGGTGGCAGACCATCCAGTGTTAACCTGCAGTTTTACATGTTTATTGGTGTTTTAATGTTTTAAGCATTCTAAGGAATAGAGTCAAAGTCTTTACATATTAAAAGTTTAAAAGTGTTACATTTATCTCTAGTTTGTATTTTTTTTTTATTATTTTAGATTTAAAAATTTTTGCAGATATCTTTATTTTTATTATTTTGACTGTCATTTATATTTATTTATATTTATTTATTTTTTCTGTTAGGAAGTATGACTTTTATTTGACCTTGTTTGTATTTCTTTAAACATTCAGTAAAAAAACAAACTTCAAGCCTGCATTTAGTTTTATTTTATAACTGTGTAAATTCAAACTAGAACATAATATCTTTGTCCATAAAACCCGCAGAAAAGAGTTCACATAACATTATTTATTGAGACACTTTATGCACTTTATGTGGCGAGTTACTTTAGTCCTTAACTCTGTTTTCTTTGTGTTGTGTGATTGAGCTCTGTGTTGTGTGATGGGGCTCTGTGTTGTAGCTCTGTGTTGTGTGTTGGAGCTCTGTGTTGTGTGATGGAGCTCTGTGTTGTGTTATGTAGCTCTATGTTGTGTGATGTAGCTCTATGTTGTTAAATGCAGCACCAGGGTTCTGGAAGAACGGTGTCTCATTTTGCTGTTTACTGCGTCAGCTATATATGGGTCAAATGACAATAAAAGCTTCTTGACTTGTCTTTGGAGAAGAACGACTCTTCTTAACTCTCAAAAACTGTCCCATAAACCAGATGTCTGGCGTATTTATATACAAGTTACTTTATTGCAATTTGCTAAAGCTGTACAGTAAAACCGTTCCTCCATGAGCATAATTTGTTCTTGAAAATTGCTCGTAGGTCCATTTGCTTATACGTTCGAACTGATTTTTTTCCATAGGAATGAGTTTAAAAGCGATTTAATCCGTTCCGAAACCTCATTCGATCGCTTATTTCTGCACATAAAAAGTATTTTTAGCATATTTTATCAAACAAATACACCGCAAATTACTGTAATGTAAACATAATTAAACACTTACCCATGTGGTAGTGGTTGATTGCAAGTGTGAGACGCACACCACGCTCGTAACCTTCCTGGTTTCCATGGTAATTCTATTTACTTTCGTTTTCATAGCACCTGATCACTGAGTTTCCTGGGAGACTTTTTCAAGATTTCTAGTTAAATAAAATTATAACGCTAAAAAAAGTTATGTTTTTGCTGCACTTAACAACGAGAGCGACCGAGTGATACGTCATCAACTAAGTGACTTATGCGGCCCTCCGAAGTGTGGGTTTGCTCTTGGTTTTGAAATTTGCTTGTGAAATAGGGTAAAATTTTTCGAGCGAGGTCGTACAACAGGGTTTTACTGTAATAAAATCTATGCAGGTAATTTAGTCAAAGTACACTGAAGCACATCCATAGCTATTGTCACTGTTCTGGAGTAAAGAGTTAGGTTGAATGTTTATTATTAGGGTTTAGGGTAGAGGTTTAACCACTTCACCACACCATCATATCTGTGACCTTACTAAGGAAGTGGGTTTGGTTACTCCTGTAAGTTCTGGATAAGGGCTTCTGCCAAAGATCATAAATGTATGATTTTTCCTTCACCACAGTCACCATTGGATCACTGATTAGGGAGAAACTTATAGACACTAAACTTCTACATTCCAACTATAACTATATCTCATGTAATGCTGCTTTGGGGAAATGTACTGTTAAAAACACTATTTTATTAAAAAAAAATTAATTAGGGCTGTCAGAAATAATTAGTTTATTAATGTGTGATTAATGGAGCGTGCATTTCTGTTTGACCATTTTTATAAAAAATATAAATAAATATAAAAGGCAAAATTAAAATCTTCAATGCAACACAAATTTATTCATCCCTTCTTTACTCAGATATATATTTAAAAAATCCAGTGTAACAACCTTTAAAAAATTTGTTTTACTGATGCATCTCAAATCAAACACAAAAATCCAACATGATGCACACGTCTAGCTATTAAAACCATCCGGGTGGAAACATAGCAAAAGTTCCATTCGATGTCCTGATGATTTACGCAATTTAAAACACCATAATTTCTTTTAAACATTAACACGTATATTTTTTCTTTATGCCCTATATTGAGTTTGGTTTCAGTAATAATAACCATACATTTGCGAAAAGCATCAATATTTGTCTGTGCCCATGTTGATTAGATTATTAACAACTTTAAGTATTAATTTAAGGTACATTTAGAACAGATAGAAATGTGTGTATAAGTTGTGATTACACAGTAAAGCATGAAGTTGTGATTAATCACGTTACCTCATGGCAATCATGCGGTTAATAACAATTAAATATTTTAATCGATTGACAGCCCTAATATATAAATAAAACTAAATTGATTGGAATATAATATAAATGGACAGTAAAGCATGACGAGAAAGGGAGTTTGGTCTGGAGGGGGCAATAAGTATACAAATGTACTGTATGTGTCTTTGTGTGAATGTAAAGGAAATTATTATTTTCTTTGACAGATGAGGGCAAAGGAAATAAACCATACATAAATGTTACATTCCTTCCACGTATAAGGCCGCTGTTGAGCCACATGATTTAGCTCCCTGTTATTGATCTGTTTGCTGCCAATTTTTCCTCGCCTACAAGTTTCTTTAAACAGATAGCTCCAGAGGTAATTGAACCTGTTTTAAAAATAATAAACTCTTCCATTAGCACTGGTTATGTACCAAAATCCTTCAAACTGGCAGTTATCCACCCCCTTATTAAGAAACCTGACCTTGACCCATGTCAGCTGTCCAACTACAGTCCAATATCAAATCTCCCCTTTATATCGAAAATTTTAGAAAAGGTTGTAGCACAGCAGTTCTGCTCATACCTACTTATGAATAACATTTTTGAACTGTATCAGTCAGGATTTCAGCCTCATCATAGCACAGAGACGGCGCTAGTTAAGGTGGTAAATGACTGTTATTGGCCTCTAATCAGGGTTTTGTCTCTTTACTTGTTTTGCTCAACCTTAGTGCAGCTTTTGACACCATTGATCACACTATGCTACTTGCTAGACTTGAGAACGTTGTTGGAATAAAGGGAACAGCTCTCTCTTGGCTCAAGTCTTATTTGACTGATCGCTATCAGTTTGTTGATGTAAATGGTGAGTTCTCCACACTCTCTGAGGTAAAGTTTGGTATCCTCAAGGATCTGTCTTAGGCCCTCTGCGTTTCTCTTTATATATGCTGCCCCTTGGTGAAATTATTTATAAATATGGGATTTGCTTCCACTGCTATGCTGATGATACACAGCTGTATATTTCAGCAAAGCCAGATGAGAGAGATCAGCTTAACAATGTTGAGAAGTTTGTAAAGGACATTAGACATTATGCTTGATAACTTTCTTCTGCTCAACTCAGATAAGACGGAAGTACTTTTACAAGGACCACATGCAGCTAGAAGCAAACTTTCCGATTACATAGCATCTCTGGACGGTGTTTCTGTGTCAGCGTGTATGGCTGTCAAAGACCTTGGTGTTATTATTGACCCGAGTCATTCCTTTGTGGCTCACGTGAATAATATCACCAGGATCTCCTTCTTTCACCTTAAAATATTGCTAAAATTTGAAATATGATGTCGTTACAGGATGCAGAAAAACTAGTTGATGCTTTTGTAACATCTAGATTAGACTACTGTAACGCTTTACTGTCTGGGTGTTGGAGTAAGTGCAGAAATAAGCTTCAGTTAGTTCAGAATGCAGCAGCAAGAGTCCTCACTAGATCTAGGAAATATGACCACATCACCCCTGTTTTAATCAGTCTACACTGGCTCCCAATCAAATCTCGCATTGATTATAAAATACTACTACTGACGTATAAAGCACTTAATGGTTTCTCACCGCAGTATCTAAGTGAACTTCTGTACCAGTATGATCCTCCACGCCTACTTAGATCAAAAGGTGCTGGCTATCTGTTGGTTCCTCAAATAATAAAGACTACAGCAGGAGGCAGATCTTTCTCTTATAAAGCCCCACAGTTATGGAACAGCCTTCCAATCAGTGTTTGGGACTTAGACACAGTATCAAGGTTCAAGTCGAGGTTGAAAACGTATTTATTTAGTCAAGCCTTTGATCAGTAGATTTTTTTCTTAAAAAATACAAATAAAAATTAATTGAATTGAATTGGTAGCGACATTAGCTTCTGCAAAGAGAGAAGGTAAGCGCCGCAGGGATGCAGGGAGTGTGGCACGGAGACGCAGCGTCTCGTTCCCTCTGGGAACTAGGGTTGCGTTCGTAACCTAGAGACATTCCCCTTCAGGAACTCGAGCTGCGTCGAAACGCTATTGGAACGAGTGTCCAATCATGCCACACTGACCAGACAGAGGAGCCCGGGGTGGCTCTGAGGTCAAGGCCATAGAACCTGACAAAGGTCAGCGGGGTGGCCCAACCCGCAGCGTCACAGATGTCCTGGAGTGACACTCCAGTGGACCTGGCCATAGAGGCCGCCACACTCCGGTGGAGTGAGCCCTGACCCCGATCGGAGCAGGGACCAGGACTCGCATGCTGAAAGGATGGCATCCGCTACCCACCTTCTTAATGACCGCCCATCGGCCAGGAGACCTGCCCTATTAGGGCGACAGCAGACGAGCAGCTGCACCGACCACCTCCAAGGACTCGTCCGGTGGAGATAAGCACCCAATGCTCGCACTGGACACAGCCGAGCCTTGTAACCCCTGGTTGGGGGCTATAAACAGAGGAGGGCAGAATGCCTGTAACACAACACAACGTGTGGGAGCCATAGGCACCTTAGGCACGCACCCAGCCTGGTGTAAAGAAACACTCTGGCCATGCCAGGGGGCAAACTCCAGGCGGGACGAGGCAACTGCCAAGTCCCAGACAGGCACTCTGAGTCGCGTCCCGGGCCTCAGCCTCTGGGCGCCGCGGAGGAAACGTGTCAACAATGGGTGCCTACCCAGCGAACACGGAAACCCTCAGGGTCGAAGGGGTTACCTGTAAAAACTACAGAACCAAACCGACCGGGCAGTTAACCGGGTCCAAGTCATGGTGCTCACACTGTGATGCGAACAGTCGCCATCGTGCGGCGTACGACCTTCTAGTGAAGGGAGCTCTGGAGTGGAGAAAGGCCTCTACTACCTCGGTAGAGAGAACAGCTGCACAGAACTGTGCCCCCTCAGGGGCCCCCTCAGGGGCCACAGCCTCCACAACTCCGGGCGGGGGTGAACCAGGGTTCCGCCCGCCATCGAGGCGCTACCAGGAGGAGACAGACTCCCTCCTGGTGAACTCTTTCCAAAACTCCCGAGAGCAGCGCGATCGGGGGAAAGGCGTACAGGCGTAGCTTTGGCCAAGACCGTCCCATGGCAGCCACTGTCTTGACAGGGCACCTGCTCTGACATCCAACCATACCGGGATGTAAACGGCTCTAAATGAGAGGAGTTCATCCCGGGACCACAAGAGGACCTCTCGAGCCAGTTGTTTGCAAGGGGCGAGACCAGAGGCCCCGCTGGTGGTTGATGTACACATGGCGATCTCTCAGGACTGGGAGGAAGTGTTTTAACCCCAACAACACTGCCAGCATCTCCTGGCAATACATGTGCCACGAGAGATGTGGGCCGTTCCACAAACCCTGGGCGGAGTGGCCACTCATGACCACTCCCCACCCCGTGAGGGAAGCGTCCGTTGTTAGCGTTACGCGACGACAAGGAGTCCCTAAAACGGGGACTCGGGACAGAACATAGGGTCCTCCATGCATCCAAGGCTCAAAGGGAGACCTTGATGGTACGATACAGACCCCTTCTGGGGGGGAAACCCTCCTGCCCCAGAGCTACCACTGGAGGGGCCTCATGCGGAGAAGGCCGAGTGGAAATACACTGGACGCTGCCGCCATGAGATCCAGCAGCCTCTATAATGAATCGGGGCAAGCAGGAAACACGCAGACGGAATTCTGCCTGCATTTAAGCTCATGACTGCACAGATAACACACACAAAGCGCTTACCTGAACGAGCAGAAGGTAATGTCGCTACCACCGCACAGCCATTTTGTAGCTGCCTGGTTTACGCGACGTCGCCTGTCTATGACGTCACGGCTTGCCTATTGGCTAGATTTTACACGTGGTTCAGAGCGTGGACAACGCAGGGGCATTCCCATAGCGTTTCAACGCAGCTTGAGTTTCTGAAGGGGAACTTAGCATTACAGGAGTACATCCAGAGTCTAGAGAGAATTTGTGAGTGTGAGAGCGGTCAAGCATCTGGATGCCCTAGGTGGAGTTAGCATTTCCCCGACTCAGGCATTAGAGCCCTCGCAGTGGGGCAAGTGGGTGATGACTCGGCAGCACCATTCATCTCCGCTTTACTTGTCCAACAGGTTTGCTCTCCTTGGTGAAGCACCTGCTGAGAAACCTGTATAGGAGACTCTATTTTGAGCCACGTGAAATTAGCTAGACCTTCAGGGGCTCCAGCAGCACAGGTCATGTGTATTTTGGGAACCAGGGCACAAGACATAGCAGGTCAGCTTAGGTTTCTAGGAAAGCACAGGTTCTCGAGAATAGTTTTTCACATAGGAGCTAATTATATATGCATTTGACAGTCAGAGGTTACTAAGAGTAACATTATAGAGGTGTGTAAATTAGTGAAGGCAATGTCCGATGCTGTAATATGCTCTGGCCCCATGTCACCCATGTGGCGTGGTGATGTAGCTTACAAAAGGTTATGGTTGCTGAACTGCTGGATGTCTGAGTGGTGCTCCAAAAAACAACGTGGGCTTCATAGATAATTGGAGCAATTTTGAGGGCAAGGCTGTTCGGCCTTTTAGGGTGGGACGGTATCCATCCCACTCGGAAAGGTGCTGCTCTCATTTCTTGTTGTATAGGTCATAGTCTCAGAACAGCACTATATAACCAGTGACTGCCCAGAGCCAAGGCCAGAGAGCAGACAGACAGGCTAAACCGACCGTCTGCTAGCCGCACAGAGTCATCATTTAGGATCCACCATATTGAGACTGTGTCTGTCTCCTAAACGAAACCAAAATGTAGAAATTCTCAGAAAGTCTGTTTAAGTAACCTGATTAACATTAAATTAAATAAGAATGAATGCAGAGCAGCACCTATGATCTAAAGATAGGATTGTTGAATATTAGGTCTCTCACATCAAAAGCGCTGACTATAAATTATTACTGACCAGGGGTTTAATATAATGTGTTTGACAGAAACGTGGATTAAATGAATATGTAGCATTAAATAAAGCGAGTCCTCCTGGGTATAGTTACATACACCAGCCCCGTCTAAATGGCAGAGGGGGCGGAGTCACAGCTATTTATAATAATAATCTAAGAGTCACAAAAAAAAACTAAACACAAATATAACACAGTTCTTTACACCAACATAAAATATTTAGCATCCAAAAGCAGGTCTAGTCAGTCAATTCCATTAGTTGTTATTTATAGACCCCCAGGGGCCTGACTCTGATTTTCTCAAAGAATTAGCAGATTTCATTACAAATCCAGCTACAGCTACTACATCAACAGATGCAGGCTATTTGTTGGTTCCTCAAATAATAAAGACTCCAGCAGGGGGCAGATGTTTTTCTTATAAACCCCACAGTTATTGAACAACCTTCCAATCAGTGTTCGGGACTCAGACACAGTCTCAGTGTTTAATTCGAGGCTAAACAAACATTTATTTAGTTGAGTCTTTAGTCAGTATGTGTTAGTGAGGTAAAGGAGCAGATCTGGAGGGATCATGGATATCAAGTGTTTGGTGAAATGGGATATTTGGATGCTGTCATCTCCTCACTCTCACATGTTCATTCAGGTTTGTTGATGGTGATGTGGTGCGTCGTCTCTTATCCCAGAGATCCTCATGTCTCTGTTACCTTTTGCTTCTCCCTTTTAGTTTTGCTACTATAGCGAGTCTTGCCAGAGTCCCAACTGCACAGTGTCCTTAACTTTTTATACAACAACAAGGACACATAATAATCCAAATCCTTTACTCACAGTCACACCTCTTCTCTCTCTCTCTCTCTCTCTCTCTCTCTCTCTCTCTCTCTCTCTCTCTCTCTTTCTTTTTCTCTCTCTCTCTCTCTCTCTCTCTCTCTCTCTCTCTCTCTCTCTCTCTCTCTCTCTCCTTCTGTCAAGTTAAACATGCTCCTGAGGCACCAGTGACCACTGTTCCTGCTCCTCTCCACTCCTTGGATCTGCCCACTTCCCAGCCTGCCTCTGGATGGTGTTTTCTTCGATTAGATGAGACTGTGCAGCTTAGGATAAGGTTCCCACTTAAGTCTTGTTCCTCTTAAGGTTTCTTCCTTCTGCATCTCAGGGAGTTTTGCCCTTACCACTGTCACCACCGGCTTGTTCATCAGGGACAAACTAAAGCTGCTTTGAGACAATGTTTATTGTTAAAAGTGCAATACAAATAAACCTGAATTTAATTGAGTCTGTGACTTCACTCAGAAAATGGTTTTGGTTTTTTTTTATGTTAAAAATGTCTATTTTTTCTTTTAACATGGGGCTTTTGATTCTTTTAGAAAGTAAACCTAGCCTTCTCCTCACAAACACTCAGCAAAAGATGTCTTCCTTGTCTGAGTCAAGTGATGTGGGATGTGAGATGTGGAATAATGGAGTGTGTGTTGTTGAAGCTTTTCTGGCTCGGAGCAGCTGCAACACTTCAGCTAACTGCGACTCGAGTGTGTTAATGTGATTCCCAAGTGACAGCAACTCGGCCCTAAGCTCAGTACGCAAATCAAGCAGTGTGCTTTGGAGGGTATATTCAGGGATTGGCATGACTGTGGGCAGAGACTTTTTGTCCAGCTGACTCACTGGACTGTGGTCTGTAGGTGTTCTAGCTCCGCCCCCTTTATCCAGTCTCAGGTCACTCTTGGTGAAGCCGCTGTCACATGAGTCAGTCTTTTTTAGATTCCCGGGCTCAGACAATTTACAACCGCGCTCCGGAAGAGTTTCCATCGATTCGGCTTTAGCTACATTGGTCCAGCTCACTGGTTGGCCCCTGAGCTCCCTAAAGCGAGCCCAACTCCGACCGCCATGGTTCTCTGATGTCCGGAAAATTCCAAGTGCATTATGAGCTTGTAGCTTTTCTTGGCCTGAGAGATTCCTCACATGACCAGGTCTTGTATTTGAGGGAATTGGGGTGGCTGGACTCTCAGTGACGGTTACAATACTGGTGATGTCCTTGTGGGTGTGACACTCTTTGACAGTTAGTTCATCACTGTCTATCCATTCTGCAGCCATTCGCGCTTTTTTTTGCTGCCTAAAGCGTTGAAACAAACGGCGTACTGGATGATCAGGAGGAAGGTCAAGTGGTGCCTCGTTCTTCCTCTTCAGTCGCTCCTCTTCCTCACGCTTCATATCACTGATCTTCCTAAACACAATCTGGGAAAAAACAAGGGAAATTACAAACTCTCCCACACAAATTGTATTGCTACATATTGTAGTACTTATGTATAAACACACAAAAATGTTAATAGTTATTGTTTTAGATTTTAGAGTTTTTGTAGATGCATAATTGTCTGAATATTTTCATATTTTCAAATCTTTCAAAAAGATTTATGTATAATACAAACATATTTCATCACAATTTAAAAAATTTTAAAATAAAAATATATTTGCAGTTTCATACATTTTTCTTTTACTATTAGGTGGACTATTATACATTTATATGTACATCAGCTTTAAGTTTTTTAGAACTTTAATGTAATAATTATAATACTTTAAAAAAATAAAAAAATAAAATGTTTTTTTTTAAAACAAAAAATTATTTGTGGTTTAACATTGATTAGCGGACTCCTTGCAGTACCACTGCAGAACCCCGTTTGAAGATCCATGCTTTATACAATTACAGTCTAATCACACCCAGTCCAGATTTCATTTAATTTATAAACAATATTAACAGGGGGTGCTATTAGCACCCCAGGTTCCTTTTCAGTACAGTCGCTAAATTAACAACAAATCAGGGATCTGAAAAATGTGTTCCATCACAGTTTAGTAGTGAAGACTTTATGAATTTCTTCACTGAAAAAATAGATAACATTCGAAAAACAATTGTAGCAGTTCAACCTCTGACAGCATCTCCCGACACAATCGTACTTACAACCCCACAACTACACTGTTTTACATGTATAGGACAGGAAGAGCTGTATGATGCTATTATGAAAGCTAAATCAACAACATGTCAGTTAGATCCAATTCCCACTAAACTACTGAAGGAAGTGTTATATACAGCTGGTGAGCCTCTTTTAAATATTATTAACTCCTCACTATCGTTAGGTCATGTCCCTAAATCCCTCAAGTTAGCAGTTATTAAGCCCCTCATTAAAAAACCTAATCTGGATCCAAACACGCTATCGAATTACAGACCAATTTCAAATCTCCCATTTATGTCTAAGATTTTAGAAAAGATTGTCGCTGCCCAGCTATGTAACCACTTGCAGGAGAACAATATCTTTGAAGAGTTTCAGTCAGGTTTTAGGCCCCATCATAGCACAGAAACTGCTCTAGTTAAAATCACTAACGACCTGTTTTTAGCTTCAGACCAAGGCTACATCTCCCTATTAGTTTTACTAGATCTTAGTGCTGCGTTTGACACTATAGATCATGATCTTCTCCTCGATCGCTTACAGAATTACATCGGTATTCAGGGACAGGCATTAAGCTGGTTTAAATCCTACCTGTCCAATCGTTACCATTTCGTAGATTTAAATGGAGAGCTATCCAGGATAATGCTAGTAAATTATGGCGTGCCACAAGGGTCAGTTCTGGGACCCCTGCTTTTTACAATATACATGCTTCCATTAGGAAATATTATTAGAAGGCATGGAATTAGCTTCCATTGTTATGCTGATGATACCCAGCTATATATTTCATCCAAACCAGGCGATACAGCTCAATTAGCTCGCATAACTGAGTGTGTTGAAGAAATAAAAGATTGGATGACCCATAACTTTCTGCTATAAAATTCTGATAAAACGGAGATTTTGCTCATCGGCCCAAAAAATAGTACACAGAAGCTCCAGCATCTCAGCCTGCATTTAGACGGTTGTTCTGTAACTACTAGTTCAACGGTAAAAGACCTGGGAGTTATTTTAGACAGCAACTTATCTTTTAAAAATCACATCAATCAAGTTACAAAAACAGCCTTCTTTCACCTTAGAAATATTTCTAAGCTAAGAAATATGTTATCTATATCTGATGCAGAGAAGCTCGTCCATGCGTTTATGACCTCTAGAATAGACTACTGTAATGCATTACTAGGTGGATGTCCTGCATCATTAATAAACAAGCTTCAGTTAGTTCAGAATGCCGCAGCAAGAGTTCTTACTAGGTCAAGAAAATACGATCATATAACCCCAATCTTATCGTCCCTACATTGGCTTCCTATTAAGTTTCGAATAGACTACAAACTACTGCTACTCACTTATAAAGCAGTAAATGGTTTGGCTCCCATGTATCTATCCAGTCTCTTAACACGCTACAATCCGTCACGCTCCCTGAGATCTCAAAACTCTGGGCTTCTAGTAGTTCCTAGAATAGCAAAGTCCACTAAAGGTGGTAGAGCATTTTCACATTTAGCTCCTAAACTCTGGAATAGTCTTCCTGACAGTGTTCGGGGTTCAGATACACTCTCCCAGTTTAAGTGCAGATTAAAAACATATCTTTTTAGCAAAGCCTACACATAACACACATCACACACATCACATCATAACCTTGTGCTCCAGAACATCTGATCACATGCACATTATCAACTTGTGCTGTTAATATCATGAACAGCAGCTACGCTAATTCCTCTCCACTGCTTCTCTTTCTCTCCCCATCCCGAGGCATCCTGAGGTTTGGCCAGCTCCAGTCACGTCCCACCTCGTGAAGATTATGGACCTATGGATGATCATGGAGAAGTAGATGCCGAGTGTTTAAAGGCCCTGGCATGGAGAAGCTGATGCTGGATCTATGATGATCACAAATTGTTCTGTATTGTTGAAAGATTTATGACCAAACTTTTGATGTCACCCATATGAGGATGGGTTCCCCTTTGAGTCTGGTTCCTCTCAAGGTTTCTTCCTCATATCATCTAAGGGAGTTTTTCCTTGCCACTGTCGCCACGGCTGCTCATCAGGGACAAACGCACACCATTCACCTTCACTGTTGTTTTCTGTAAAGCTGCTTTGAGACAATGTCTGTTGTGAAAAGCGCAATAGAAATAAACTTGACTTGACTTGACTTGACTTGACTATTAAGCAGTTTGACGTAGCTGCCTTTTTTTTTATTTGTTTGCTTTGTTGTGGTGATGCAGCTTACAGCAGGTTTTGGTCTCTGAACTGCATAATGTCACAGTGGTGTCCCTAAACTAAGAAAAATGCCAATATCTGATGCAGAGAAGCTCGTCCATGCGTTCATGACCTCTAGACTGGACTATTGTAATGCATTACTAGGTGGATGCCCTGCATCATTAATAAACAAGCTACAGTTAGCCAGAGTTCTCACAAGGTCAAGAAAATATCACCATATAACCCCAATCTTCTCATCCCTACACTGGCTACCAGTGTTGGGCAGTAACGCGTTACTAGTAGCAGTACTTGACCGTACTTGACAGTAACTAATACTGTAACACGTTACTTTTAAAAAGAAAGTAACTCCATTACCGTTACCGTATGGTGCGTTACCCGTTACTTTTTTAAATGAATGAATTTTGGCTAAAGTGTAGCCTACAATCTAACCTGTTTACCGCAGTGACGCATTGTAGGATTGGTGGATAAACCACTGTAAACACAAAGAAGATGCGGCAGTAATGGCGAGTCGAGGCGAGAGCAAGACGAGTTTCTCAAAGTGGAAATATGCTCATTATTTCACTTCAGTTGAGCATAAAGACAAAAGTGTCTTTCTGGTTCGAAGGTTGTATCTACTGCGATAGAAGCTCCTTCAGAAACTCCATGCCTCAAAGAAACTAGAAGCTAGAAGATAACGCGGTGTTCTGTTCTACATTGTTGATAGTTTTCATACTTAAGCTGTGACAGGAACATTTTTAAGAGCTCAACACAACAGCTTTTATGATGCAGAAGCCACTTTAGCTTTTTTATTCTGAATAAATTATTCAGTTTGTTTTGTTATTTATTTCAAAAATCCTTGTGATATATTCAGTTTGTCCTGGTCTGACTTAAATAAAATAGTGTTTAAAAATTCCTTTGTGTTTAAGTCATTTTTGTGTTTGTATAGACCATAACGCATAAAGGGGCATTAATGGGAACATTAAAGAAGGTTCTTCAAAAAAATAACTAAAAAGGTTACTTTTAACAGTAAAGCATTACTTTTTGGTTTAAGTAATCAACAAAGTAATTGAGTTACTTTTTGAATGAAGTAACGAGTAACTGTAACTAGTTACTATTTTTTAGTAACGAGCACAACACTGCTGGCTACCTGTTAAGTTTCAAATCCACTACAAACTACTGCTACTTACCTACAAAACACTAAATAATTTAGCTCCTATGTATCTCTCCAGTCTTCTAACATGCTACAATCTGTCATGCTTCTTCAGATCTCTAAACTCTGAACTTCTAGTAGTTCCTAGAATAGCAAAGTCCACTAAAGGTGTTAGAACATTCTCACATTTAGCTCCTAAACTCTGGAATAGTCTTCCTGACAGTGTTCGGGGCTCAGACACACTCTCCCAGTTTAAGTGCAGATTAAAAACATGTCTTTTTAGCGAGTTCTACACATAACACACATCACATATCATAACCTTGTGATCCAGAACATCTGATCATGCATATTATCAACTTGTGCTGTTAATATCATGAACAGCAGCTACGCTAATTTCTCTCCAGTGCTTCTCTTTCTTTCCCTATCCTGAGGCATCCTGAGGTTGCTCCAGCTCCAGTCGTGTCCCAGCTCATGAAGATTATGGACCTTCAAAGAAGTATATGCCGAACTCGCAAACATCCCGAACCATCTAGAGATGTTCCAGCGCCATTTGGATCCCACTTCATGTAGGGTTTGAACATTGGACCTCTTTGAATGTTAAAACTGTTAGTCTTTGTCACCGCTTTTGGGCCTCACAGTTAAAAAAGCCCTGCCTACATTTAAATGTTAACAGATGCTGAAAAAAGTGGACTACATACACAATTTTGATATATTTGAAAAGAAGACACTTTGAGATTAACTGTCCATTATTTAAAGTTGATATTGCTTGAAAAGATTAGTTATAGACAATATAAGTACCTAAAATATAAATTGCCTGCATTTAACATTTAATTATTTCATATATAAATACACAAAATCAGTTCTGGAGCAATCCAGAAAAGTACTGGGTTGAAAGCCACATGTCTCATGAGTTTATATTTAAAATATTATGAAGATTTTTATTACAAATGAGATTCCTACAAACATTTATCTGAGACTGTATCTGATTTCTTTCTCCTTTTCTCCCTCCCCCTGTTTGAGAGTCACCTGCTAAACTCAGGTGTTCATTCATACTCTATTCATGCAGTCTGCAAAGAAATGAACTGGTGACCATTACAGTTTTTCTCAGTCGCTTTGGAGCGTTTCTCAGATCAAAAATTACATTATTTTAGTTCATTTGTGCTCTTCATACGAACATTTCTCGTTGCTTTTATCAAATTGCGAATGCTTTGGTACATCATTCAATTGATTGTGTACAAGTGTCTGCTTTTTCCTACATTATCAGTTGTTTATGTCATGTTGTTCAAAATATATTATACTAGTTTCACCTAAATGGTCTTAACCCCCAAAACATTAAGGTATCAGTTCATTGCATAAGTCATTGAGTGCAAAATGGTTAAACCAATGTCAAAATTTGTCAAGCTCATCTTCATCACAGTTCCATTAAACTTTTTTGGTAAATGTGTCTTGATGAATTGTGCAGATGAACCTTGAATGTCAGTAATGAAGGGGCATGTTCACTTTCAGATCAACCAATAATCAACTAGTTCTCTAAAATAGATCAAGGCTGAATCTCGTGAACCTTCAATTGGCGAGTGTATATAAAAAGAGCAAAACACAGACGTACAATTGTTGAAAATGGATGAACAACTAGGAAATAAACATGGTCGAGAGCCAAGAATAAGGATGCATGCTGGAAGGGTAAGGAGGCAAAATAGAGGAAGAGGAAGAAGAGGCCAGAGACATAGACACATTTCTAATGAAATTAGAGCCACTATTGTGGACCATGTTGTCAATCATGGCCTCACGATGGCTGAGGCGGGTCGAAGGGTAGAGCCGAATATTGGGAGATCAACTGTGTCTCCAATAATTCAAACATTTCGTAGAGAGAACAGGTATGTAATCCACCAGTGTAGACTGTGCTGTTACTGTAAGTGTGTGTATACATTCTCTAACACATCTAAGTAAATATGTATTGCATTTTTTCCACACAGGACTGCAGGATTACCTCATAGGGGTGGCAGAGGTAGAGGATGGCACCGCTTTTTACACCCCAACAAGAGGAGGCTATTTGCACCATGGTCCGAGCAAACAATGCCATAAGGTTAAGGGAAATACATCAGGCTGTTGTAGAAGATAATAATGTATTTGAAAACATCCAGTCTGTTAGCTGAACTATCGATAGGGTGTTGAAGAGACACCACATGAGCATGAAACAGCTGTACCGCATACCATTTTAAAAGGAATGGTGACAGAGTGAAGGAGCAATGGTACCAGTATGTACAGGTAAAACATCTATGGGCATTTATCTAATTTACATAAACTTCTTATAGTGACTTATATATAATACAGCATGTGTGACCTATATACATTTGCTATATCTGTAGGAAAAAAACATGCAATATGTGTACATTTGATATAACTGTATCTTGTGAAATGAAATGAATGTGCATAACTAATTGGGTATCTTCTGGGTTGTAGCATACAATGGAATTGGAGTCAAGTGAACCACCTTACAACTTTATATATGTGAATGAGGCTGGCTTCAATCTGAGCAAAAGCAGAAGACGTGGTCGAAATGTCATTGGAAACAGAGCTACTGTTGATTTACCAGGCCAGCAGGGAGGAAATATCACTGTGTGCTGCTATGTCAGAGCAGGGTGTGCTATCTCATATTCCCCTTATAGGCCCATACAACACACAGCATCTCCTCACCTTCTCACCTCTTCACCTCTCATCCCTGATCTTCTTGTAATGCAAAACAGAGTTTACATCAGGAAATACTAAAATAAAGCATTGTCATATTGAAAAAATGACTAAACATTTTGACTATCTTGTTACTTTGATGGCAATGATATGTTCATTGACACAAATACTTAATTTTGAAAGAAGTACTAAGGATTTTAAGCAAAAAACAGGTTTTTGCAAGAAATCCAATGCATTGTGCTGTTTGTTCACATTGTGTTGCGAATGCACTTGAGAAATGCTCCAAAGCGGCTGAGAGAAACTGTACAGGTTTTTGTTTGACATGTTTGGATATTGATATTGAGTTAACATTCATATTGATGACCAGGTAGCAGAGAAGCTCTTGTTTTACAGTCATGACCATTCATATTGATGTGCGGTCATTCCAATCCTAACAATTCTCTCTTACACACACACACAAACACACACACACACACACACACACAAACACACACACACACACACACACACACACACACACACACACACACACACACACACACACACATTTCATGCATTTCTTCTATAAAAACAAATGGGCAACAAAACGTATAACATCGTATAAAACTGTAAAGGAAGATATATTGTAACTTACGGATAAAACAGGCTCAGATTTTCCATCCACATGCAGATCTCCAAGTCGCTGTTGTTACTACACCCCCAAAAATATTTCTCATCACTGCTTTGTGCAAATCTCTAATAAAACAACCTTTTGACTGTAAATTTATACTTTTTCTTTTTTGTAAACAAAGTCCAGTAAAACAGCTGCTTGTGCAGAACTGGGACCTAAACCACTTCCTGGTTGTCACAATGCACATGCTCTTCTCTTTGACCACTTAGAGATTTTAAAGGGTAATAAAACATAAGAATAAAATCCTCCCATAAATCGTAATCCTTATTAGCTACATTTTACATCAATCATTTTGTTTCCATAATGCTACTGGCTGGAAATGAAGTGGGTTGAAGTGGGTGGTCTTATTTGTATTATAACATTATATTCTACTAACCATATTTGTTTTTTACCACCAAGAGGGCGTTTTCTATGTGAAAGTCTTTTTCAAAATACATAAAAACAATACACCCCAGAAGTTCTCTGACATAAACAAAAGAATAAGCATCTAAATTACAAGACTATTGTTTAGTTGGAGCAAAAATGCAAATAATCCAGGATTTGCATCAGTGGATGCGTTTGTGACTTGTTTTTGGAATAATTATGTAAGTACTGCATTTTCTTTTTATGTTTTAGTGTGTGCTTCTTACACAAATTCAGCAAATACATTTATTATACGTTTTCCATTGAAAAACAGTGATCTAAAATCGATGTTTGAGGCCTTTAGAATGAAAAAGTTATTTTTACATTTGTCCCTTTTAATTCAATCTATTGTTAAACATTAACACCTCCAAACAATAGGATATTGGTCATGCTGGCACGGTAAGGGGTTAAAGGCTCTGGCATGGAGAAGCTGGTGTTGGATCTGTGATGATCTCAAGTGTTGAGCTATTTTATAAGTTGCTCAGTAGCTCCTGGTTCCACAACATCAAATGACTATATAAGACTGTAAAAAGAACATTCCTCATAATCACACACTCCAGTGCTCATGTTAGTTCTCACTCTCCAGTGTTCTGGAGTGTTTAAAGACTATAATCACACTCTTGATGTCACCCAAATGAGGATGAGGTTCTGCTTTTGAGTCTGGTTCCTCTCAAGGTTTCTTCCTCATAACATCTAAGGGAGTTTTTCCCAGTTTTTCCCGGTCACCCCAGTCTTCATCATCAGGGATAAACACACATCATTCACCTTCACTCTTAAAATTCTGTAAAGCTGCTTTAATACAATGTCCATTGTAAAAATCGTTATAAAAAATAAACTTGAACTTTAACTCCAAAAACAATGTGGGCTTTGACCCCATGTCCAAGTAGACATAATTAATTGGCTCAATACTCAAATTAGTTTTAGCTATTCACTAATCAATTACCAATAAGTTTCCAAACTTTAAATAATACATGAACAAACCAAATGAAGACATCTTCCAGTCATGAATGAGAAGGAGCAAATCAGCTTTCACATGCGAGTGCGAAATTAATATAAACAATCCTCACGTTTTATATCTCACACCTAGTTAAATTTAGATATTTTGTCTAATATCTCCTCCCTAAAAATTTACATACACTAATCATTTTACGGGTCATTGCATATCCCACCTTTTGCTTACATGTTTTATACATATTCTAAGTAAAATTCCACCCATTTCCAGGAGGCCTCATTCACCTCCATACAATTCTAATTTACATGTAGAAAAAATATCTCTTTATGGTGACCTTTTCAATTCAATTCAATTCAATTCAATTCAATTCAATTCAATTCAATTTAATTCAATTCAATTCATGTTTATTTGTATTGCACTTTTAACAATGAACATTGTCTCAAAGCAGCTTTACACAGATAATGTGGTGATTAAAAGTGAATATGTGAGCAAGCCGGTGGTGATTGTGGCAAGGAAAAACTCCTTGAGATGGTATAAGGAAGAAACCTTGAGAGGAACCAGACTCAAGACAGATATACGATGTTGCGGGGTGCAGTGATGATGATCAGAAGCGAAAAGAAGTCCTGAGTCAGTGTAGCAGACTGTTGACATTAACTACAGTCCAACCCATCCTCAAAGCACCCATTCTTACTTCGGAATTTCATGGAACCACCCAAGGCGTTGATGGGAAACCGTCCCAAGCTGCACAAAGTGGCCTCCAGTCAAAGAGAACACTATCCAGAGGCAAGCCTGGATGAATTGGGAGGGGAGAGGGTCAGGAACAGTGGTCACTGGAACCTCAGGAGCATGTTTAACGAGAGAGAGAGAGAGAGAGAGAGAGAGAGAGAGAAGAGGGGTTACAGAAAGAGAAGGATATGGATTATTTTGTGTCTTTATTGTTGTATGAAAGTTAATATCACTGTGCAGTTTGGACTTCGACAAGATGTCAGCAGAACTATAAGTGAGAACCAGAAGGAAACACAGACATGAGGGATCTCTGGGATAAGAGACGACCCACCACACCACCGTCAACAAACCTGAGTGAACGTGGTAGATTGAGGGGACGAACTGTGATCCCAGTTCACCAAACACTCCATATCCATAATCCCTCCAGATCTGAGCCTTTACCTAAGAAAAATAAATCTACTGATAAAAGGCTTGACTAAATAAATGTGTTTTCAACCTCGACTTGAACACTGAGACTGTGTCTGAGTCCAGAACACTGTTTGGAAAGGTTGTTCCATAACTGTGGGGTTTATAAGAGAAACATTTGCCCCCTGCTGGAGTCTTCATTATTTGAGGTACCAACAAACAGCCTGCTCCTTTTGATGTAAGTAGGCGTGGAGTATCATCCTGGTACAGAAGTTCACTCAGATACTGCGGCGTGAGAGCGTTAAGTGCTTTATACGTCAGTAGTAGTATTTTATAATCAGTGTGAGATGTAATTGGGAGCAGTGTAGATGATTAAAACAGGGCTGATGTGCTCATATTTTCTAGATCTAGTGAGGACTCTTGCTGCTGCATTCTGAACTAACTGAAGCTTATTTCTGCACTTACTCCAACACCCAGACAGTAAAGCGTTACAGTAGTCTAATCTAGATGTTACACAACCATCAACTAGTTTTTCTGCATCCTCTAACGACATCATATTTCTAATTTTAGCAATATTTCTAAGGTGAAAGAAGGAGATCCTGGTGATATTATTTACAGAAACAGAAACACCATCCAGAGATGCTACGTAATCAGAAAGTTTACCTCTAGTTTCTCATCAATGCCTTGGGTGGTTCCATGAAATTCCAGAGTAAGAACGGGAGTTTTGAGGATGGATTTGTACTGTAGTTAATGTCAACAGTCTGCTACACTGACTCAGGACTACAGTTTGCTTCTGATCTCCATCACTGCACCTCAACATCGTTTATCTGTAATAAATGGACATTCGATGGCACCAAGATGAGGATGAGGTTCCCTCTTGAGTCTGGTTCCTCTCAATGTTTCTTCCTTCTGCATCTCAGGGAGTTTTTCTTTGCCACAGTCTCCACCGACTTGTTCATCAGGGACAAACTTAGACTTAATAAATGAATATGTTCTTTATATCACCACATTATCTGTGTAAAGCTGCTCTGAGACAATGTTCATTGTTAAAAGTACAAAACAAATAAACATGAATTGAATGGATTGTTATTATGCTGCTCACTGCAGTTCACACTGACTTAAGTAAGTTACATTGCACCAGCTTAATCAGCGTACACACACACACACACACACACACACACACACACACACACACACACACACACACACACACACACACACACACACACACACACCATTGTTTATCCATTAATCCTGCCAGCATTCTCCAACCTCCATATGCCTGTGGTCAGCATGAGGCTTTACTGCAATGCACGCATACACACTCACACACACTCACACACTGCAGTAAACACACACTGTGACAGATTTCATCACAGATAATAACAACACTGATTCAGTCACCTGCATGTAGAGGAGTGTATTTTTATCCATTTACATGTTTTTAACCTCTAAACAGGAACAGCGTTACAAACTTTGTGTACAGTTAACAATAAAAATATCTGAATCTTTTTCTTACACACAATCCAGCATCTGTCTTAACATCCTAGATATAACTACAGATAAGTTTCATATGCCATTTCCTTAATAGTCGCCAGTCGCCACCGACTTGTTCATCAAGAACAAACTTACACTTATAAAGAACATCTTATTAATTTTTAGCACCACATTTTCTGTGTAAAGATGCTTTGAGACAATGTTCATTGTTAAAAGCGCAATACAAATAAAAATTAATTGAATTGAATTTAATTAATAGTTACACCATCACATTCACAGAACTAAAATATATAACTGACAGGTCTATAAGAAGAATAATTTGCGGAGGACTCTAAAGGGGCGTGAGGCAGACCGCCATGGGTTAGAATGTCTTGTTGGTCAGGAAAGAACTAATGAAGTGCAGAGCAAGCCTCCTGGAAGCTGCCCTTAAGTAAGGGGCTCCGATGGGCACTCAGGCTTTCGGGCTGACTTGATGACGAAGAGGTGGAGCGACGTCCTTAGCAAGGCTAGAGAGCAGAGTGACGACCCCAGCATGGCAGAGAGGTTTGGAGTCTTGGTAATGGAACAGGACAAGGAGGCTTACCCCGCAGTGGGGCATCCTTGGCAGAGCAGACAGACCAAGCTATAATCTCGGCAGGTTGGGAGAGCTTGGCGATACCCCCAGCCAGGCAGGAAAACTGAGTGATGCTCTTTGCAAGAATCCCAGGCTGGGCGACCCCCCTGAGGGGCTGCAAACCTGAGAAAAACTGCGGCAGGGCTATCTTTTACTGTCCTTTACAGTCCAAAAGGTGGGGGTCCTAGGTGGGAAGAGCCTGCCAGTTTTAGTGTGTCCTTGGGGTCCATGTAATAGCCAGATTATTCTGTCAGTGGCATGATGGATGGGAGGACCCAAAATGCAGAATGCAGACAGGGGTGTGGTGAAAACAGTCTCCATTAAGTGCAGAAGCCAGAAGTGAGAGTAAACAGATCCAAAACATTTAAAAGTGAACACACCAGAAAACTGAGTAGTGTAGGACAGAGCAAAATCACAGTCCAAAAATTCAAATCAACAGAGACTGGCAAGCAGAGCAATACAGGGCAGACAGAATCAGAATTCAAAAGCACAAACCAAAACACAGTCCAAAGTCAGGTAACAGGGAAAGCAATGCATAAAAAGGATAAGAGAGAGGTCGGGCACAGGAAGTGGAGCAGGCAGGATGGTGAGATAAATCCCAGTGACACAAGGAGCTGGTGAGATAAACTAGAAAAGAGTAAAAGTTGTTTTTTTTGTGTTCTTAAAAAAGAGTGCATAAGAAGTGGGTACTGACAAACCCAAAAGATTCTTACAAAGTGCTCCAAATAACCCTATCTGTATTCATATTTGAACCTAACATTTAAACCTCCTAACTCTGCCTGCAGTGCCATTATGGGGTTGGAATTCTTACTCTGACAGCTTATCAAACTCAGTTCAGTATCAGTCCCAACTACAACTCTTGTGCATGACTTTTATAAAAATCCTGCTCACACACGTCACATTGTGGTTTAATGTTTATTTTAATATTCACAATAATCAGCTTTATATCTGACAGAATGATCTTATCCAGACAAAAGTACATACTTGCCCCTCATTGTTACAGAGTTCCCCCACCATATACCCCCTCTTACTTACATCTGTTTAGAACACACGTGTTTAGAACAAATATTTTCAGATATATACAGTATAGACAGAAAAGAGTTGATTGTAATAAAGATAAATGAGGCTCTTTTCTCTCTTTTGTACACAAACACACTAATGAAACACAGAACTCTCACTGTTCCACACACCTCTCACAGTCCTCTCACTGTCACCTCTCACTGTCACCTCTCACTGTCTCACAGTCCTCTCATACTTCTCTCACACTCCTTTCACATACTCCTCTCACTGTCTCACACTCCTCTCACACTCCTTTCTCATACTCCTCTCACTGTCTCACACTCCTCTCACACTCCTTTCACATACTCCTCTCACTCTCTCACAATCCTCTCACACTCCTTTTACATACTCCTCTCACTGTCTCCTCTCACTGTCTCACACTGCTATCACTGTCTCACACTGCTATCACTGTCTTACACTCCTCTCACTGTCTCACTGTCTCCTCTCACTGTCTCACACTCCTCTCACACTCCTTTCATATATTCCTCTCACTGTCTCACACTCCTCTTACTGTCTCACACTCCTTTCACTGTCTCCTCTCACTTTCCCACACTCCTCTCACACTCCTCTAACTGTCTCAAACTCTTCTAACTGTCTCACACTGCTATCACTGTCTCACACTGCTCTCATTGTCTCACACTCCTCTCACTATCCTCTCAGTGTCACCCTCCTCTCACA
Organism: Silurus aristotelis; assembly: GCF_946808225.1. Taxonomy (NCBI): domain Eukaryota; kingdom Metazoa; phylum Chordata; class Actinopteri; order Siluriformes; family Siluridae; genus Silurus; species Silurus aristotelis. The sequence goes on from NC_139579.1 coordinate 34,668,421, forward strand.
CTCCTTTCATGGTGTCACACTGCTTTCAGTCTTACACTCCTCTAACTGTTTCACACTCCTTTTACACACGCATCTCAATGTCTCACACTCCTCTCAAACTCATCCCTCACACACACACACACACACACACACACACACACACACACACACACACACACACACACACACATTTTGACCTTTAAAACTGTTAGATTAGCATTAGCAGAAATCGTCCCATCAGTACGGTGGCCGAGAAGTGCAAAACACATTAACAAATCCGAAAACAAATCAACAAATCCCAAAACAAAATAACAAATCCGAAAACAAATTAACAAATTCAAAAACACATTAACAAATCCAAAAAACACAACGAAAAGCCAGACAAACCAGAAAAGTTAGGTATAGTTTGCGAATGGAAACTTACAGATCATTGGACGAGACACCTGTCACTCACCTGTATATCTTGACTGACAGGTGTCTTGTCCAATGATCTGTAAGTTTCCATTCGCAATGTATTCGTATTTGTTATTTTGTTTTTGGATTTGTTAGTGTTTTCTAATTTGTTCATTTGTTTTCGGATTTGTAATGTGTTTTTGGATTTGTTGTTTTGTTTTTGAATTTGTTAATTTGTTAATTTGTTGATTTGTTTTTGGATTTGTTCATGTGTTTTGCACTTCTCAGCCACCGTACATCAGCTCTATTTTCTGTGATCATCAATCCACAGTTTTTCCTTTATCTAGCTTTTCTTTTAATACACAAACACACACACACACACACACACACACACACACACACACACACACACACACACACACACACACACACACACACTACTTACATTCTGTGTTGGGGTGTGGGTGATGGTGTTTGCGGTGTAAGTGTGTGTGTGTGTGTGTGTGTGTGTGTGTGTGTGTAACTCACCCGTTTGCGGAGGTTGTAGGTCAGCAGTAGGTTGCGTGAGAAGTGGTTGGAGAACGGGATGTAAAACTCCAGAACTTTCTGCAGAGCTTCACGTTTTATGACGTGCAGGTCGCAGTAGGTCAGAGCTCGCACATTAGCAGACGACTGTGCTAAAGTCACTTCCTTCCAGAACGCGTCTCCAAAGACGTCACCTTTTCCTACAATACACACACAAATATATACAGTATATAGAATAGAATAGAATAGCCTTTATTTGTCACATTTACATTAGAGCACAGTGAAATTCGTTCTTTATATATATTATATACATTATATAATGAGCGATTATTATTAATCTTTATTACCCAAATGTGATATAATAAATGTAAACTATTTAATTTCATTTTCAATTTATTTAATTTCATTTAATCAATATAATTTGTGCCAATGTAATCAATTACTCAATTAAATCAATATAATAAAATGTGTAATGCATTCATTTTATTAATTATATTTTATTTGTACATATTTTTATATTTTTATAAAATATTATAAAATATATATTTTTAAATATTTAACCAAGAAAGCATTTTATTTTGTTATTATTTGTTAACTGTTAAAGTTTGCAAATTATTATTATTATTATTATTATTATTATTATTATTATTATTATTATTATTATTATGTTGATAATATGAAAACACTGCATTGCAAAAAAACTACAATAGAAACTATTATTTTATGTTTTGCATTTCTTCCCCATAACCATACGAAAATTGTACCTAACCCTGGATGTTATGTACCGTGTACACACTATGTGTGTGTGTGTGTGTGTGTGTGTGTGTGTGTGTGTGTGTGTGTGTGTGTGTGTGCGAGAGAGAGTATGAGAGGGAGTGTGTGTGTGTGTGTGTGTGTGTGTGTGTGTGTGTGTGTGTGTGTGTGTGTGTGTGTGTGTGAGTATAAGAGGGAGTGTGTGTGTGTGTGTGTGTGTGTGTGTGTGTGTGTGTGCACGAGAGTGTGTGTTTATGTATGAGAATGTGAGTTTGTATGTGTGTGTGTATGTGCGTAAGTATGAGAGGGTGTGTGTGCACAAGAGAGTGTGTGTTTGTGTGTTTGTATGCGTGTGTGAGAGTGTGAGTTTGTGTGTGTGTGTGTGTGTGTGTGGGTATGTGTGTCTGTGCACGAGAAATTGTGTATTAGTGTGTGTGTGTGTCTCTTTCTCTCTTTTTTTTTTACCCAGTATGGCGACGACCTCATCGTCCTGGATGACCTCGAGTGACCCCGAGACGACGAAACACAGTGTGTCGATGCTCTCCCCAGCATGGTAGAACAGGTCTCCTGGAGCGCAGTGGATGGTCTGGAACTCCATGGCGAGCGCACGGAGACAACCGTCACTGGCCAAACGGAATGCAGGATGTTCCTTAAACACCTTCCTGTTCAGGTGCACACAGATATCAGCTCGCATGTCTTTAGGGCAGATCTGCAGCACCTGAGGGGCAACGCCACATCCTGTAAAGGTTCTTCTCTGGAGATACTTTAATCTTATTATTAATGGATGTGCATATGTGTGTGTGTGTGTGTGTGTGTGTGTGTGTGTGTGTGTAGGTGGGGGGGGGGGGGTATAGACGTTGGTGTGTGTGAGTGTGTGAGGATATGGACAAAGGAATTTGTGTGTGTGTGTGTGTGTAAGCGTGTGGATAGTGACACAGGAGTGTGTGTGTCTATGTGTGTGTGTGTGTGTCTGTGTGTGTGGATATGAAAACAGGGCAGAAGTGGAAGGTTATAAGATTATGGCATTTAAGAAATGTGCAAGCTGAATAAACAAGTCTACTATATATATATATATATATATATATATATATATATATTATTATATTGATCATTAAGTTGATCAGTCACACCATGAAGTTATGGGAAAGAGTAGTGGAAGCCAGGCTGAGAGAAGAGGTGACCATCTGTGAGCAACAGTATGGTTTCATGCCGAGTAAGAGCACCACAGATGCCTTATTTGCTTTGAGGATGTTGATGGAAAGTAAAGAGAAGGACAGAAGGAATTGCAGTGTGTATTTGTGGATTTAGAGAAAGCGTATGACAGGGTGCCGAGAGAGGAGCTGTGGTACTGTATGAGGAAGTCAGGTGTGTTAGAGAAGTATGTGAGGGTGGTGCAGGACATGTATGAGGACAGTGTGACAGCAGTAAAGTGTGCAGTAGGAACGACAGACTGGTTCAGGGACAGGGTTGGACTACATCAAGGATTGGCCCTGAGCCCTTTCCTGTTTGCAGTGGTGATGGACAGGTTGACGGACGAGGTCAGTCAGGAGTCTCCCTGGACTATGATGTTTGCGGATGATATTGTGATTTGTGGTGAGAGTAGTGAGCAGGTTGAGAAGAGCCTGGTAAAGATATGGTGGAGGTGGAGATATGCGTTGGAGAGAAGGGGAATAAAAGTCAGTAGGAGTAAGACAGAGGAGTTCAGGTACCTGGGGTCAACAGTGCAAAGTAATGGAGAGTGTGTTAGAGAAGCAAAGAAAAGAGTGGGTGGAGAAGAGTGACAAGAGTGATTTGTGATAGTAGGGTATCTGCAAGAATGAAAAGGAAAGTTTATAAGACTGTTTATAAGACCTGCGATGTTGTATAGATTAGAGACAGTGGCATTGAGTAGAAGACAGGAGGTGGAGCTGGGGGTAGCAGAGCTGCAGATGTTAACGTTTTCGTTGGGAGTGACGAGGATGGACAAGATTAGAAATGAGTTTATTAGAGGGACAGCACATGTAGGATGTTTTGGTGACAAGTTGAGGGAGGCGAGATTGAGATGGTTTGGACATGTGCAGAGGAGGGACATGAATTATATTGGTAGAAGAATGCTGAGGATGGAGCCAGCAGGTAGGAGGAAAAGAGGAAGGCCAAGGAGGAGGTTCATGGATGTGGTGAGGGAAGACATGCAGGTAGGTGGTGTGAAAGAGGCAGATGTAGAGGACAGGGTGGTATGGAGACGGATGATCCACTGTGGCGACCCCTAATGGGAGCAGCCGAAAGAAGAAGAAGAAGATTTATTATCCCAAATTAGATGCACCTGTTTGAGGTTGTTAGCTGCATAAAGACACCTGTCCACCCCATACAATCAGTAAGAATCCAACTACTAACATGGCCAAGACCAAAGAGCTGTCCAAAGACACTAGAGACAAAATTGTACACCTACACAAGGCTGGAAAGGGCTACGGGGAAATTGCTAAGCAGCTTGGGGGAAAAAAAGGTCCACTGTTGGAGCAATCATTAAAAAATGGAAGAAGCTAAACATGACTGTCAATCTCCCTCGGACTGGAGCTTCATGCAATATCTCACCTCGTGAGATCCTAAGGAAGGTGAGAAATCAGCCAAGAACTACACGGGAGGAGCTGGTAAATAACCTGAAATGATCTGGTTACTGTTGGTAATACATGCATGGCACGGAAGGTTCCCCTGCTTAAACCAGCACATGTCCAGGCACGTCTTAAGTTTGCCAATGACCATTTGGATGTCATGGGAGAAAGTCATGTGGTCAGATGAGACCAAACTAGAACTTTTGGGTCATAATTCCACTAAACGTGTTTGGAGGAAGAAGAATGATGAGTACCATCCCAAGAACACCATGCCTACTGTGAAGCATGGGGGTGGTAGCATCATGCTTTGGGGGTGTTTTTCTGCACATGGGACAGGGCGACTGCATTGTATTAAGGAGAGGATGACTGGGGCCATGTATTGCGAGATTTTGGGGAACAAAAATCCATCCAACAAAGGCATATATATATATATATATATATATATATATATATATATATATATATATATATATATATATATATATGCACACATTATATACACATATATACATGAATGTGAAATGTTGGGCAGAATGTACAGTAAGGATATAAAGATACATATAGATATAAAGATACATATAGATTGTGATGTCACTGGTTTCATGTATGTGTAGAGTGTTTAGCACCACCTGTTGATTGTGTGGAGAAAGCAGACAGCTCACTTAATTCTTCCTGTTTTCCTATTGGTTGGGGTTGGTCACATGGCTAGTCTTAGGTGAGACCAGCCATTTTAGAAGTATGTTTGGCATGGCAAGAGGCTTCAGTTGGGCCTCTGGTGAATCTGCAGCATCTGCCTGAGTTGAGCCTTGAAGAAGCTATGTTTGTAAGTAGACCTGACATATTTAATGTATTGTGAATGGTTAGGGCTGTATATTTTGTCATGATTTATTGTATGATAAGATATATAACTGCCGTCTGCTTTCACATGCAATATTTACCTTATGGTATTGAGTGTTTGTGACCGATATAACTGTAAACTGAAAGAAAGTTTTCTTGTGTTTTTAGTATTACAAAGTAAGTGGAAAAGCACTGTAAAAACAAGTGATGAAGACAAACAAGTAAAAGAATTGAACTTTACTTCCACGTCCTTGTCATCTTTAATCTTTGAGTGCCCAGTACACCTGTTTTATTACTGTTCTGTCCACTGTGTGCGTACTCTCCACAAAGTGACAGACAGCTAAACAGGTGTACAGGTACACTGTCTTTGTGGAGAGTACGCACACAGTGGACAGAACAGTAATAAAACAGCATCACGGCGGGCTCAGCACAGCTATTCTTGCAAAGAAAGACATTACATCATTGCTCTGCTCCATCTTAATTGCGTCTTAACACTGAAAAAGAACGTGTGAATCTTTTACAAGATGGATAGCAAGGCAAATGAAGAAGAGCAGCAGAGAGCTAAACCTCAGAATTCATCTGCTAAGTCATTCGGGACCAGATCCGTTGCTAGTTCTTCCAGCAGATCTTCTTTAAGCAGGTCTAGCAAGTCATCAGCAAGCTTATTGGCAGTTAAATCTCGTGCCAAAGCTGAAGCAGTTCTTGCTCGTTCTACATTTGTGAAAAAAGAAACAGAGCTCATGATGGAAAAGGCTCAGCTAAAAGTAGAAGAGGCACGCATGGAGGCTGCTCTAGCCACATTAAAGCAAGAAAAAGAAGTTGCAGCTGCGCTAGCTGAGGCAAAGATTCTGGAGTCAGCTGCAGCAGAAGTGGAATCGTCGACGGGATTTGATCTTCATCCTGATGTTACCTCTTACTCCTTCACCTTGGATGCGACAGGCAACACAATCATCTACTCATGATCATGCAACTGTCAGTGAATTTGCTATTTATATGGCTCGCCGTGAGCTTGTGGCCTCTGGGATGATTAAATTTGATGACCTTCCAGAAAATTATTGGAGTTGGAAGTCAACCTTTATGAACGTCATACAAGGATTAAAACTCACCTGCACTGAAGAGCTTGACCTTCTAATCAAGTGGCTTGGCCCTCAGTCATCGGAGCATGTCAAGAGAATTAGATCTGTTAATGTGAATGACCCCGTAGCTGGGCTCAACATGGCATGGATACGTTTGGAAAAATGCTATGGGTCACCTGAAAGAATTGAGAGGGCTCTTCTGGAGAAACTCGAAAAATTTCCCAGGATCAGCAATTAAGACCCCCTAAAGCTGAGACAGCTTGGTGATTTATTGAGGGAGCTGGAGGCAGCTAAACTTGAAGGTTATTTGTCTGGACTCGCAATCCTGGATACTTCTCGAGGTGTTAACCCCATTGTGGAGAAGCTGCCATATGGGCTTCAAGAGAAATGGATGACACAAGGTAGTTTGTATAAGTTGGAATACAACTTTCAGTTTCCACCATTTTCATTCTTTGTTGATTTTGTTTGCAAAGAAGCCCATATCCGTAATGATCCAAGTTTCATACTTGGTTCATCTACTGGGTTGTCAACAATGAAATCAGACAACTTGGCAAAAACATACACAAACTTAAAAGGCCATGTTTCAGCCCACAAAACAGATATTACAACAACACTAAACACCAGTAAGTTGGATGTTGACAGGTTGTGTCCTATCCACAAAAAGCCACATCCCCTTAAACAATGCAGAGGTTTCCGAGCCAAAACACTAGAAGAACGCAAAGCATTTCTAAAGGAGAGTGGGATTTGCTTCAAATGCTGCTCATCAACCGATCATAGAGCTCAAGACTGTAAAATAGTGATTCACTGTAAGGAGTGTGACAGTAACAGACATGTTACAGCTTTACATCCAGGACCAGCTCCATGGGCTACACAAGAGCCAGATATAGAGCATGGCGGGGAGAGAAGGGAAGAGGCCTCTCCGAGTATAACTTCCAAATGCACTGCGGTTTGTGGTGAGGCCAACAGCTCTCGTTCCTGTTCTAAGATCTGTCTTATAAAAGTGTATCCTGTGGGTCAACCAGATCGATTAATAAAAAAACTATGCAGTTCTTGACGATCAGAGTAATAGGTCGCTTGCTCGGTCTGAGTTTTTCGACTTGTTCAATCATGAGGGTGTAGAGTCTCCCTATACTCTACGCACATGTGCTGGAGTTACAGAGATGTTAGGGAGAAGAGGGACTGGCTTCATCGCTCAATCACTGGATGGAAGTATTAGTGTTCCTCTTTCCACACTCATAGAGTGTAACTATATGCCAGAAGATAAGATGGAAATACCTACGCCTGAGGCTGCTAGACACCATCCTCACCTTCAGTCTATGGCTCATCTCATCCCTGAATTTGACAATGATGCACAGATTCTCCTACTTCTCGGCCGTGATATCCTACAGGTCCATAAGGTGAGAGATCAGCGTAATGGACCAAATAATGCTCCTTATGCGCAAAGATTGGATCTTGGCTGGGTGATCATTGGAGATGTCTGTTTGGGTGCAGCACACAAGCCGATAGAACTTAGTGCTTACCGGACCAATATCCTGGAAAATGGCCGGCATTCCTATCTAAGTCCATGTCCGAACCATCTCATTTTAAAAGAGATATTTCCTGTTAGGACGAAAACAAAGCCACTTAGTTAGTCAAGTCAAAAAAGCTCTGACTTTGCTGACAGCCTATACCAGCATACTGATTATGATTCCTTAGGGGCGAAAATATTTGAAAGGACAGAGGATGACCACAAATTTTCTCTATCCATTGAGGACAAGCAGTTCATTGGATTGATGGAAAAGGAGATGTTCATAAATGATGGAAACAGTTGGGTGGCCCCCCTTCCTTTTCGTGTGCCAAGGCCTTGCCTACCTAACAATAGAGAACTTGCATTAATCCGCTTTACCAATCTCCGTCGAACTCTGGATAGAAAGCCTGAAATGAAGAGTCACTTTTTGGCGTTCATGCAAAAGATCTTTGAGCAAGATTATGCTGAATTGGCACCTCCTCTGCAAGATGGAGAAGAATGCTGGTACCTTCCCAGTTTTGGAGTGTACCATCCACGTAAGCCTGGTCAGATACGGGTTGTGTTTGATTCCAGTGCCCCACACCTTGGTGTTTCCTTGAATGATATGCTGTTGACTGGCCCAGACTTGAACAACAGCCTGCTAGGAGTATTAATGCGGTTTAGGTTTGAGGCAGTAGCCTTAACAGCAGATATTAAACAGATGTTCCATAGCTTTGTCGTCAGGGAGGACCATCGGAACTTTCTCAGATTCTTATGGTTCAAAGACAATGACCCAACTAAAGGGGTCTTGGAATACAGGATGAAAGTCCAGTATTCGGCAATCGGCCTTCTCCAGCAGTTGCAATTTATGGTCTACGCCAAGCAGCCACATATGGAGAAGATGAATTTGGAGAAGATGCAAGGCGATTTATACAAAGAAACTTCTATGTTGATGATGGACTTAAATCACTGTCATCTGCAAATGCGGCCATCAATCTCTTAAAAGCTGCTCAAGGTATGCTTGCAATTTCAAACCTCAGGCTCCATAAAATTGCATCTAGCTGTCCAGTTGTCATGCATGCCTTTCCACCAACTGACCATGCAAAGGAACTAAAAGATCTGGAACTTGACATTGACTCACCCCCAATACAACGCAGTCTTGGATTAAGCTGGAACCTAGTACATGACACATTCACATTTTGTGTGGCTGACAATGACAAACCGTATACAAGAAGAGGAGTCCTCTCAACCAATAATAGCCTTTTTGATCCACTTGGGTTTGTCGCTCCTATTACCATTCAAGGGAAGTTGTTGCTGAGGCAGCTCACCAGTCATGTTGCTATTGATTGGGATGTTCTGCTCCCAGCTGAAAATGAGGCAGAGTGGTCAACTTGGAGAGATTCTCTACAAGAGCTGACATAGTTTGAAACTCCTCGAGCCTACACTGCATTCTCTGTTTCCACCGCTCATTATTCTGAGGTTCACGTCTTTTCAGATGCTTCTGTGAAAGCCATAGCAGCCGTAGCTTATCTAAAGGTTGTAGACAAAGATCAAAAATGCCATGTAGGTTTCATTATGGGGAAAGCTAAGTTAGCCCCCTTATCAGTCCATACTATTCCCCGGCTTGAACTTGGTGCCGCTGTCTTGGCAGTGGAACTTGCCGAATTGGTTATGAGTGAGTTGGATATTAAACCTAACAGTCTGCAGTTCTACACTGACAGTAAAGTAGTTCTTGGTTACATCTGCAACGAAACCAGGAGATTTTATGTCTACGTGAGCAACGGGGTGGAAAGGATTAGGAAATCATCACATCCTGAACAGTGGCATTATGTCCGAACTGAACAAAATCCTGCGGATGTTGCTACCAGATTGGTGACTCCAGCTCAACTCGCAGGCACCATCTGGCTTACAGATTTCCTCTTATGTCTTGGGGAGACAGACACAACAGGGGAGTATAACCTCATTGATCCAGAATCTGACAAAGAGGTCCGATGTCACAACACTGCAGTTATTGATCTCAAAAAGGCCTTGGTTCACATCGCTTTGAAAGATTCTCTCGATGGCAATCCCTTATTAGAGGTATTGCCTCCTTGATTCATATTGTTCAGTCCTTTAAATCTGAGCGAGAGAGCAACACTCAAGGATGCAAGCATGCATATCATCTTGAGCCGCATATGCCCGTTTTACTGGCTCGAGCAAAAGCAGTTGTAATTGGATGCATTCAATGGAAATATATCAGGTTGAGATTTCCTGTCTGGAGAGAGGAAGTCCTATACCAAAAAACAGTTCACTGAGGAAGCTTGATCCCACACTTGACAGCGATGGACTGCTGAGAATAGGTGGCAGACTTCATCATGCTCCAATTGAGATGGAAGAAAAACATCCTCTCATCGTTCCGGGTCGCAGCCATGTTGCTACTCTACTCATTAATCACTACCACGAGAGAGTTAAACATCAAGGCAGAATCTTCACAGAGGGCGCGGTGCGTACAGATGGCTTCTGGATTATGGGATCAAAGAAATACATTTCCAGCATTCTGTATAAGTGTGTCATCTGCAGGAAACTCCGTGGTAGGATGGCAGAACAAAAGATGGCGAATCTCCCACATGATCGATTTTGTATAGAACCCCCTTTTACCAATGTTGGTCTGGATGTATTCGGCCCCTGGAACATCTCCACTCGCCGTACACGAGGAGGTGCAGCAAATAGTAAAAGATGGGCAGTACTTTTTACATGCCTAAGTGTACGTGCGGTGCATATTGAGATGATAGAATCATTGGATACATCAAGTTTCATCAATGCGTTACGCCGCTTCTTTGCAGTGCGTGGTCCTACAAAGATGATCCGCTCTGACTGCGGTACAAACTTTAAAGGAGCCTGCAAGGAGTTGTTCTTCCTTCAGGACGATACAAACATTTCCAGGTATCTAAGTGAGGAGGGATGTATTTGGTTATTCAACTCACCCTACTCCTCACATATGGAAGGAGTGTGGGAAAGAATGATTGGGATTTCAAGACGGATTCTTGACTCCATGCTTTTACAGCTCAACCCCTCCCATCTCACTCATGAAGTACTGTCAACCTTAATGGCCGAGGTGTCCGCAATAATAAATGCAAGACCTCTTACACCGATGTCGAGTGATGCTCCTTTCACTCTCACACCAGCAATGATATTGACGCAAAAGATCTGCACCCCTCTTCCTCCGCCAGGATCTTTTAAACATGCAGATGTGCATCGCCAACAATGGAGACGTGTTCAACACCTGGCGAATGTTTTTTGGGAGAGATGGAAGAAAGAATACCTCTCCGTTCTTCAAAGTCGCAGCAAGTGGCAAGACACATATCCAAACAGCAAGGAAGGAGACGTGGTGTTGCTTAAAGACACTCTGGTTACACGAAATGACTGGCCTATGGCTCGCGTCATTAAAGCATATCTTGACGGTGATGAAAAAGTCAGGAAGCTTGAGTTAAGTCACTAAGGGTGGGACTGTTAGGACTTTTCTTAGGCTCATAACAGAAGTAGTGGTACTTATGTCTGTGTAAGTGTTTATCATGGACAGTGAATTTTCATGTTTTCTGATGTCAGGTTTCATTTAATACCTAATAATGCTATTGTATGCAATACCAGATGGGGAGTGTGATGTCACTGGTTTCATGTATGTGTAGAGTGTTTAGCACCACCTGTTGATTGTGTGGAGAAAGCAGACAGCTCACTTAATTCTTCCTGTTTTCCTATTGGTTGGGGTTGGTCACATGGCTAGTCTTAGGTGAGACCAGCCATTTTAGAAGTATGTTTGGCATGGCAAGAGGCTTCAGTTGGGCCTCTGGTGAATCTGCAGCATCTGCCTGAGTTGAGCCTTGAAGAAGCTATGTTTGTAAGTAGACCTGACATATTTAATGTATTGTGAATGGTTAGGGCTGTATATTTTGTCATGATTTATTGTATGATAAGATATATAACTGCCGTCTGCTTTCACATGCAATATTTACCTTATGGTATTGAGTGTTTGTGACCGATATAACTGTAAACTGAAAGAAAGTTTTCTTGTGTTTTTAGTATTACAAAGTAAGTGGAAAAGCACTGTAAAAACAAGTGATGAAGACAAACAAGTAAAAGAATTGAACTTTACTTCCACGTCCTTGTCATCTTTAATCTTTGAGTGCCCAGTACACCTGTTTAGATGTCTGTCACTTTGTGGAGAGTACGCACACAGTGGACAGAACATAGATAAAAAATTGTGCAGATGTAATAAGGAGTAAAAAAGATATACTATCAGGATGCTCTCGATGATGCAGCGGTAGAAACTCATTAAAATCCCTGGGGACAGATGAGCTTTCTCAACAATCTCTTACTTCTCAAAAAGTACAGGCGTTGTTGTGCTTTCTTAACCAGAGCTGAAGTGTTCTTGTGCCAGGACAGATCCTCAGAGATGTGAACTCCCAGAAACTTAAAGCTGGAGACTCGCTCTACCTTAGTTCCTTTGATGTTCACTGGGAGATGTCTCCTGCTGTTGGATTTCCAAAAGTCGACGATGAGCTCTTTAGTCTTTAGTCAGGCTTCAGATCTCTTCTCTGTGGGCCGATTCGTCGTTGTTGTCGATCTGGCCGATCACAATGGTGTCATTTGCATACTTGATAAAAATGTTGGAGTTATACAGAGGAGCACTATCGTGGGTGAACAGGGATTAGAGTAGTGGTCTTAGAACACAGCCCTGTGGGATGCCAGTGTCCAAAATGAGGGTTAAGGATACCTGGTTGCCCAGACTAACAGATTGAGGTCTATTGGTGAGATAGTCCAGAATCCATCTGCAAGAGGAGGTGCAGATACCCAGGTCACTAAGCTTAGTGATCAGTACAGTGGGAAGGACTGTATTTAACGCAGAGCTAAAGTCAATAAACAGCATTCTGATGTGGGTGTTGCTTTTATTCAGATGGTTAAGGGCTGAATGAAGAGCTTTGCAAACTGCATCCTCTGTTGACCTGTTTGGGCATTGATTGGTCTGGTGTAGGTGGTCAGGTTTTAGGCCCCATCATAGCACAGAGACTGCTCTAGTTAAAATCACTAATGACCTGTTTTTAGCTTTAGACCAAGGCTTAATCTCTCTGTTAGTTTTACTAGATCTTAGTGCTGCATTTGACTCTATAGATCATGATCTCCTCCTAGATCACTTACAAAAATATATTGGCATTCAGCGACAGGCATTAAGCTTGTTTAAATCCTACCTGTCCGATGGTTACCAATTTGTAGACTTAAATGGAGAGCTATCCAGGTTAATGCTAAAAAAATTTTTGGCGTGCCACAAGGTTCAGTTCTAGGACCCCTGCTTTTCACAATATACATGCTTTCCTTAGGAAATATTATTAGAAGACATGGAATTACCTTCCACTGTTATGCTGATGATACCCAGCTATATATCTCATCAAAACCAGGCGATACAGCTCAATTAGCTTGGATAACTGAGTGTGTTAAAGAAATAAGATATTGGATGACCCATAACTTTCTACTTTTAAATTCTGATAAAACTGAGATTTTGCTTATCGGCCCAAAAACCAGTACACAGTAGCTCTAGCATTTCAACCTGCATTTAGACGGATGTTCTGTAACTACTAGTTCAACAGTAAAAGACCTGGGAGTTATTTTGGACAGCAAAAGTTTTTTCTAAGCTAAGAAACATGTTATCTATATCTGATGCATAGAAGCTCGTCCATGCTTTCATGACCTCCAGAATAGACTATTGTAATGCATTACTAGGTGGATGTCCTGCATCATTAATAAACAAGCTTTAGTTAGTTCAGAATGCGGGAGCAAGAGTTCTCACAAGGTCGAGAAAATATGATCATATAACCCCAATCTTCTCATCCCTACTCTGGCTTCCTGTTAAGTTTCGAATTGACTACAAACTACTACTTCTTACTTATAAAACACTAAATGGTTTAGCTCCCATGTATCTCTCCAGTCTTCTAACACGCTACAATCCGTCACGCTCCCTGAGATCTCAAAACTCTGGACTTCTAGTAGTTCCTAGAATAGCAAAGTCCACTAAAGGCGGTAGAACATTTTCACATTTAGCTCCTAAACTCTGGAATAGTCTTCCTGACAGTGTTCGGGGTTCAGATACACTCTCCCAGTTTAAGTGTAGATTAAAAACGTATCTTTTTAGCAAAGCCTACACATAACACACATCACACACATCACATCATAACCTTGTGCTCCAGAACATCTGATCACATGCACATTATCAACTTGTGCTGTTAATATCATGAACAGCAGCTACGCTAATTGCTCTCCACTGCATCTCTTTCTCTACCCATCCTGAGGCATACTGAGGTTTGGCCAGCTAAGATTATGGACCTTTACAGAAGTATATGCCGAACTCGGTTTTGACATTGGACCTCCTGGAGTGTTTTTAAAGTCTCTGGAATGGAGAAGCTGGTGTTGGATCTGTGATGATCACAAATGTTGAGCTATTTTATGAGTTGCTCAGTAGCTCCTAGTTTTATAACCATAAAGACTGTATAAGACTGTAGAAAGAACATTATCTATAATCACACTCTCCAGTGTTCTGTATTGTTGAAAGATTTATGATCAAACTCTTGATGTCACCCAAATGAGGATGAGGTTCTGCTTTTGAGTCTGGTTCCTCTCAAGGTTTCTTCCTCATAACATCTAAGGGAGTTTTTCCTTGCCACAGTTGCCAAGGCATGTTCATCAGGGACAAATGCACACCGTTCACCTTGACTGTTGATTTCTGTAAAGCTGCTTTGAGACAATGTCTTTCGTGAAAAGCGCTATAGAAATAAACTTGACTTGACTAAGCACTAGAAGAGTCCATGGTTGAGGTGAACTGCCTTATGCCTTGATCGAAACGAGCAAAAAAGTGATGGAGTTCGTTTGGTTGGAAGGCACTGCTGGTTGGTTGAGGTGTAGGTTTGTAGTCCGTAATGGTCTGGATGCCTTTCCACGTGCGTCTGAGGTCAGAGTTGTGGAAGTGCTCTTCTATGTTAAGCTTGAATGTGAACTTGGCTCTCCTGATGCCGCTTTTCAGGTTGGCCCTGGCTCTGTTGTAGTCCTCTACGTTGCCAGATTTAAAGGCAGCATCTCTTGCTTTCAACAGGAGACTGACTTCAGAGTTCATCCATGGCTTCTGATTAGGAAAGCATTTACGTGTGTGACGGTTGTTGATATGGTCCAAAACAGATGATGTGTAAATGTTTGTGTGAGAGTCCAGTGTGGCCTGTGAGGCAAACATGTTCCAGTCAGTATCCTGAAACTTTTGCTGTAGAGAAAAAATTTCCATACCTTTACTGTCCTCACAACTATTTTCACCCGTTTGATCATTTGTGTGTATTTGGGTAGCATGAGCAAAGAGCGGTGATCAGACTAATCCAATTGGGGGAGGGAAATGGCTGTGTATGCCCCAGGTATGTTTGTGTACACCTGGTCCAGTGTTTTGTCCCCTCTGGTAGAGCAGGAGACATTGCGTTGAAATTTAGGTAAAACAGATCTCAGGTTGGAGTGGTTGAAATCTCCAGCAACATCGATAGCTCCTCCGGGATGTGCAGACTGCAGTGTGGAGGAAATTCACGCAGATATCAGCAAACAGTCACAACAATGGCTGAGAATTCTCTCTGTAAATAAAAGGGTCTGCACTTAATCATCAAATACTCTAAATGAACAGAGTAATGACTTTCAGTAACAGTAGAGTCTGTGCACCATGATTTGTTAACATAAATGCACAGTCCTCCACCTCTGCGCTTACCAGAGTCCTCTGCCGTCGAAAAACACTGCGACCCCCGAGCTCAATGGTGCTGCTGAGAATGTTGTTGTTGAGCTGTTGAGCCATGTTTCCGTAAAAATCATGACATTACATTCCTTAATCCGCTTGTGTGATGTTATCCCGAGCAGCAGCTCATCCATTTTGTTTGTGAGAGACCGTGCATTGGCAAGGAAGATGCTTGGAATGCACCACGCTGTCTGAGATCCTCCAGCACTGCTCGACTGGTACCACCTTCTCTTAGAATGAGAGGTAAGTACACTTCAAGGCTCTTCTCTGTTCTGGCACCAAGGTGGTGGAATGAACTTCCCCTAGATGTCCCCTAGACAGCGGAGTCCCTGACTATCTCCAAGCAACGAATTAAGACCTACCTTTTCCTGAAACACTGAAATTAGCACTTTCCAAGTTTGTAGAATTCTAGGGTTATATTTATATTAGGTTTGTAATCAGTGGAGATTTATTCATTACTAGAGACTCAAAGCACTTTTGTACGTCGCTCTGGATAAGGGCGTCTGCTAAATGCCGCAAATGTAAATGTTGGAATAGATGTTTGACATGGGTTAAGCCTTAGCCTAGCCCTGATGCCGCCTAGCTTCCCCCTCCTTTGTTTACGATCTCGGTGCTGGCGATGTGGTTTCGCTGTGGACCGAGCTGGATCAGCGGTCCGTGGTGTTCGAGCGATTTTCCGAGGGAGTTAAAAGTTCATTAAAAGCCTGTATCTGTAGTTGTTGCCGATGTCTAATAAAGCTTGTCGGCTGTATGAGATATGTGCAAGTCTGTTCTGAATGAATAAGCTTGCAGTTTTTGGATAAATTACTACTGAATTGCAAAATCTGGAGAGACGCTGGGCCTCAAGTTGTGCATGTGCTGCCATCTTGGTCCCAGCTATCCTTATGTCTGTGTTACCTTCTGGTTCTCCATTTTAGTTCTGCTACCAGAGTGAATCTTACCAGAGTCCCAACTGCACAGTGACATTAACTTTCATACAACAATAAAGACACATAATAATCCATATCCTTCTCCTCCTGTCACCCCTCTTCTCTCTCTCTCTCTCTCTCTCTCTCTCTCTCTCTCTCTCTCTCTCTCTCTCTCTCTCTCTTTTTCACACACACCCCTCTTCTCTCTGCTCACTTCACACTTCTGCTTACTTTGTCCTGGTATGCCTCTGGATAGTGTTCTCTTCAATTAGAGGTGACTCTGTGCAGCTGGGGACAATGCCCTGAGGTTCCATTAAATTCTGGAGTAAGAACAGGAGCTTTGAGGATGGATTTGGACTGTAGTTAATGTCAACAGTCTGCTACACTGACTCAGGACTACAGTTTGCTTCTGATCATCATCACTGCACCTCAACATCGTTTATCTGTAATAAATGGACATTTGGTGGCACCCAGATGAGGATGAGGTTCCCTCTTGAGTCTGGTTCCTCTCAGGGTTTCTTCTATCTGCATCTCAGGGAGTTTTTCCTTCACCACAGTCTCCACCATCTCCTTTATCAGGGACAAACTTACACTTATAAGGAACATATTAATTGTATCACCACATTATCTGTGTAAAGCTGCTCTGAGACAATGTTCATTGTTAAAAGCGCAATACAAATAAACAAATTGAATTAAATCTGAACATAGGTGTGTGTGTGTGTGTGTGTGTGTGTGTGTGTGTGTGTTGGGGGGTATAGACATGGGTGTGTGTGTGTGTGTGTGTGTGTGTGAGAATATGGACACAAGTGTGTGCGAGGGTATTTACATGGGTGTGCGTGCGTGCACGTGTGGGTGTATGGACAGGTTTGTGTGTGTGTGTGTGTGTGTGTGTGTGTGTGAGTGTGTGTGTACCTTGTCTTTGTCGATGCCCCTGGACATGGACCAGGTGGAGGCGATGTAGTCCATTACTCTTTCACTCAGGCCTTTAGGAACCTGGTAGAGTTTGAGGAAATCCCTCACACTGTTCAGCATCTCATGATAGCGGTTTGTGTTTGCGTACATCTGCTGGAAGATCGTGGTCACATTACCAAAGATAGTGGCATAGAGGAGCGCTAGAGGGAGCGGGAGGGAGAGAGCGAGAGAGAGAAAGAGAGAGAGAGAGAGAGAGAGAGAGAGAGTGAGTGACAGAGATTTTTGTTTACTTTTTTTTTTTACTTTGACACGTTATAACACGTTAAATACCAGATCATATCAGTTAATTAAATCAATAGATAAATAAACACATTTAATAAAATGACAAAAAGAAAAATACATTCAAAGAATGACAGTTGAAGGTTAGAGTTCAGTTCTGGTGTAAAGTGCAGTTCTTCCTCTTTCACAGAACACAGAACTTCTCCACACTATCACACAGCCTCAAACATCTTCAACTTCCCCTATTGATGAACCAGCCGCTGACGATTAAAACCCAAAAACTCTTAAAACAGCAGTTAAAACATTTACATCAGACTGGAATTCCACTGTTACAGCTAGGTCATCTGCATACGCTGACAGGTAGAGTAAAGCATTAGAGTGTGGAATATTGAAACCAGAAAGTTGATTTCTTAGGTTGATCAAAAGAGGTTCAATAGTTAAAGTGTACAGCATACCTGACAGTAAACAGCCCTGCCTGATCCCTCTGTACACTCTATAAGGGGCAAATAAACCACCATTAACATTAAGTACACTCTCAGTTTCACAGTACAGCACCTTGATCATGGCTATGAAACCAGGGTTGAACCTGAAGCTTTCCAGCACCTTCCACAAGTATTCATGTTTCAAATCAAATCAAATTTTATTTGTCACATACACATACATACAGGGTACGACATGCAGTGAAATACTTTTTACGACAATCCGGCATGGAAAAAGAAGGCAGATAAATAAAGTATAAAACTATATAAAATATAAAATATATAAAGATATAGTATATGAAAAAAAAGGTATATATACAAGGTATGCTTATGGCAGCAAACAGTAAATCAGTAAAAAATGTAAGGTGGTTTATGTGATTGTCCTTAAAGTGTCCGTGTGGTATAAAGTATAAAGTGCACTGTGCTGTGCGAGTCCAGCGCTAAAGTGACAGTCCAGAGTTTAAAGTGTCGTAGTACGAAAAGAAAAATATGTGCAGAGAAAAAGTGTGATGATGGAGAGAGTGGGACAGTTTTTAGATCCTGGGTGTTTCCTGGTTTAAACTCCGAATGGCCTGTAGGAAGAAGCTCCTCCTCATTCTCTCTGTGTTCCCTTTCAGGGAGCGGAAGCGTTTCCCTGAACGCAACAAAGAAAAGAGTCCATTGTTGGGATGGCGGAGGTCCTTCACAATCTTACTGGCTCTGGTCTGGCACCCCGTGCTGTAGATGTCCTGCAGGTAAGGGAGCTCGGTGTGGATGGTACGTTCAACTAAACACACCACCCTGTGGAGGGATCATCTGTCCTGCATGGTGCTGTTCCCGAACCAGGAATTAATGCTACTCGTCAGGACGCCCTCAATGGTGCAAGTGTAGAAAGTCTTTAGCACCTGAGAGGGTAGTTTAAAGTCCCTTAAGCATTTCAGATTGTACAGACGCTGCCGGGCCTTCTTCACCAGGGTGTTGATGTGACACTCCAAGATGGCGCTGGTGAGATCGGCTGCCGTCACGACTGCTCCGGCTAAGTTTTTTCTTTTTTTGTTTATTTTATACTTTAATTTAATTAGTTACAGTTCCATCTACACAAGATGGACATCATTAGATATGACAGAGACACTCATATCTATTGGTGTACAATGCACTCACCTTTTTCGTCGCTTTTAAACCCGGACCCATGCTGGCCGAGCGAGATCCTCAGGGAGAACAAAGGACGCGACCCATACCAGCGTCCGCGATGGAAACGAGCCTGCGTCAGGAACAGGCTGAGGGCACGCGCACACCGCGCTCCCTTACCTAGTATCCTGTTAACCAATGTCCAGTCACTGGATGGTTCCAAGATGGCGGTGCAGCAGTAGCTCGCAGCGGCCGCTCCGGACCCAAAATGGTGCTACTCTCACTTTGTAGCCCGCCTTACACAACACATGGACATCAGAGCAACCGGTGTCCCTGTGTACAACCGAAAAACCCTGAAAGAACTCAGAAACAACCCAAACAACACCATTAATGATGACCTGCGGCAGAAGCTATGCGACCTCGGCGTGCTCCGAGAACCAGGCCTCCAGTCCTCGGCATCTAGGGTTAGGGAGGAGGGGGAATCGGAAGCGCTGCGCGAGAAAACAGAAGCGCGGAAAGCGAGCGGGTGCTAATGCTAGGCTAAAAGCTAACCCTAGCCGGCCTGCTCTACCATCACTACTGCTGGCAAATGTCTGCTCCCTGGACAATAAACTAGACTACATCAGACTCCAACAAGCTACTCGGCGTGAGTACAGACACTGCTGCGTTTTTGTGTTTACGGAGACGTGGCTGAGCGACAGAGTTCCGGACGCTGCCATCCAGCTGGACGGGCTAGCCGCGTTTCGTGCCGACAGGAATGCAGCTCTGTGCGGTAAGACTCGCGGTGGCGGTCTGTGTGTTTACATCAACACGGAATGGTGTAAGAACTCTGTGCTTGTTTCAACCTACTGCTCATCGCTGCTGGAGTTTATTGTTGTAAGATGTAGACCTTTTTATTTACCCCGGGAATTCACCACTGCTATTGTGTTCGGAGTGTACATACCACCTAGCGCTAATGCTAAGGAAGCGCTCAGTGTGCTTTACGGGACCATTAGCGGACTTCAAAACTCACACCCTGACGGATTGTTTATAGTCCCCGGAGATTTTATTCACGCAAATCTCAGGACTGTGCTCCCTAAATTTTATCAGAATGTGGACTTTGCAACCAGAGGAGAAAACACGCTGGATGTTGTTTACACAAACATCCGGGGCGCATACCGGGCGAAGCCCCGCCCCCACCTCGGTTACTCAGACCACATCTCTGTTATGCTGATCCCAGCATACAGACCACTCAGCAGGCATTCAAGACCAGTTCGGAAGCAAGTGAGAACCTGGCCAGCAGGATCCATGTCTGCTCCCCAGGACTGTTTTGAATGCACTGACTGGGACATGTTCAGGGAAGCTGCAACCAACGGCGATTTCATCAACTTGGAGGAATACACGTCAACAGTGACCAGCTACATTGGCAAGTGCATTGATGACGTGACTATCTCCAAGACCATCACTACATGCTCCAACCAGAAGCCGTGGATGACCGCCAAGGTGCGTGCGCTGCTAAAAACAAGAGACTCTGCCTTCAGAGCAGGGTACAGGGCGGCCTTAAAAACAGCAAGGGCCAAACTGTCCCGTGCCATCAGAGAGGCGAAGCGCGCACACGCCAAGAGAATTCACGGCCACTTCCAGGACAGCGGAGACACCCGGCGCATGTGGCAGGGCATCCAGGCGATCACGAATTACAAGACTACATCACCTGCTTGTGACCGTGACGCCTCCCTCCCAGATGCACTAAACGACTTCTACGCCCGGTTCGAGGTGCAGAACAACATGGTGGCGAGGAAGACCATCCCTCCTTCCAGTGACCAGGTGCTCTGTCTAACCACAGCTGAAGTGAGGAAAACTCTATGTAGAGTTAACCCACAGAAGTCTGCTGGACCAGACTACATTCCTGGCAGAGTGCTCAGGGAATGTGCACAACAGCTAGCAGATGTCCTCACTGACATCTTCAACATCTCCCTGAGCAGTGCCACTGTTCCTACGTGACTCAAGACGACGACCATCATTCCTGTGCCGAAAAAGTCTTCTGTCTCCTGCCTCAATGACTATCGTCCCGTTGCACTCACACCCATCATGATGAAGTGCTTCGAGAGGCTCGTCATGAGGCACATAAAGACCCAGCTTCCACCCGCACTGGACCCCATGCAGTTCGCATATCGTCCAAAACGCTCCAGGGACGATGCTATCTCCACAACCCTTCATCTGGCCCTCAACCATCTGGATAACAAGGACTCTTATGTAAGGATGCTGTTCATAGACTTCAGTTCAGCATTCAACACAATCATTCCTCAGCACCTGATCGAGAAGCTGAGCCTACTGGGCCTGAACACCTCCCTCTGCAACTGGATCCTGGACTTCCCGACTGGAAGACCTCAGTCAGTCCGGATCGGAAACAGCATCTCCAGCACCAACACACTGAGCACTGGGGCCCCCCAGGGCTGTGTGCTCAGTCCACTGCTGTTCACTCTGCTGACTCACGACTGTGCACCAATGCACAGCTCGAATCACATCATCAAGTTTGCCGATGACACGACCTTGGTGGGTCTAATCAGCAAGAACGACGAGTCAGCATACAGATAGGAGGTGCAACGGTTAACAGCCTGGTGTGGAGCCAACAACCTGTCTCTAAACGTCGACAAAACTAAAGAGATGGTTGTTGACTTCAGGAGAACACAGAGTGACCATTTTCCACTGATCATCGCTGGATCCTCAGTGGAGATCGTCAAGAGCACCAAATTCCTTGGTGTTCATCTGGCGGACAAGCTTACCTGGTCACTTAACACCAGCTCCATCACCAAGAAAGCCCAGCAGCGTCTCTACTTCCTGAGAAGGCTGAGGAAAGCTCATCTCCCTCCCCCCATCCTGACCATGTTCTACAGAGGGACCATCGAGAGCATCTTGAGCAGCTGCATCACTGCCTGGTTTGGGAACTGCACCGTCTCGGATCGCAAGACCCTACAGAGGATAGTGAGGACAGCTGAGAAGATCATCGGAATCTCTCTCCCCTCTATCATGGACATTTACACTACACGCTGCATCCGCAAAGCACACAGCATTGTGGATGACCACACACAGCCATCACACACACTTTTCACACTCCTACCATCAGGAAAACGGTTCCGAAGCATTCGGGCCGCCACATCCAGACTGTGCAACAGTTTTTTTCCGCAAGCCATCAGGCTCCTCAACAAAGAACTGAACTGAACTCTCTCTCACACACACACACACACACACACACACACACACACACACACACACAACTGTGTGACTGATCTGCACAAACCGGACTCAACACCCCTCATACACTTCGCTCACCCAGGTTTCAATACCAATCACACTTTTCACTATCGCAAAATGTTTACATGCCGTCTGTTGCTGATTCTGGGACTTGTTATTTTGCACAATATTCTGTCCAAATCCTTTGGTCACTGTTCACTTTATTTTTGATTGCTGCTACTGCTGAATTGCACAAATTCTGTTTACATATTTCTGTTTACACTGCACTTTATTCTGTTACGACAGGTTTTACTGGCAGAGCTATTTCCATTTTTATTTTTATATTTTGTGTATTGTGTATTGTCCTGCACTGTCCTGTGTTGTCTTGCACTGTCTTGTGTTGTCTTTTGCACTGTTTGCACCAGCTACACACATGCACTTTATGTGGCGAGGATCTTAGTTCTCGGCCCTGTGTTTTTCTGTTCTGTACTGTTTGTTTTATGTTGTTCTATGTAGCACCTGGGTTCAGGAGGAACGTTGTTTCATTTCACTGTGTACTGCATCAGCTATATATGGTTGAAATGACAATAAAAGTTTCTTGACTCTTGGAGAAGAAGCTCGACAAACTCAGGGCAAGGGTCAAGTTCCAGAGGGACATTCGGGACTGCAACCTTCTCTGCTTCAACGAGACATGGCTGAACCCAGCGATACCGGACCACGCCATCCAGCCGGCTGAGTTTTTCTCGGTTTAAAGCATGGACAGAACACTGAAGTCGGGGAAGTCAAGAGGAGGTGGATTGTGTCTGATGGTGAACAACCATTGGTGCAACAGCACGAGCATTGTTCCTCTTTCACGCTCCTGCACACCAAATCTGGAACTACTGACCATCTATTTTTGGCCCTTCTATCTACCTCAGGAATTCAGCTCGGTCATTGTCAGTGCCGTTTATATTCCACATCAAGCGGACACTGCAGTATGGGACTTAAACACATCACCAAACACAGCATCGGGAGGCCGTGCTCATTTGGTTAGAGATTTCAACAGTGCCAACCTCAAGCGCGCACTACCGAACTTTCATCAGCACATCACCTGCCCCACCAGGGGCGAAAGGACGTCAACATGTTTATGGAAGCGGTTGTGGGATTCATCGGGAAACTAGCGGATGATAGGGTGCAAAAAAACACTATCAGAACGTTTCCCAACCAGAAGCCGTGGGTGGATAAAACCATCCGCGACGCTCTGAGATCCAGCTCCGCTGCCTACAACAAGGGGCTCGCCACCGGGGACATGGAGGAGTACAAGGCTACGGCTTAGTGTTCGCAGAGCAGTGAAGGATGCAAAGCGGCGCTACGGGAGGAAACTAGAGTCACAGTTTCAACATGATGGCTGTAGGAGCATGTGGCAGGGACTAAGAACAATAAGGGACTATAGAACACCATCTTTTAGAATGGTGAATGCGGACGCTTCTCTGGCAGATGAGCTGAACACGTTTTACGCTCAGTTCGAGGCTGCAGCTAACCATGCTAGCGGTGCTAGCGGCACAGCTAGCCAGAGAGGTAAACACGTTCACCATCTCAGAGCATGACGGGAGGAGGGCATTCAAGAGGGTGAATACCAGAAAGGCAGCAGGACCAGATGGCATTACAGGTCGGGTTCTGAAACCCTGCGCTGACCAGCTAGCACCAGTGTTCACTGAGATATTCAACCTCTCACTGGAACAGTCTCCTGTCCCCTCATGTTTCAAACAGTCCACCATTGTTCCTGTCCCGAAGAAACCCCAGCCCGCCTGCCTTAACGACTATCGCCCTGTAGCTCTGACCTCAGTAGTGATGAAGTGTTTCAAGAGACTGGTCAGAGATGGGCTAACCGCGTTTCGAGCCGACAGAAACGCAGCTCTGTGCGGTAAGACTCGCGGTGGTGGCGTGTGTGTTTATATCAACACGGAATGGTGTAATAACTCTGTGCTTGTTTCACGCTACTGATCATCGCTAGTGGAGTTTGTGACTGTTAGATGCAGACCTGTTTATTTACCACCGGAATTCACCACTGTATTCATTGTCGGAGTGTACATTCCTCCCAGTGCTAATGCTAAGGAGGCACTGTGTAAAATCTACGGCGCTATTAGCGACCTGCAGAATGCTCACCCCGACGGATTGTTTATTATCGCCGGAGATTTCAACCATGCAAATCTCAGGACTATGCTTCCTAAACTCCATCAGCATGTGGACTTTTTCAACGAGAGGAGCGAACACGCTGGATCTTGTTTACAAAAACATCCCCAGCGCGTATCGTGCGGAGCCCCGCCCCCATCTAGGATACTCAGACCACTGCTCTGTTATGTTAATTCCAGCATACAGACCGCTCGTCAGACGCTCTAAAACCGGTTCTGAAACAGGTGAAAACCTAGCCAGAAGAGCTACTTTTGCTCTTCAGGACTGTTTTGAGTCAAGTCAAGTCAAGTCAAGTTTATTTGTATAGCGCTTTTCACAACAGACATTGTCTCAAAGCAGCTTTACAGAAATCAACAGTCAAGGTGAATGGTGTGCATTTATCCCTGATGAGCAAGCCATGGCGACTGTGGCAAGAAAAAACTCCCTTAGATGTAACGAGGAAGAAACCTTGAGAGGAACCAGACTCAAAAGGGTAACCCATCCTCATTTGGGTGACATCAAAAGTTTGATCATAAATCTTTCAACAATACAGAACACTGGAGAGTGAGAACTAACATGAGCACTGGAGTATAAGATTATAAGTAAATGTTCTTTCAACAGTCTTTGGTATAAAAGTGGGAGCTACTGAGCTCAACATTTGTGATCATCACAGATCCAGCATCAGCTTCTCCATGCCAGAGACTTTAAACACTTCAGGAAGTCCAATGTCAAACTCCACACATGCAGTGGGATCCAATTGGCACTGGTACATCTTTAGATGGTTCAGGATGTTTGCGAGTTTGGCATCTACTTCTTTAAAGTCCATAATCTTCATGAGGTGGGACGTGACTGGAGCTGGCCAAACCTCAGGAAGCCTCGGAATGGGGAGAGAAAGAGAAGCAGTGGAGAGCAATTAGCGTAGCTGCTGTTCATGATATTAACAAAACAAGTTGATAATGTGCATGTGATCAGATGTTCTGGAGCACAAGGTTATGATGTGATGTGTGTTATGTGTAGGCTTTGCTAAAAAGATATGTTTTTAATCTACACTTAAACTGGGTGAGTGTGTCTGAGCCCCGAACACTATCAGGAAGACTATTCCAGAGTTTAGGAGCTAAATGTGAAAATGCTCTACCACCTTTAGTGGACTTTGCTATTCTAGGAACTACTAGAAGTCCAGAGTTTTGAGATCTCAGGGAGCGTGACGAATTGTAGCGTGTTAAAAGACTGGAGAGATACATGGGAGCTAATCCATTTAGTGCTTTATAAGTGAGTAGCAGTAGTTTGTAGTCTATTCGAAACTTAACCGGAAGCCAATGTAGGGACGATAAGATTGGGGTTATGTGGTCATATTTTCTTGACCTAGTAAGAACTCTTGCTGCCGCATTCTGAACTAACTGAAGCTTGTTTATTAATGACGCAGGACATCCACCTAGTAACGCATTACAGTAGTCTATTCTGGAGGTCATAAATGCATTGACGAGCTTCTCTGCATCGGATATAGACAACATATTTCTTAGCTTAGAAATATTTCTAAGGTTAAAGAAGGCTGTTTTTGTAACTTGGTTGATATGATTTTTAAAAGATAAGTTGCTGTCTAAAATAACTCCCAGGTATTTTACTGTTAAACTAGTGGTTACAGAACATCCATCTAAATGCAGGTTGAGATGCTGGAGCTTCTGTGTACTAGTTTTTGGGCCGATGAGCAAAATCTCTGTCTGATCAGAATTTAAAAGTAGAAGTTATGGGTCATCCAATCTCTTATTTTCTTAACACACTCAGTTATCCGGGTTAATTGAGCTATATCGCCTGCTTTAGATGAGATATATAGTTGGGTATCATCAGCATAACAATGGAAGCTAATTCCATGCCTTTTAATAATATTTCCTAAGGGAAGCATGTATATTGTGAAGAGCAGGGGTCCTAGAACTGAACCTTGTGGCACGCCATAGTTCACCAGCATTAGCCTGGATAGCTCTCCATTTAAATATATGAAATGGTAACGATCAGACAGGTAGGATTTAAACCAGCTTAATGCCTGTCCCTGAATGCCAATGTAATTCTGTAAGCGATCTAGGAGAAGATCATGATCTTTAGTGTCGAACGCAGCACTAAGATCTAGTAAAACTAACAGCGAGATGAAGCCTTGTTCTGAAGCTAAAAACAGGTCATTAGTGATTTTAACTAGAGCAGTGTCTGTACTATGATGAGGCCTAAAACCTGACTGAAACTCCTCAAAGATATTGTTTTCTTGCAAGTGGTTACATAACTGGGCAGCGACAATCTTTTCTAAAATCTTGGACATAAATGGCAGATTTGAAATTGGTCTATATAATGAGGGGCTTAATAACTGCTAGCTTGAGGGATTTAGGGACGTGACCTAACGATAGTGAGGAGTTAATAATATTCAGAAGAGACTCACCAGCTGTATATAACACTTCCTTTAGTAGATTTGTTGGAATTGGATCTAACCGACATGTTGTTTATTTAGCTTTGATAATAACATCATAAAGCTCTTCCTGTCCTATACATGTAAAATAGTGGAGTTGTGGAGTTGAAGGTAACACTGTCTCAGGAGATGGTCTCAGATGTTGAACTGCCACAATTGTTTTTCTAATGTTATCTATTTTTTCAGTGAAGAAATTCATAAAGTCCTCACTACTAAACTGTGATGGAACACAATTTTCAGATCCCTGATTTGTAGTTAGTTTAGCTACTTTTGAAAAAAGGAACGTGGGATTGTTTTTGTTGTTTTCTATGAGTTCGCTCAGATGTTCAGCTCTAGCAGCTTTTAGCGCCTGTCTGTAGCTGAGCATACTGTCTTTATACGCAATTCTAAATACCTCCAATTTAGTTTTCCTCCATTTTCTCTCCAGATTACAAGCTGTTCTCTTGAGGGCATGTGTATGACTATTTTACCAAGGTGCAGGTGCTTGTTCTCTAACCTTTTTTAACCGGATGGGGGCAACAGTGTCTAATGTGCTAGTGAGGATAAGGTCTATGTTGTTAGCCATTTTATCAAGATCATTAGTAGTTATAGGTTTAGTGAGAAATTGAGATAAATCAGGCAGGTTATTTATGAATCTGTCCTTAGTGGTCGGAACAATAGTCCTACCAGGTCGATAGCGTGGTGCAACACGGTTAATCTACCGGTAGTGTGTACAGTATAAGATAATGGTCTGTAATGTCATCACTCTGAGGTAAAATATCTATATCAGTGACGTCTGCTCCGTGGGATATTATTAAGTCTAGTGTGTGGTTAAAGCGATGAGTTGGTCTGGTGACGTTTTGTTTAACCCCAAAAGAGTTTAATAAATCGACAAATGATAATCCTAGAGCATCGTTTGCATCATCTACATGAATATTAAAATCTTCTACAAGCAGCACTTTATCAAAATCGATCAAGAGGTCTGAAAGAAAACAAGCAAACTCTTGAAGAAAATCAGCGTAGGGTCCTTGGGGTCTGTACACGGTGACCAGAGCGAGTTTTCTATGTATGTCTGAAAGTACAATTTTAAGGACGAGTACTTCAAATGATTTAAAGCTAAATCCTAATATTTGACTAACATTAAGAGAGGCACTATAAATGGTTCCTACACCCAACCCACGACCAGTCTGATGGGGCCCATGTTAATAAACATATCCTGACGGGGTTTCGACTCGTTTAGACCCATATAATCACCTGGTTTAATCCAGGTCTCAGTGAGACAGAGTGCATCCAGATTTTGAGTGCACTGACTGGGACATGTTTAGAGGGGCTGCAACCAACGGCGTTTCCATCAACTTGGAGGAGTACATGTCGTCAGTGACCTGCTACATCAGCAAGTGCGTTGATGATGTGACCATCTCCAAGACCATCACTACACGCTCCAACCAGAAGCCGTGGATGACTGCAAATGTGCGTGCGCTGTTGAAACAAAGAGACTCTGCCTTCAGAACAGGGGACAAGACGGCCTTAAAAACAGCAAGGGCCAAACTGTTTCGTGCCATCAGAGAGGCGAAGTGCGCACACGCAATGAAAATCCACGACCACTTCCAGGACAGCGTAGACACTAGGCGCATGTGGCAGGGCATCCAGGCGATCACGAATTACAAGACCACATCACCTGCTTGTGACCATGACGCCTCCCTCCCAGATGCGCTGAACGAATTCTATGCCCGGTTTGAGGTACAGAACAACGTGGTGGCGAGGAAAACCATCCCTCCTTCCACTGACCAGGTGCTCTGTCTAACCACACCTGAAGTGAGGAAAACTCTATGCCGAGTTAACCCACGGAAGTCTGCTGGACCTGACAACATTCCTGGCAGAGTGCTCAGGGAATGTGCAGAACAACTAGCAGATGTCTTCACTGACATCTTCAACATCTCCCTGAGCAGCAACGTTGTTCCCACGTGCCTCAAGACAACGACCATTGTTCCTGTGCCAAAGAAATCGACTGTCTCAATGACTATCGTCCCATCACGCTCACTCCCATCGTGATGAAGTGCTTCGAGAGGCTCGTCATAAGGCACATCAAGACACAGCTTCCACCCTCCCTGGACCTCATGCATTTTGCGTATCTTCCAAACCGTTCCACGGACGATGCCATCTCCACAAGACCCTTTAGAGGATAGTGAGGACAGCTAAGAAGATCATTGGAGTCTCTCTCCCCTCTATCATGGACATTTACACTACACGCTGCATCCGCAAAGCACACAGCATTGTGGACGATCACACACACCCTTCACACTCCTACCATCAGGAAAACGGTTCCGAAGAATTCGGGCCGCCACAACAAGACTGTTCAACAGTTTCTTTCCACAAGCCACTAGGCTTCTCAATACACAGAACTGAAACAGAACTCGCACACACTCACTCACACAAATGTGTGTTACTGAACTGTACAACCTGGACTAAACAAAATCATCACTCATCTCGATCCACTCCACCACCATTTATCTTTTTATTATTATTTATACTCGTACCTTGTACTACAGTAGAATGTTTACATGCTGTCTATGCACCTTTGTATTTAGTATAATGTTTACATGCTGTCTTTGCACCTCCTTGCTGCTGTTTTTTTTGTTCTTTTCTGTTCTGTTTGTATTCTCTCCTGGGTATAGTTTTTACATTTCTCCTTACACAGTACTGTATAATCAAGTATACAGCAGGTTTACTAGTCGTCGCTATACTTGGTTTTTTGTCTTTTGTCTTGTCTTGTGTTGTCTGTCTGCACTGTCTGTCTGTACTGTTTTTTTTTGTTTGCACTATTTGCACCAGGTTGCACTCGATGCACTTTATGTTTGTGTTGTAGCTCTATGCTGTTGTTGTTTTGTTGTTTAGTGTAGCACCAGGGTTCCGGAGGAACGTTGTTTCATTTTTACTGTATACCACTGTGTATAGTAAAAATAACAATAAAAGCCTCTTTACTTGACTTGACTTGACAGAGGCTTCATCACTGCCTCACTACCGGACACACTGGACCCACTACAGTTTGCATATCATCAGAACCGGTCTAATGAGGACACCATTGCTCATCTCCTTTACACTACGATGAGCCAGCTTGACCACAGAAATGGGAATTATACAAAGATGCTGTTTGTGGACTACAGTTCAGCATTCAACACCATAATTCCCTCCACACTCACCTCTAAGTTGGAGGACCTGGGACTCAGCCTGCCTCTGTGTCAATGGATCTCTAACTTCCTGACAGATAGACCACAAGCCGTACGGGTGGGAAAACACACTTTATCCACCCTCACCCTCAGCACTGGAGCTCCCCAGGGTTGTGTTCTGAGCCCCCTGCTGTACTTACTGTACACGTATGACTGTGTGGCCACTTCCAACTCCACCACTGACGACACTGTTGTGGTGGGCCTGATATCCAACAATGATGAGACGGCCTACCTACAGGAGGTTAAAAACCTGGAGAGATGGTGCCAGGAGAACAACCTTCTCCTGAACGTCAGCAAGACTAAGGAGTTGATCGTGGACTTCAGCACAAAGCAGGAGCGGTCATACAACCGCTAAACATCAGCGGGACCCCAGTGGAGAGAGTGGACAGTTTCCGGTACCTTGGTGTTCATATAACACAGGACCTTGTCTTTGTCCTGTCACATCAACACCCTGGTGAAGAAGGCCCGGCAGCGTCTGTACCATCTGAGACGCTTAAGGGACTTTAAAGTACCCTCTCAGGTGCTAAAGGCTTTCTACACCTGCACCATTGAGAGCGTTCTGATGGGTAGCATCACTTCCTGGTTCGGAAACAGCACCATGCAGGACAGGCGAGCCCTCCAGAGGGTGGTGCGTTCAGCTAAACGTACAATCCACACCGAGCTCCCTAACCTGTAGGACATCTACAGCACGCAGTGCCGGACCAGAGCCAGGAAGATTATGAAGGACCTCAGCCATCCCAATATTGGACTCTTTTCTCTGTTGCGGTCAGGGAAAGGCTTCCGCCGGCCAGGAGACATCCAGGATCTAATAACTGGCCCACTCTCTCCATCCATATATATATATATATATATAATTTACATATATTTACATCATTTTCTTTTATATACATATTATATATATCCTTATATTTTTATATATTCTTATATTATATTTTATATAGTTTTTATACTTTATTTATCAGTCTTATTTTTCTTTGTATTATTTTTCTCCCCATCCTATTCCCTCATGCCGGACCATCGTAATAAGCATTTCACTGCATGTCGTACCCTGTATGTATGTGTATTTGACAAATAAAAATTGAATATGAATGAATTGAACAGGACCAAGACAGGTCCTGTGTGATGTGAACACCTAAGTACTTCCTAAGTACCTCCTGCTTCGTGCTGAAGTCCACTATCAACTCCTTAGTCTTGCTGACGTTCAGGAGAAGGTTGTTCGCCTGGCACCATCTCTCCTGGTTTTTAACCTTCTGTAGGTAGGCCGTCTCGTCGTTGGTGGAGATCAGGCCCACCACAAAGGTGTCATCAGCAAACTTAATGATGGTTTTGGAGTTGGAAGTGGCCAAACAGTCATATGTGTAGAGTGAGTACAGCAGGGGGTTTAGAACACAACAATAGGGAGCTCCAGTGCTAAGGGTGAGGTTGGATGAGGTGTGTTTTCCCACCTGTACGGCTTGTGGTCTGTCTGTCAGGAAGTTAGAGATCCACTGACACAGCGGCAGGAATCCCAGGACCTCCAACTTAGAGGTGAGCGTGGAGGGAATTAAGGTGTTTAATGCTGAACTGTAGTCCACAAACAGCATCTTTGTATAATTCCCTTTTCTGTCGTCCAGATGGCTCATTGTAGTGTGGAGGAGATAAGCAATGGCGTCCTCAGTAGAAAGGTTCTGATGGTACGGGAACTGTAGTGGGTCCAGTGTCTCTGATAGTGATGCAGTGATGAAATCTCTGACCAGTCTCTCGAAGCACTTCATCACTACTGAGGTCAAGGCTAAAGGGCAGTAGTCATTGCGGCAGGCAGGCTGGGGTTTCTTTGGGACAGGAACAATGGTGGACTGTTTGACATTTATGGCATTTGGCAGACACCCTTCCCCAGAGCAACTTACAACTGAGCAGTGGAGGGTTAAGGGCCTTGCTCAAGGGCCCACCAGTGGCAGGATTTAAACCTTTGACCTTCTGATCCAAAGTCCAATGCCTTAACTATTGAGCTACCATGTCCCTCAGTGGTAAATCAGACCAGTCTTTAAGCACCATAGACTGCAGACGTCCAAAATATCACAAATTAAGTATACGTTATCAAATATCGACCTGCCAGGCACACAGTACATCTGGTCATGGTAAATGATCTGCTCCATCACCTTCATCAGTTTCGAGGCTAATGCTTTTGACAGCAGCTTGCAGTCAGTTCAGAGTAGTGACACCAGGCACCAGTTCTTCTGGTGGGTCAGGTAGGTTTTTGGCAGCAGGATCAAGACGACTCTCCTACAGCGCAATGGGACCTGACCACCCTTTACACTGGCTTTTAGGACCTCCAGCCCGTCTTGCCCTATCACTGCTCAGAGAACCTTGAAGAACTCATCAGTGTATGTAAAAATGACAAACTAAAAATCATTCGAAAGGTCTAAGCCTCAAGCCTCGCTTTTAGATCACTTTTTCAACTGAACTTAAACTCACACACACACACACACACACACACACTCACTCAACTGTGTGACTGATGTACAACCCGGACTTAACACACACTTGTACTCACTTCACACATCCATGTATACAGCACCACCCATATTATATCACTCTATCATTACAAACTGTTTACATGCTGTTTACGATGCAGAGAGAGAGCTTCCCTACCCACATGCCTGCCCGCTCCTTGGAATCACTTTTCACTACCTTCTGCCTCTCATGCCACGGGGGCGAGTCAGCTCAGGCCAGACGCTTTCCTGGCCTGGGTTATACGTTGGGGTATGTACCAGCGGTGCACGAGTGGAGGGTGGAGCCGGACGGGACGAGTGGTAAGAAACACCTGCAGCTGATGAGACTAATCAGTGTGCTCTGTTTCAGTCCGGCAATGCCAATAAAGAGGAGACACCAACCTCCAGGAGAGAGCCACCAACAGGGAGACAAGCAGAAGTGTCGCCAAACAGTGACTATGCGCAGGCAGGTGCTGGTCCACAGAAAAACTCTGTGTCTTCACATAGATGAATATCATTAAATATTAATAATAACATATAATAAAAGTTAAATTAAGCAAATTTGTTATTCCAGATGAAACTGAAAATTGTGTGTATCAAACTGGTAGCCCTTCACATTATTCGGTACCCAAGAAGTAGATCTCAGTTTCAAAAAGGTTGGTGACCCCTGCTCTAAACCATACAACATCTCAGGTCTCACCACCGTCCTATAAACATTTCCTTTCACTCTCACAAATACTCTTCTATCACAAATCACTCCTGCTATCACTCTTTTCCACCCACTCCACCCTGCCCGCACTCATTTCAATATCATCCATAAACATCATAGTCCATGGAGACTCCTGTCTGACCTCGTCCTTCAACCTGTCCATCACCACTGCAAACAGAAAAGGGCTCAGAGCCGATCGTTGATGCACACTTTACTGCTGTCACACTGTCCTCATACATGTCCTGCACCACCCTCACATACTTCTCTGACACACCAAACTTCCTCATACAATAGCACAACTCCTCTCTTCATATGCTTTCTCTAAATCCACAAATACACAATGCACAATGCACTTCTGACCTTCTCTATACTTCTCCATCAACATTCTCAAAGCAAATAATGCGTCTGTGGTGCTCTTCCTCGGCATGAAACCATACTGTTGCTCACAGATGGTCACCTCTTCTTCTCTCAGCCTGGCTTCCACTACTCTTTCCCACACTTCATGGTGTGACTGATAAACTTTATTCCCCTGTAGTTACTGCAGGTCTGCACATCTCCCTTATTCTTAAAGATCAGTACCAGCAAACTCCTTTTCCGTTCCTCAGGAATCTTTTTAGCGTCCAAAATCTTGTTAAACAATCTTGTTAAAAACTCCACTGCATTTCTCCTAAACATCTCCATGCTTCTACCAGTATGTCATCTGGTTCCAACCGACTTTCCACTCTTCATCCTCTTAATCTCTGCTCTCACTTCCTCCTTACTAATACTATTCACTTCCTGCTTCACCAACTTCACAACATCCAACCTTTTCTCTCTCTTATTTTCCTCATTCATAAGCCGCTCAAAATACTCCCTCCATCTTCTCAACACACTCTCCTCACCAATCAACAGATTTCCATCCTTTATTGCTCTAACTTGTAGCACATCCATCCCAGCTCGGTTTCTCTGACTGGCCAATCGCTACAAATCCTTTTCTCCTTCCTTAGTGTCCAACTTCTCATATGACTTTTTCCCTCTTCACCTGCTGCCACATCACCTTGTTCTCCTGCCTACTTTTTCCATCACTCTGAATCTGATTTGTTATTAACATTTGGATTAAAAATGAAAAAAATTTAGTCATAATTCCACAGTCTGAAGTTATTTCAGACCATTATCTAATCTCTTTTAAAATCTGCCTCAGTCATTGCATTACTACCTCACCACGCTACCGTGTTAAGCGTACTTTCACATCAGCTACAGCAGCGCGTTTTATCAATAATCTTCCAGAAATTATGATATTAATTAGATCTTCGTCTGACCCCACAGAGCTCAACTGGGCCACTGAATACCTAGAATCAATGTTCCGTTACACTCTAGATCAGGAGTCACCAACGTGGTGCCCTACCCCTAACCCTAACCCAGGTAGCCTGCAAGGACCACATAAGTAGCCCGTGGGCCTTTTCTAAAAATAGCTGTTTTCTACTTTGTTAAATCATTGTTGATAATTATTGTCAGAAATCATTAACATGATCAGTGTCTTCACATGGATGAATATTATTAATTATTAATAATAACATATAATACAAGGTAAATTGAGCAAATTTGTTATTTCAGATCAAGCTGGTAGCCCTTCACATAATCGGTACCCAAGAAGTAGCTCTCAGTTTCAAAAAGGTTGGTGGCCCTGCTCTAGATGATGGAGCTCCCCTTAAGACCAAAATGATCAGGGAAAAAAAATCAGCACAGTGGTATAATGATCATACACACACCTTAAAACAGACCACTTCGGAAAATAGAACGTAAATGACAAAATTAACAGTATTTTAAATAGCAGGAAGGAGAATCTCCTGAGTTCTAGAAAATCTCTTAGTGCTGCTGATCAGCATATTTCTCCTCCCTCATAGAAAATAACAAGCAGAATCCTAGATTTTTATTCTGTACTGCAGCAAAATGAACAGGAAATGAAAGCATTGCACTCACATGCACACCATCAATAGGTAGTAATGATTTCATGAACTTTTTTAATAATAAAATTGAAAACATCAGGCAAGAAATCCAGACGATTCAAATAAATCCAAACTATTTTATAAATAACCCTGTAGACAGCAGTGTCATTATAACAGACAATCAATTACAAAGTTTCACTCCTATTCATGAGAACGACTTCATTTCGATCCCTCACCTACA
Organism: Silurus aristotelis; assembly: GCF_946808225.1. Classification (NCBI taxonomy): domain Eukaryota; kingdom Metazoa; phylum Chordata; class Actinopteri; order Siluriformes; family Siluridae; genus Silurus; species Silurus aristotelis. The sequence goes on from NC_139579.1 coordinate 34,703,888, forward strand.
AGTTTCCCCCAACAGATAACTCCAGAGGGAATTGAACCTGTTTTAAAAATAAAAAACTCTTTCATTAGCACTGGTTTTGTACCTAAATCCTTCAAACTGCAGTTATCAACCCCCTAATTAAGAAACCTGACCTTCACCATGTCAGCTGTCCAACTACAGTCCAATATCAAACCTCCCCTTTATCTCCAAGATTCTACAAAAGGTTATAGCACAGCAGTTCTGCTCACATCTACTGAGGAATAACATTTATGAAATGTATCAGTCAGGATTTCGGCCTCATCATAGCACAGAGACGGTGCTAGTTAAGGTGGTAAATGACCAGGTAAATAAGGTGGCCTCTGATCAGGGTTTTTGTTTCTTTACTTGTTTTGCTCGACCTCAGTGCAGCTTTTGACAGCATTGATCATAATCTCCTGCTTGCTGGACTTGAGAACGTTGTTGGAATAAAGGAAAAGCTCATTCCTGGCTCAGGTCTTATTTGACTGATCGCTATCAGTTTATTGATGTAAATGGTGAGTTCTCCGAACTCTTTGAGGTAAAGTTTGGTGTTCCACAAGGATCTGTCTTAGGCCCACTGCTTTTCTCTTTATATCTGCTGCCTCTGGGTGAAATTATACATAAACATGGTATTCGCTTCCATTGCTATGCTGATAATACACAGCTGTATATTTCAGCAAAGCCAGATGAGAGAGATCAGCTTAACAATGTTGAGGAGTGTGTAAAGGACATTAGACAGTGGATGCTTAATAACTTCCTTCTGCTCAACTCAGATAAGACGGAAGTACTTTTACTAGGACCACATGCATCTAGAAGTAAACTTTCCGATTCTGTAGCATCTCTGGATGGTGTTTCTGTTTCAGCGTGTACAGCTGTCAAAGACCTCGGTGTGATTATTGACCCGAGTCTTTCCTTTGAGGCTCACGTGAATAATATCACCAGGATCTCCTTCTTTCACCTTAGAAATATTGCTAAAATTAGAAATATGATGTCGTTACAGGATGCAGAAAAACTAGTTGATGCTTTTGTAACATCTAGATTAGACTACTGTAACGCTTTACTGTCTGGGTGTTGGAGTAAGTGCAGAAATAAGCTTCAGTTAGTTCAGAATGCAGCAGCAAGTGTCCTCACTAGATCTAGAAAATATGATCACATCAGCCCTGTTTTAATCATCCACACTGCTCCCAATTACATCTCACACTGATTATAAATACTACTACTGACGTATAAAGCACTTAACGCTCTCACGCCGCAGTATCTGAGTAAACTTCTGTACCAGTATGATCCTCCATGCCAACTTACATCAAAAGGTGCAGGCTATTTGTTGGTTCTTCAAATAATGAAGCAGGGGGCAGATCTTTCTCTTATAAACACCACAGTTATGGAACAACCTTCCAATCAGTGTTTGGGACTTAGACACAGTCTCAGTGTTCAAGTCGAGGCTGAACACATATTTATTTAGTCAAGCCTTTGATCAGTAGATTTTTTCTTAGGTAAAAGTGCAGATCTGGAGGGATCATGGATATCGAGTGTTTGGTGAACTGGAATATTTGTATGCTGTCGTCCCCTCACTCTCACACGTTCACTCAGGTTTGTTGACGGTGGTGTGGTGGGTCGTCTCTTATCCTAGAGATCCCTCATGTCGGTGTTACCCTCTGGTTCTCCCTTTTAGCTATGCTGCCATAGCGAGTCTTGCCAGAGTCCAAACTGCACAGTGACATTAACTTTCATACAACAATAAAGACACATAATAATCCATATCCTTCTCTTCCTGTCACCCCTCTACTCTCTTGCGCTCTCTCTCTCTCTCTCTCTCTCTCTCTCTCTCTCTCTCTCTCTCTCTCTGTCGAGTTAAACATGCTCCTGAGGTTCCAGTAGCCACTGTTCCTGCCTCTCTCCACCCTGTGGATCTTCCCACTTCGTCCGGGCCTGCCTCTGGATAGTGTTCTCTTCGATTGGAGGCGACCCTGTGCAGCTTAGGACGGTTTCTCATCAAGACCTTGGGTGGTTCCATGAAATTCCGGAGTAAGAACGGGAGCTTTGAGGATGGATTTGGACTGTAGTTAATGTCAACAGTCTGCTACACTGACTCAGGACTACAGTTTGCTTCTGATCATCATCACTGCACCTCAACATCGTTTATCTGTAATAAATGGACATTCGGTGCAATCCAGATGAGGATGAGGTTCCCTCTTGAGTCTGGTTCCTCTCAAGGTTTCTTCCTTATACCATCTCAGGCAGTTTTTCTTTGCCACGGTCGCCCCCGGCTTGCTCATCAGGGACAAACGTACTTATAAACAACATATTCACTTTTAATCACCACATTATCTGTGTAAAGCTGCTTTGAGACAATATTCATTGTTAAAAGCGCAATACAAACAAAAAATTAATTTAATTGAATCTAATTCTGTTTCTCCAACCTCCTTCTTCTTATGCTTTCCTGCACTTTTCATTATACCACCATGTCTCTTTGTCTTCCTTTCTCTTTCCAGATGTCACACCGAGTACCTTCCTAGCTGTCTCTCTTATCACATCTGCAGTATTCAGCATCTCTTTACCACCACCAAGCTGATCTGACCTCAGTATTCACCACTACCATTTCCATCCTTTTAGCAAAATCTCCCACCATCTGTCCTTCCACATTCCTCTCCATGTGAACATACCTACCCATCATGTCCTCATCACATCTGTCCCCCTCACCTACATGCCTATTGAAATCTCCCCCAATCATCATTCATTTCTAGGTTCACCTTCTACCACTTCATCTAACTTACTCCAGAATTTTTCCTTCTCCTCCATTTTACAACCCACTTGTGGAGCATAAACAATGATGACATTTATCATCACGCCTTCAACTTCCAGCTTCACGTTCATCACCCTATCAGAAACTCTCTTCACCTCCACTACACTCTTACTGTACTCTTCCTTCAGAATCACCCCTACACCATTTCTCTTTCCATCCACACCATGATAAAACAGTTTAAACACCTCCAATGTTCCTGCTCTTACTCTCTTTCCACTTGGTCTCCGGAACACACATCACAACAACAGATCTCCTCTCCATCATATCAGCTCCCTCTCTCACTTTACCAGTCATAGTGCCAACATTTAAATTATCAACCGGAACCTCCACTCTCCTCCACTTCTCCTTTCCCTGCTGTCTCTGCAGACGTCTTCCTCCTCTCCTTCTCCTCCTTCGGTCAACAGTAGCCCAATTTCCACCGATACCCTATTGGCTAATAATACCTGTGGCGGTCATTGGTAACCGGGACTTTGACCGATCCAGTATGAAATTCTGATTTGTGATCCACATATTTATATTTGGCACATGTTTAAGATGGACGTCCTTCATAATCCTCTCCGTTTATCCGGGCTTGAGACCGACACTAAGAGTGCACTGACTTGTGTAACCCTAATGGTTTGACTGAACGTACCTGTGTATTTCTACATTATATACACTACACTATACACTACATTATACACTACACACTACATTATACACTACATTATATACACTACACCATACACTACATTATATACACTACATTATATACACTATACATTACATTATACACTACATTATATACACTACACTATACACTACATTATACACTACACTATACACTACATTATACACTACATTATATACACTACATCATACACTACATTATATACACATTATACACTACATTATATACACTACACTATTCACTACATTATACACTACATTATATGCACTACACTATACAGTACATCATATACACTACACCATACACTACATTATATACACTACACTATACATTACATAATACACTACACTATACACTACATTATATACACTATACTATACACTACATTATATACACTACACTATACACTACATTATACACTATACCATACACTACATTATATACACTACATTATACACAACACTATAAACTACATTATACACTACAAAATACACTACACTATACTTTACATTATATACACTACACACTACATTATACACTACACTGCCACAAAGTGAAAGTAAGAGTGTTACGTCCCAGTAAATGTCCGTTTGTGTGGGTTTTTGTTTTTCTCTCTCTCTATTGGTTCTCCTTTCTGTCATTCTCTTAAGGTTCCTCCCCATTTGGACTGCTATTGGCTGGGGAAGTAATCATCCTTTGTCAAGTGACTGCTCTTGTGGCCAATCCAGTTTGCTGCTGGGGTTTAAAAAGAAGACTGCAGGAATGTTCAGGAGAGCACCTTTTGTTTTGCACCTTGTTGAAGCGGTCTGTTGTTATCTTGCCTGGTTCATGAGATTTTTTGGAATTTTTAGAATTTTTTGGTTCATGAGATAACAACCTTTAAACCCAGCCATTATGGATGCACAAGCCAGTGCACTCTTAGTGCCGGTCCCAAGCCCGGGTAAATGGGGAGGGTTGCGTTAGGAAGGGCATCCAGCGTAAAATATGCGCCAAATCAAATATGCGGATCACAAATGAGAATTTCATACCGGATTCGGTCGAGGCCCGGGTTAACAACGACCGCCACAGGTATCGTTAGCCGACAGGGTACCGGTGGAAATTGGGCTACTGTTGGCCGAAGGAGAAGAAGGAGAGGAGGAAGACGTCTACAGAGACGGCAGGGAAAGGAGCAGTGTAGGAGAGTGGAGGTTCGGGTTGGTACTTTAAATGTTGGTACTATGACGGGTAAAGGGAGAGAGGTAGCTGATATGATGGAGAGGAGAAAGGTAGATATGCTGTGTTCAGGAGACCAAGTGGAAAGGGAGTAAGGCCAGGAACATTGGAGGTGGATTTAAACTGTTTTATCATGGTGTGGATGGGAAGAGGAATGGTGTAGGGGTGATTCGGAAGGAAAAGTACAGTAAGAGTGTAGTGGAGGTGAAGAGAGTTTCTGATAGGATGATGATCGTGAAGGTGGAAGTTGAAGGGATGATGATAAATGTCATCAGTGCCTATGCTCCACAAGTTGGCTGTGAGATGGAGGAGAAGGAAAGATTCTGGAGTGAATTAGATGAAGTGGTAGATGGTGTACCTAAGAAAGAACGATTGGTGATTGGGGCAGACTTTAATGGGCATGTAGGTGAAGGGAACAAAGGTGATGAGGAGGTGATGGGTAGGTATGGTTTTTAAACGAGAGGAATGTGGAAGGGCAGATGGTGGTGGATTTTGCTAAAAGGATGGAACTGGCAGTGGTGAACACTTATTTTAAGAAGAAGGAGGATCATAGGGTGACGTATAAGAGTGGAGGAAGGTGCACACAGGTGGACTGTGTGCTATGCAGGATGCAACCTATGCAACCTAAAGGAGATTGGAGACTGTAAGGTGTTGGCAGGGGACAGTGTAGCTAGACAGCATTGGATGGTGGTCTGTAGAATGGTTTTGGAGGCGAAGAAAAAGAGGAGGAGAGTGAGGACTGAAAGAAGTATAAGATGGTGGAAACTGAAGGAGGAAGAGTGTAGTGTGAGGTTCAGGGAAGAGATCAGACAGAGGCTCAGTGGTGTTAAGGAGGTGTTGGATTATTGGGCAACTACTGCAGGAGTGATGAGGGAGGCAGCTAGAAAAGTACTTGGTGTGACATCTGGAAATAGAAAGCAAGACAAGGAGACGTGGTGGTGGAATGAGGAAGTGCAGGAGAGCATAAGGAGAAAGAGGTTGGCAAAACAGAAGTGGGACAGACAGAGTGATGAGAAAAGTAGGCAGGAGTACAAGGAGATGCGGCAGCAGGTTAAGAGGGATGTGGCAAGAGCCAAGGAAAAGGCATATGAGGATCTGTATGAGAGGTTGGACACTAAGGAAGGAGAAAAGGATTTGTACCGATTGGCCAGGCAGAGGGACCGAGCTGGAAAGGATGTACTGCAAGTTAGAGCAATAAAGGATGGAGAGGGAAATGTGTTGACTAGTGAGGAGAGTGTGTTGAGAAGGTGAAGGGAGTATTTTGAGCAGCTGATAAATGAAGAAAATCAGAGAGAGAGAAGGTTGGAGGATGTGGAGTTGGTGAAGCAGGATGTAGATAGGATTAGTAAGGAGGAAGTGAGAGCAGCGATTAAGAGGATGAAGAGTGGAAAGTCGGTTGGACCAGATGACATACCGGTAGAAGCTGGAGATGTTTAGGAGAGATGGCAGTGGAGTTTTTGACCAGATTGTTTAACAGGATTTTGGAAGGTAAGAAGATGCCTGAGGAATGGAGAAGAAGTGTGCTGGTACCAATCTTTAAGCATAAAGGAGATGTGCAGTCTTGCAGTAACTACAGGGGAATTAAGTTTATCAGTCACACCATGAAGTTATGGGAAAGAGTAGTGGAAGCCAGGCTGAGAGAAGAGGTGACCATCTGTGAGCAACAGTATGGTTTCATGCCGAGGAAGAGCACCACAGATGCCTTATTTGCTTTGAGGATGTTGATGGAGAAGTATAGAGAAGGACAGAAGGAGCTTCATTGTGTATTTGTGGATTTAGAGAAGGCGTACGACAGGGTGCCAAGAGAGGAGTTGTGGTATTGTATGAGGAAGTCAGGTGTGTCAGAGAAGTATGTGAGGGTGGTGCAGGACATGTATGAGGACAGTGTGACGGCAGTGAAGTGTGCAGTAGGTACGACAGACTGGTTCAGGGTGAAGGTTGGACTGCATCAAGGATCGGCCCTGAGCCCTTTCCTGTTTGCAGTGGTAATGGACAGGTTGACGGACGAGGTCAGACAGGAGTCTCCCTGCACTATGATGTTTGCAGATGATATTGTGATTTGTGGTGAGAGTAGAGAGCAGGTTGAGAAGAGCCTGGAGAGGTGGAGTTATGCGCTTGAGAGAAGGGGAATGAAAGTCAGTAGGAGTAAGACAGAGTACATGTGTGTGAATGAGAGGGAGGGCAGTGGAGTGATGCGGTTGCAGGGAGAAGAGGTGGAGAAGGTGGAGGAGTTCAGGTACCTGCGGTCAACAGTGCAAAGTAATGGAGAGTGTGTTAGAGAAGTAAAGAAAAGAGTGCAGGCAGGGTGGAGTGGGTGGAGAAGAGTGACAGGAGTGATTTGTGATAGTAGGGTATCTGCAAGAATGAAAGGGAAAGTTTATAGGACTGTGGTGAGACCTGCGATGTTTTATGGATTAGAGACAGTGGCATTGAGTAAAAGACAGGAGGTGGAGCTGGAGGTAGCAGAGCTGAAGATGTTAAGGTTTTCGTTGGGAGTGACGAGGATGGACAAGATTAGAAATGAGTTTATTAGAGGGACAGCACATGTAGGATGTTTTGGTGACAAGGTGAGGGAGGCGAGATTGAGATGGTATGGACATGTGCAGAGAAGGGACATGAATTATATTGGGAGGAAAAGAGGAAGGCCAAGGAGGAGGTTCATGGATGTGGTGAGGTAAGACATGCAGGTAGTTGGTGTAAAAGAGGCAGATGTAGAGGACAGGGTGGTATGGAGACGGATGATCCGCTGTGGCGACCTCTAATGGGAGCAGCCGAAAGAAGAAGAAGAAGAAGAAGAAGAATGCTGAGGATGGAGCCACCAGGTAGGAGGAAAAGAGGAAGGCCAAGGAGGAGGTTCATGGATGTGGTGAGGGAAGACATGCAGGTAGTTGGTGTAAAAGAGGCAGATGTAGAGGACAGGGTGGTATGGAGACAGATGATCCACTGTGGCGACCCCTAATGGGAGCAGCCGAAAGAAGAAGAAGAACAACAACCTTTGCATTTTCCCCAGGAGTGTTGGGCAGGTAGTATGACTTACATCTTGCAACACGTAGATGCTGTTATGTATAGAAACACTAAAAAAAAACCTTTATGAGACAGAATAAATCAAGGACCGTGACGTCGCCCGGTATGGTGCAGCCGGGGCCTCACCCTGGAGCCAGGCCTGGGGTTGGGGCTCGTATGCGAGCGCCTGGTGGCCGGGCCTTCCCCCACGGGGTCCGGCCGGGCTCAGCCCGAAGGAGCGACGTGGGGCCGCCTTCCAGTGGGCTCACCACCTGCAGGAGGGACCGTAAGGGGCCGGTGCAAAGAGGATTGGGCGGCAGTCGAAGGCGGGGGCCTCGACAACCCGATCCCTGGACACGGAAGCTAGCTCTAGGGATGTGGAATGTCACCTCGCTGGCGGGGTCTGGAACCACACTCCTCAAGAGAGGATGGACTCTTCACCACTCTGGAGTTGCCCATGGCGAAAGGCGGCGGGCTGGTGTGGGTTTGCTTATAGCCCCCCAGCTCAGCCGCCATGTGTTGGAGTTTACCCCGGTGAATAAGAGGGTCGTTTCCCTGCGCCTACGGGACGGGGATAGGTCTCTCACTGTCGTGTGTGCCTACGGGCCAAACGGCCTTCTTGGGGTCTCTGGGAGGGGTGCTGGAAAGTGCTTCGATTGGGGACTTCGTCGTTCTACTGGGGGACTTCAATGCCCACGTGGGCAGCGACAGTGACACCTGGAGGGGCGTGATTGGGAGGAACGGCCCCCCTGATCTGAACCCGAGTGGTGTTCAGTTATTGGACTTCTGTGCTAGTTACAGTTTGTCCATAACGAACACCATGTTCAAGCATAAGGGTGTCCATCAGTACACATGGCACCAGGACACCCTAGGCCGTAGGTCGATGATCGACTTTGTGGTCGTTTCATCTGACCTGCGGCCGTATGTCTTGGACACTCAGGTAAAGAGAGGGCCGGAGCTGTCAACTGATCACCACCTGGTGGTGAGTTGGATCCGATGGCGGGGGAGGAAGCTGGACAGACTTGGCAGACCCAAGCATACTGTGAGGGTCTGCTGGGAACGTTTGGCTGAGTCTCCTGTCAGAGAGATCTTCAACTCCCACCTCCGGCGGAGCTTCGACCGGATCCCGAGGGAGGCTGGAGATATTGAGTCCGAGTGGACCATGTTCTCCACCTCCATTGTCGAAGCGGCCGCTTGGAGCTGTGGCTGTAAGGTCTCCGGTGCCTGTCGAGGCGGCAATCCCCGAACCCGGTGGTGGACGCCGGCTGTAAGGGATGCCGTCAAGCTGAAGAAGGAGTCCTATCGGGCCTGGTTGGCTTGTGGGACTCCTGAGGCAGCCGATTTGTACCGGCAGGCCAAGCGAACTGCAGCCCGGGTGGTTGTGGAGGCAAAAACTCGGGCCTGGGAGGAGTTCGGTGAGGCCATGGAGAAGGACTATCGGCTGCCCTCGAAGAGATTCTGGCAAACCGTCCGGCGCCTCAGGAGAAGGAAGCAGTGCCCTACCAACGCTGTTTACAGTAGAGGTGGGGAGCTGTTGACCTCACCTGGGGAGGTCGTTGGACGGTGAAAGGAATACTTCGAGGATCTCCTCAATCCCGCCGTCACGTCTTCCATTGAGGAAGCAGAGGCTGAGGGCTCAGAGGTGGACTCGTCCATCACCCAAGCTAAAGTCACCGAGGTAGTCAAGAAACGCCTCGGTGGCAAGGCACCGGGGGTGGATGAGATCCGCCCTGAGTACCCCAAGTCTCTGGATGTTGTGGGGCTGTCTTGGCTGACACGCCTCTGCAGCATTGCGTGGCGGTCGGGGACAGTGCCTCTGGGATGGCAGACCGGGGTGGTGGTCCCTCTTTTTAAGAAGGGGGACCGGAGGGTGTGATCCAACTATAGGGGGATCACACTTCTCAGCCTCCCTGGGAAAGTCTATGCCAGGGTACTGGAGAGGAGAATACGGCCGATAGTAGAACCTCGGATTCAGGAGGAACAGTGTGGTTTTCGTCCAGGCCGTGGAACACTGGTCCAGCTCTATACCCTCTACAGGGTGCTGGAGGGTTCATGGGAGTTTGCCCAACCAGTCCACATGTGTTTTGTGGATTTGGAGAAGGCATTCGACTGTGTCCCTCGCGGCGGCCTTTGGAGGGTGCTCCGGGAGTATGGGGTCCAGGGTCCTTTACTAAGGGCTGTCCGGTCCCTGTACGACCGAAGCAGGAGCTTGGTTCGCATTGCCGGCAGTAAGTCAGACTTGTTACCGGTGCATGTTGGACTCCGGCAGGGCTGCCCTTTGTCACCGGTTCTGTTCATAATTTTTATGGACAGAATTTCTAGGCGCAGCCAGGGGCCGGAGGGTGTCCGGTTTGGTGACAACGCGATTTCGTCTCTGCTCTTTGCAGATAATGTTGTCGTGTTGGCTTCATCAAACCAAGACCTTCGGCAGTCACTGGGACGGTTTACAGCCGAGTGTGAAGCGGCTGGGATGAGAAAAAGCACCTCCAAATCCGAGGCCATGGTCCTCAGTCGGAGGCTTGCCCACTTCAGGTTGGTGGAGAGTTCTTGCCTCAAGTGGAGGAGTTTAAGTATCTTGGGGTTTTGTTCACGAGTGAGAGAAGGATGGAACGGGAGTTTGACAGACGGATCGGTGCAGCTTCTGCAGTAATGCGGTCGATGTACCGGTCTGTCGTGGTGAAGAAAGAGCTGAGCAGCAAGGCGAAACTCTCGATTTACCGGTCAATCTACGTTCCTACTCTCACTTATGGTCATGAGCTCTGGGTCATGACCGAAAGGACAAGATCCCGGATACAGGCGGCCGAAATGAGCTTTCTCCGCAGGGTGGCTGGGCGATCCCTTAGAGATAGGGTGAGAAGCTCGGTCACTCGAGAGGAGTTTAGAGTAGAGCTGCTGCTCCTCCACATCGAGAGGGGTCAGCTGAGGTGGCTCGGGCATCTGTTCCGGATGCCTCCTGGATGCCTTCCGGGGAAGGTGTTCCGGGCGTGTCCCACTGGGAGGAGACCCTGGGGAAGACCTAGGACACGCTGGAGAGACTATGTCTCCCGGCTGGCCTGGGAACGCCTCGGTGTCCCCCCGGAAGAGCTGGAAGAAGTGTCTAGGGAGAGGGAAGTCTGGGCATCTCTGCTTAGACTACTGCCCCCGTGACCCGGCCCCGGATAAGCGGGAGAAGATGAGATGAGATGAGAGCAGGATTTATTTCTGATAGCTGATTACTATCAGATCGTTGTAAATAGACAAGGTCTGAAAAGAGACATAAAGAGTGAAATAGTACAATGCTTGGTGGAGCTAATGATTTTTCCCATGTCAGACATGGTTATAAGCTGTAGTGATGTTGTTGTTGGGCCTCTCACTGTTGGAGATAAGGATCCGCAGAGTGGCATAGCTGATGCTGAAGCGGAGGGACAGCCCGAAGCTAAGGCCGGCTTGCCGCCCTTTGATCCATTCTCACCCAGCTCTGTTGACTCTGGAGGGGATGCGCGACTGAAAGTCCGCCTGGCTCGGTTACAATACGACGCCCATGAGAGAGCCCAAACACGTCAGACTGAGCTAACCCTGCGTCTGGAGGTACGCAAACTTGAAATAGAGGCTGACAAGCAGGTGAAGCTGCGACAGCTGGAACTGAGCAGCCGAGCCCACGCAAGTCTGATGCTTCTCCTCTGGTTCATTCATCCTCGCCTACGTTTGATGTATGTAAGCATGTTGCATTAGTACCCCAATTTAGAGAATCTAAAGTAGATTCTTATTTCAATGCTTTCGAGCGAATTTCTACTTCCCTTCGATGGCCTAAAGATGTTTGGTCACTTTTGTTACAATGTAAATTGTTTGGTAAAGCTCTGGAAGTCTGCTCTAGCTTATCGCTAGAGGAGAGTTTAAACTACGAGTCCGTAAAATCTGCTATCCTTCGTGCATATGAGCTAGTTCCAGAAGCGTATAGGCAGAAGTTTAGGGGCCTTAAAAAAAATTCTACACAGACCTTTGTAGAGTTTGCACGAGAAAAAGGAATTCTGTTCGATAAGTGGTGCACTGCTAGCAAAGTGAAAGATTTCGACTCGATGAGAGAACTTGTTTTGCTAGAAAAGTTCAAGACTTGTCTGCCGGAACGTGTTGTAGTTTACCTGAACGAACAAAAAGTAACTTCTTTGTCACATACAGCCGTGTTAGCGGACGAGTTCGTTTTAACGCATAAAACAGTTTTTTCTTCCCTGCGCGCAGAGAAAACTCAGTCTGTTTCTCTCCAATCACAAACTTTCCGTTCTAACTCCAGTCCACCGCGATCTCGGGAGAATCGTGAGTGCTTTTATTGCCATAAATCTGGTCACGTAATAGCTGATTGTTTGGTTTCAAAACGTAAGAAAACGCAATCCCAACCTAAAAGTGTTGGATTTGCAAAATCCCTTAACTCAGCCGTTGCTGTGCCTTGTGAAGAAAGGATTGATGACAGTTACATTCCGTTTATTCTCAAAGGGCTCATTTCTTTGACTGGTAATAGTGAGGATCAGAAAGAAATAAAAATGCTTAGAGACACAGGTGCGATGCAGTCATTTATTGTGGCGGAGAAATAAAATTTTTCTGAGGATACCTCCTGTGGTTTGAGTGTCATCGTAAAGGGTATTGAGATGGGTTGCGTAAAAGTGCCATTGCACCGAGTACACCTGCAGTGCGACTTATGTACCGGTGTTGACTTTATCCTTGGGAATGACTTGGCAGGTGGAAAACTAATGCCTGTTTTAGAGGTTGTTGATAAACCTGATGTTTTTTGTCAGTCAGAGGATTTGACTAACTCTGATGTTTTTCCTGCATGTGCGGTTACTCGCGCTCAGTCTCGAAAAATGGGTGATGTAGTCGATTTGTCTAATTCGTTTATTCTTCCACTTTTTTCTGACGGGAACCCTGAAAAAGCTGTTGTATCTGAAGAACAAAAAGAGAATATAAAGAGTTCTAAAGTAGCTGTGACTGATGTAGAATTGTCAAAGCTGTCTTTGTCTCGAGAAGAAATTATTGCTGCGCAGATTAAGGACAAATCTCTTGTTCTTAATTTTAATTCTGTTGTTTCTTCTGATGTGATTAAAGACCAGAAAGTTGGCTATTTCATGGACAATGGCATGTTGATGAGAAAATGGTCGTCTAAAACGGATACGGATTTAGATCGGAATGCGGTGTATCAAATTGTTGTTCCTTCTCCTTATCGCCAGCATGTTTTATTTCTAGTGCATGATCATCCACTTGCGGGACATCTTGGAGTTACAAAGACGTACAATCGAGTTTTAAAACACTTCTTTTGGCGAGGTTTAAAAAAGGATGTGGCAAATTATTGCCGTGTTTTTCATGATTGTCAATTGGCCGGGAAGCCGAATCAAGTTATTCCATCTGCTCCACTGGTCCCCATACCAGCCATCGGTGAACCATTCGAACATGTGGTGGTAGACTGTGTTGGGCCGTTGCCAAAAACAAAATTGGGTAACCAGTATTTGTTAACTATCTTGTGTATAGCTACTAGATTTGCGGAGGCAATACCATTAAGAAAGATCACCAGTCCTGTTATTATTAAGGCCTTAGTGAAGTTCTTTACTACGTTCGGCCTACCAAAAATTGTTCAGAGTGATCAAGGCATGAATTTTCTATCTAAGCTTTTCAAACAAGTATTGCAGTCTTTGGGGATTACTCATTGTGTTTCAAGTTCGTACCATCCAGAGTCCCAAGGTTGTTTAGAACGTTTTCATCAGACATTAAAATCAATGCTACAAAAATATTGTTTGAAGACAGCTAGAGACTGGGATGATTGAGTTCCTCTGGTTTTATTCGCTGTAAGAGAAACCGTACAAGAATCTCTTGGGTTTAGCCCAGCCGAACTGGTTTTTGGTCACCAGGTAAGAGGGCCGCTCAAAATTCTTAAAGAACAAATGTTGTCAGTTGATTCCGGTCCGAAAACGAACGTTCTGGATTATGTAAGTAATTTTCGTGATCGTTTGCATGCTGCTTGCTCGCTTGCTAAGGAATCCCTAATCATTGCGCAGAAGGGCATGAAGCTCAGGTATGACCGTATCAGGTACTAGTATGTTTACCAGTTCCCGGATCTTCTTTGTCTGCTCGTTTTTATGGTCCTTATGTAGTGAAAAGGAAAATAAGCCAAACCGACTATATGATCCACACACCTGATAGAAAACGCCAAACGCGTGTTTGCCACATAAACATGTTAAAAGCTTACTATGCTAGGGAGAATGCAGGAGAAAAAGCTTCGGAACAGACTAAAGGACCAGCCGTCTCTTCTATTGCTGTAACCGTGGAGCAGATTTCATCCCCCGATGTGTCCGGTGCTAACGAGGATGGCGTAGGACTGCGTAATGCTCCTCAGCAATGTGCAAGGTTAACAAATTCTGAGATGTTAGGAGATTTTTATTCTTTTCTTCATCATATGTCTATTGACCAGAAAGCAGACATTGTTAAATTACTTTCTGACTTTAACTGTCTGTTTAGTGATGTTCCTAAACTTACGAATGTTTTGTATCATGACATTAAGGTAAACGGTGCCCGTCTGATTAAACAACACGTGTATCGTGTTAATTCAGTAAAGAGATCCATAATGCGTCAGGAGGTAAATTATTTACTAGAGACTGGTCTAGCCAAGCACAGTTATAGCCCGTGGAGTTCACCTCGTTTACTCGTTCCTAAGCCAGATGGTACTTTTAGGTTTTGTACAGATTTCCATAAAGTGAATGCAGTAACGGTGTCAGACAGTTATCCATTACCCCGTATGGAGGACTGTGTCGATAATATAGGATCTGCCTCTTTTGCGAGTAAACTTGATATGTTAAAGGGCTATTGGCAAGTCCCTTTAACTTCCCAAGCATCAGAAGTTTCTGCATTTGTAACCCCTGATAACTTTCTTCAGTATACTGCCATGGCTTTCGGTCTCCGAAAATGCACCCGCGTGCATTTTTTAACGTCTCGTGAACATAGTATTGGCAGGTGTACCTAATTGTAATGCATATCTTGACGATCTTGTTATTTACTCTGCAGATTGGACATCACACATGAGTTCGTTGAGAACAGTGTTCGAGCATCTTGCAAACGCTAATCTAACGCTTAACTTGGCTAAGTGCGAATTTGGCCAAGCTACGGTTACTTATCTTGGCCAAGAGGTGGGTCAGGGACAGGTGTGACCTGTAGAAGCCAAAGTCACGGCTATTTCCGAATTTCCTGTATCTACAACTCGTAGGGAATTGAGACGATTTTTGGGGATGGCTGGCTATTATCGAAACTTTTGTAAGAACTTCTCGATTATTGTCAGCCCTCTTACTGCATTGCTTAGCCCGTCTAAATCTTTTGATTGGTCCGTTGAGTGTCAGTATGCGATGGATTGTGTAAAGACTCTTTTATCTAATACCCCTGTTCTTCTGGCTCCGGATCTTTCTTAAGGTTTTAAACTGGAAATTGATGTGAGCGCTGCTGAAGCTGGCGCTGTTCTCCTACAAGAGGATATGAATGGTATAGATCACCCTGTTAGTTACTTTTCACGAAAGTTTAATAAACACCAGTTAAATTATTCCACGATTGAGAAGGAAACTCTTGCATTGTTGCTTGCTATACAACATTTTGAGGTATATATCGGATCCAGTAGTTTACCCATCATCGTATTTACTGACCATAACCCTCTTGTTTTTCTATCTCGGATGTATAATCAGAATCAGCGTTTAATGTGGTGGTCTCTAATAGTCCAGAATTATAATTTGGAAATTAGACACAAAAAGGGATCTGAGAATGTTTTCGCAGATGCTCTATCGAGGGTTTGAAGATGTCACCAAACTAGTTGGTTCTTAAAGGGTGGAAGTGTTACGTCCCAGTAGATGTCCGTTTGTGTGGGATTTTTTTTTCTCTCTCTCTATTGGTTCTCCTTCCTGTCATTCTCTTAAGGTTCCTCCCTGTTTGGACTGCTATTGGCTGGGGAGGTAATCATTGTTTGTCACGTGACTGCTCTTGTGGCCAATCCGGTTTGCTGCTGGGGTTTAAAAAGAGGACTGCAGGAATGTTCAGGAGAGCACCTTTTGTTTTGCACCTTGTTGAAGCGGTCTGTTGTTATCTTGCCTGTTTCATGAGTATTTATATTCTGATAACAACCTTTGTATTTTCCCCAGGAGTGTTGGGCAGGTAGTATGTCACGTGACTTACATCTTGCAACACGTAGACGCTGTTATGTATAGAGACACTAGCTAGAAGTGTGCGCTGCTTATGTATTTTTGGGTAGTTTAGCGTAGGTAAGCTAGGGTGTGTAGAGGCGCTTTGTTTAGAGTTAGGTTAGTGGTTTATACTGAGTTAGTTGGGTTTGTTTTATTGTGTTCTTTTTTTTAGCGCCACTCCCCACCCCTCTCTCCTGTGGGATTATTTATGTACAATATGTAAATATTGTATATAATTTGTCACTTCCTTCCCCATGGTTGAATAAACCTTTTGTATTATATTTGGCTTGCGTGTCCTGTTCCCCTGCCTATCCACAGAATGACCACAGTATGAATGTTACAGCTTCAAACCCTAGACTAACAACAAGAAGTCGAACAAAGAGTTTGACAGTGAAAGTGAGACAAAGTGAGACAGTTAAACCAAGCTAAAGTGAGACAGTAAGACAAAGTGAGAAAGTGAGAGTTGGACAGAGTGAGACAAAGTAAAAGTGTGACAGAGAGCTAGTCAGATAAAGTTAGAGAGTCTGAGTGAGACACAGTGAGAGCGGGGAAGACTAAGACAGCGACAGAGTGGGACAGGGTAAGACAGTGTGTGAGCATGCGGCAGAGTGAGAGTAAGACAATGTGAGAAAGTGAGACAGTAATAGTGAGAGAATAGTAGTGAGTAAAAGTGAGACAGCGAGCACTGAGACAGTAAGACAGAGTGAGAGTGAGACAGAATGAGAATGAGTGAGCGTATTCAGTCTGCTTTAGGTTTCCTGACGTGTTAATTGTTAGAAGTAAGCAGTTTGTCATGGTGAAACTTTCCCAGTGGATGTTTGTGAATAGAAATTCTGTGCTAGAGCGAGGCTAGGATACAAATCAGTAAAGCCTGCACGCACGCACACACACACACACACACACACACACACACACACACACACACATCATTGCTGTAAGCTGTAGCATTTGATATAAAAACAAGACTGATGCTGCAAATTAGCTGATAATAAGCTGGTAAGTAGCACACCAACACACACCAACTTTTAGACTCACTGTTTTACTATTACTATTTTTTTACTAATTGTGTAATGACCCTACATTAACATTAGCTAACACACATTAATCAAAATAGACACACAAAAGTAATAGACACAAAAGTATGAAGTATGTTCTTCCAGCAGTAATTTGCTGCCGCATGGTGTAAATAAAAACAAATGTAATCTCAGAGTTTACATAACATTTAGAATCCTATAGCCAAAGTGACAAAGACACAATACACTTACATGAGTAAAGTCATTAGGAGACTGTTGCTAGGCAACTGAAAATTATGGACACTGAAGAACTCCTCACAACTGCTAGAAATAAGACTAATCTTTTAGCAGCTACAATTTAGCCGTTAAGCAAAGGACCTTGCAGGAATCTAACGAGAACATAATTATCAGGACATTGCCCTCAGAAGTGTTAATAAGTTAATGAAAAAACATTGATGTTAAGGAGAGACAAGCAGAAACTTAATCTAAATCATCTCAAGTAAAAAATGTGTGTGTGCGTGCGTGCGTGCACTACTGTATAAGAAAAGATGGATTCAACACAAAACCCCACATTATTAGGAATTCATGACTATTTAAAAATGATTTGGTTATGCAAAGGTTCATGCAATCAATTTTTAAATACATCTGTATTGTATCTGTATACATCTGTAACTCCCAACACCACCTCTATCCCAAAACACCACCTCCATCTCTTAACACCACCTCCATCTCCAAACACCACCCTCATCTCCTAACAACCTCATTCCCAAACACCACCTCCATCTCCTAACACCACCCCATCTCCAAACACCACCTCCATCTCCTAACACCTCCTCTATCTCCTAACACCACTTACATCCCCAAACACCAGCTCCATCTCCTAACACAACCTCATTTCCAAGCACCACCTCCATCTCCAAACATCACCACCATCTCCTAACACCACCTCATTCCAAAACACTACCTCCATCCCCAAACACCAGATCTATTACCTAACAAATCAAATCAAATTTTTATTTATTCTTGGTCCTGTTCAATTCATTCATATTAAATTTTCATTTGTCACATACACATACATACAGGGTACGACATGCAGTGAAATGCTTTTTATGACGGTCCGGCATGAAGGAATAGAATGGGGAGAAAAATAAAACAAAAATGGGGGGAAAAATAAAAGAAAGAAAAAAAAGGCATATAAATAAAGTATAAAACTATATAAAATATAAGAATATATAAAGATATATATGAGATATATATGAGAAAAAAGATGTATATACAGAATATGCTTATGGCGTAAACGTAAACAATTTAAGGTGGTTTTGTAATTGTCCATAAAGTGTGCGTGTGCGGTATGGTGTGGTGTAAAGTGTCCGTGTGCGGTATGGTGTGGTATAAAATATAATGTAAAGTGCACTGTGCTGTGCGAGTACAGAGTTTAAAGTGTTGTAGTGCACCACTTCTAACCATAAACACCATCTCCATCTCCTAACACCACCTCATTCCCAAGCACCACCTTTATCTCCTAACACCACCTCCATCCCCAAACACCACCTTATTCTACTAACAACCTCAGTCCCAAACATCACCTCCATCTCCAAACACCACCCTTATATCCTAACAACCTAATTCCCAAACACCATATCCATCTTCCAACACCTCTTCTATCTCCTAACACCACTTCCATCCCCAAACACCAGCTCCATCTAATAACACAACCTCATTCCCAAGCACCACCTCCATCCCCAAACACCACCTCCATCTCATACCAACCTCATTCCCAAACACCACCACCATCTCCTAACACCACCTCATTCCAAAACACCACCTCCATCCCCAAACACCAGATCGATTTCCTAACATCACCTTTATCCCCAAACACCACCTTTATCTCCTAACACCACCTCCACCCCCAAACGCCATCTTATTCTCCTAACAACCTCAGTCCCAAACACCACCTTCATCCCCAAACACCACCTTGTTCTAAAACACCACCTCTATCCCTAAACACCAACTTCACCCCCAAACACCACCTATATTTCATAACACCACCTCCATCCCCAAACAACAGATCTATCTTCTAACACCACCTACATTCCCAAAGACCAGCTCCATCTCCTAACACAACCTCATTCCAAAATACCACCTGACCCCCAAACATCACCTCCATCTCCTAAAACCACCTCATCCCAAAATACCACCTCCATCCCCAAACACCACCTTTGTCTTTTAACACCACCTACCCCCCCAAACATTACCTCATCTTTAAACATCACCTCCATTTGCTGACATCTCCCTGTGACAAAGTGTGGCGATGTGGGTGCACATACACAACATTAGCATTCCAGTCTTTCATACACACAAACATCCACTCTACTTTCACTCTAGTTTCTTTTTATATTCTTTTAATATATTCTGTTCAACTCTTGTTCACTGTAAATAAACCATCACTTTTTTTACTATAATTCAATTCAATTAATTTTTATTTGTATTGCGCTTTTAACAATGAACATTGTCTCAAAGCAGCTTTACACAGATAATGTGGTGATTAAAAGTGAATATGTTGTTCATAAGTAAGTTTGTCCCTGATGAGCATGCCAGTGGCCACTGTGGCAAGGAAAAACTCCCCGAGATGGCATAAGGAAGAAACCTTGAGAGGAACCAAACTCAAGAGGAAACCCATCTTCATCTGGGTTGCACCGAATATCCATGAATATTAATTCTATGACAACCCTAGCCATAACCAATTCCTCTTTAATCACTGAGCTAATACAAAAATCTAACTCCTCATCATGCACTCTTGATCCTGCACCTACTTTCCTGCTAAAAGACTGTACATCGGCGATTTCTGCCCCCATCTACCACCTTATTAATATGTCATTTATCTCCGCTACTGTACCTGTGTCACTTAAGACTGCTGCTGTTACTCCCATACTCAAAAAGACTAATCTGGACCCGGCAGACTTATCCAACTACCGCCCTATTTCCAACCTGCCATTTGTATCGAAGATCATGGAAAAGCCTGTGGCCTCTCAGCTGCAGTCATTCCTAGCTGGTAACAACCTCTTTGATATTTTTCAATCTGGCTTCCACCAGCAGCATAGCACGGAGACCGCGCTAGTAAAGGTTGTTAATGATCTTTTACTCATTGGAGACTCAGGTAGTCTCTGTATACTTCTGTTATTAGACCTCAGCTCTGCCTTTGACACTGTCTGTCATAAGATTTTACTTTCACAATTAGCGGAATTAGGCATATCAGGCTCTGCACTATCCTGGTTTTCCTCTTATCTCACAGGCAGGCAATATCACATCTCCATACACAATTCCAAATCTCCTACTGTCTTACTTAAACAGGGTGTCCCACAGGGCTCTGTTCTTGGCCCACTACTATTAATTCTGTACATTTAGCCGCTTGGCAACATCATTCGTAGACATGGTTTTAGTTATCATTGTTATGCTGATGATCTTCTTCTTCTTCTTTCAGCTGCTCCCATTAGGGGTCGCCACAGCGGATCATCCGTCTCCATACCACCCTGTCCTCTATATCTGCCTCTTTTACACCAACTACCTGCATGTCTTCCCTCACCACATCCATGAACCTCCTCCTTGGCCTTCCTCTTTTCCTCCTACCTGGTGGCTCCATCTTCAGCATTTTTCTACCAATATAATTCATGTCCCTTCTCTGCACATGTCCAAACCATCTCAATCTCGCCTCCCTCACCTTGTCACCAAAACATCCTACATGTGCTGTCCCTCTAATAAACTCATTTCTAATCTTGTCCATCCTCGTCACTCCCAACGAAAACCTCAACATCTTCAGCTCTGCTACCTCCAGCTCCACCTCCTGTCTTTTACTCAATGCCACTGTCTCTAATCCATACAACATTGCAGGTCTCACCACAGTCCTATAAACTTTCCCTTTCATTCTTGCAGATACTCTTCTATCACAAATCAATCCTGTCACTCTTCTCCACCCACTCCACCCTGCCTGCACTCTTTTCTTTACTTCCCTAACACACTCTCCATTACTTTGCACTGTTGACCCCAGGTACCTGAACTCCTCCACCTTCTCCACCTCTTCTCCCTGCAACCGCATCACTCCACTGCCCTCCCTCTCATTCACGCACATGTACTCTGTCTTACTCCTACTGACTTTCATTCCCCTTCTCTCCAGCGCATATCTCCACCTCTCCAGGCTCTTCTCAACCTGCTCTCTACTCTCACCACAAATGACAATATCATCTGCAAACATCATAGTCCAGGGAGACTCCTGTCTGACCTCGTCCGTCAACCTGTCCATCACCACTGCAAACAGGAAAGGGCTCAGGGCCGATCCTTGATGCAGTCCAACCTTCACCCTGAACCAGTCTGTCGTACCTACTGCACACTTTACTGCCGTCACACTGTCCTCATACATGTCCTGCACCACCCTCACATACTTCTCTGACACACCTGACTTCCTCATACAATACCACAACTCCTCTCTCGGCACCCTGTCGTACGCTTTCTCTAAATCCACAAATACACAATGCAGCTCCTTCTGTCCTTCTCTATACTTCTCCATCAACATCCTCAAAGCAAAAAAGGCATCTGTGGTGCTCTTCCTCGGCATGAAACCATACTGTTGCTCACAGATGGTCACCTCTTCTCTCAGCCTGGCTTCCACTACTCTTTCCCATAACTTCATGGTGTGACTGATCAACTTAATTCCCCTGAAGTTACTGCAGGTCTGCACATCTCCCTTATGCTTAAAGATCAGTACCAGCACACTCCTTCTCCATTCCTCAGGCATCCTCTCCCCTTCCAGAATCCTGTTAAACAATCTGGTTAAAAACTCCACTGCCATCTCTCCTAAACATCTCCACGCTTCTACCGGTATGTCATCTGGTCCAACCGACTTTCCATTCTTCATCCTCTTAATCGCTGCTCTCACTTCCTCCTTACTAATCCTATCTACATCCTGCTTCACCAACTCCACATCCTCCAACCTTCTCTCTCTCTGATTTTCCTCATTCATCAGCTGCTCAAAATACTCCCTCCATCTTCTCAACACACTCTCCTCACTAGTCAACACATTTCCCTCTCCATCCTTTATTGCTCTAACTTGCAGTACATCCTTCCCAGCTCGGTCCCTCTGCTTGGCCAATCGGTATAAATCCTTTTCTCCTTCCTTAGTGTCCAACCTCTTATACAGTTCCTCATATGCCTTTTCCTTGGCTTTCGCCACATCCCTTTTAACCTACTGCCGCATCTCCTTGTACTCCTGCCTACTTTTCTCATCACTCTGTCGATCCCACTTCTGTTTTGCCAACCTCTTTCCCCTAATGCTCTTCTGCACTTCCTCATTCCACCACCACGTCTCCTTGTCTTGCTTTCTATTTCCAGATGTCACACCAAGTACTTTTCTAGCTGCCTCCCTCATCACTCCTGCAGTAGTTGCCCAATCATCCGGCACCTCTTCACCACCACCAAGCCCCTGTCTGACCTCTTCCCTGAACCTCACACTACACTCTTCCTCCTTCAGTTTCCACCATCTTATTCTTCTTTCAAACCTTACTTTCCTCCTCTTCTTCTTCGCCTCCAAAACCATCCTACAGACCACCATCCGATGCTGTCTAGCTACACTGTCCCCTGCCAACACCTTACAGTCTCCAATCTCCTTCAGGTTGCATCTCCTACACAGAAGATAATCCACCTGTGTGCACCTTCCTCCACTCTTATACGTCACCCTATGATCCTCCTTCTTCTTAAAATACGTGTTCACCACTGCCATTTCCATCCTTTTAGCAAAATCTACCACCATCTGCCCTTCCACATTCCTCTCCTTAATACCATACCTACCCATCACCTCCTCATCACCTCTGTTCCCTTCACCTACATGCCCATTAAAGTCTGCCCCAATCACCAATCGTTCTTTCCTAGGTACACCATCTACCACTTCATCTAATTCACTCCAGAATCTTTCTTTCTCCTCCATCTCACAGCCAACTTGTGGAGCATAGGCACTGATGACATTTATCATCATCCCTTCAACTTCCACCTTCACGATCATCACCCTATCAGAAACTCTCTTCACCTCCACTACACTCTTACTGTACGCTTCCTTCAGAATCACCCCTACACCATTTCTCTTCCCATCCACACCATGATAAAACAGTTTAAACCCACCTCCAATGTTCCTGGCCTTACTCCCTTTCCACTTGGTCTCCTGAACACACAACACATCTACCTTTCTCCTCTCCATCATATCAGCTATCTCTCTCCCTTTACCCGTCATAGTACCAACATTTAAAGTACCAACCCGAACCTTGTTATGCTGATGATATTCAGTTATATACTGCTTGTCAACCAGATTCTGTGAATGTAAAATCCTCACTCTCCTCTTGTGTTAGCGAGTTAAAATAATGGCTACACTCAAATTTTCTTAGCTTGAATCTGGGTAAAACCGACATTCTGATAACTGGTCCCGCATCTCTAATAAAAAACAACTCTGTGGACTTTAGTCTTGATCTGGATGCTACTACGATTTTCCCCTCAGCTACTGTTAGAAATTTAGGTATCATACTCGACCCCTCACTATCCTTTGATGCCCATATTCGCAGCCTCTCCAAAACATCTTTTTTTCATTTACAACGCATTGTCAAACTGCGACCTTTCATCTGCAGAAATGATGCCGAAACATTAGTACATGCTCTGATTACGTCCCGTCTCGACTACTGCAATTCACTCTTCTCTGGTCTATCAGCTCACTCAATCTCACGTTTACAGTACATACAAAACTCGGCTGCCAGAATGTTAACCTCCAATAAAAAAATCTGCCCACATTACCCCTATATTATTTGATCTTCACTGGCTGCCAGTCTCATCTCGCATAAAATATAAAATCATACTCCTCACTTATAAGGCACTAAATGCTCTTTCCCCTCACTATCTTTCCGATCTTTTCTCATCCTATGTTAAATCAAGATCACTCTGGTCTTCAAATTCTGAACTTCTTTGTGTACTTAGATACCGTCTATCCTCTGTGGGTGGCAGATCCTTTTCTGTCATTGCTCCAATACTATGGAACTCCTTACCCATTGCACTCAGAACAATTACCACTTTGACTGAATTTAAATCAAGGCTTAAGACCCACCTTTTCAACCTCCACTATCAGTCAATGCATATATGTTAGGAGTCCTTCATTTTTCTGAAATGTGGTGTATGTTTCATGTACTATGTAGTGTTCTATCTCTTGTCCTGTATGTTTTTATGTCTATGTTGTCTCTGCTATTAACTCATGCAGCTGCATGTGATCCTTCGTCCTGGGCAAATGTCCGACGAATATGTTTGTTTATGTATGTTATTGTATGTTTATTTTCCACCTCAAGGGGACACTGACACTGCGATATGGAACATACAACGAGACACTTACGCTACACAGCTTCGGGCCGCGGTGCTCAATGTGGTGAGGGACTTTAATAGTGCCATCCTCAAGCGCGCACTGCCAAACTTCCAACAGCACATCACCTGCCCCACCAGGGGTGAAAGGACACTGGACCACTGCTACACACAATTTAAGAACAGCTACAAGCCACAATCATGTCCACCGTTTGGGAAAGCAGACCATGCTTCCATCTTCCGGATTTATCGGGAAACTAGCGGATGATACTGTAAAGAAAACCACCATCAGAACGTTTCCCAACCAGAAGCCGCGGGTGGATAAAACTATCCGCGATGCTCTGAGTTCATGCTCCGCTGCCTACAACATGGGGCTCGCCACCGGGGACAAAGATGAGTACAAGACTGCATCTTACAGTGTGAGCAAAGTGGTGAAGGAAGCAAAGCGGCACTACAGAAAGAAAAGAGTCACACAACCTCTCCCTGGAACACTCCACCATTGTTCCTGTCCCAAAGAAACCCCAGCCCACCTGCCTCATCGAATAACACCCAGTAGCTCTAGACCTCAGCCATCCCAACAATGAACACTTTTCTCTGTTACGTTCAGGGAAGCACTTCCGCTCTTTGAAAGCAAATACAGAGAGAATGAGTAGGAGCTTCTTCCCGCGACCAATCGGCATTTGAACCAGGAAACACCCAGAATCTAGTACTTAATTTAGTTCCGAATGCAGCAGCAAGGGTCCTTACTAGATCTAAAAAAAAATATGAGCACATCACCCCTGTAATTGTAAGTTTAATAGTTACAAGTACACACACAGCCCAATTTTTAGAAACCGTATCTATTCCTCGTGTAGTAAAACCAAGAATTAAATACACAAGATCCAGAAATAATCTTATTACAGTTAAAACTGAAAAATGCCAGATAAACAATCACAACAAAGTTCTAAAGTTTGATCTTTTAAACATTAGATCACTTGCACCCAAAGCACTGATTGTAAATGAGATGATCACAGATAATAATCTCGATGTCTCACTGAGACCTGGATTAAACCAGGGGATTATATGGGTCTAAACGAGTCGACACCATCAGGATATGTTTATATGTGTCAGATTGGTCGTGGGGGTGGTGTAGCAACCATTTATAGTGCCTCTCAATGTTAGTCAGAAATTAGGATTCAGCTTTAAATCATTTGAAGTGCTCGTTCTTAAAATTGTACTTTTAGAGTCCTCACTAGATCTAGGAAATATTACCACATCACCCCTGTTTTAATCAGTCTACACTGGCTCCCAATTAAATCTCGCATTGATTATAAAATACAGACGCTGATTTTCTTCAAGTGTTTGCTTGTTTTCTATCAGACCTCTTGATCAATTTTGATAAAGTGCTGCTTGTAGGAGATTTTAATATTCATGTAGATGATGCAAAGGATGCCCTTGGATTATAATTTGTCGATTTATTAAACTCTTTTGGGGTTAAACAAAATGTCACCGGACCAACTCATCGCTTTAACCACACACTAGACTTAATAATATCCCACGGAGCAGACGTCACTGATATTTTACCTCAGAATGATGACATCACAGATCATTACCTCATACTGTACACACTACCGGTAGAGCAGATTAGCCGTGTTTCACCACGTTATCGACTTGGTAGGACTATTTTTCTGACCACTAAGAACAGATTCATAAATAACCTGCCTGATTTATCTCAATTTCTCACTAAACACATAACTGCTAATAAACACCTGCACCTTGGTATAATAGTCATATGTATGCCCTCAAGAGAACAGCCCGTAATCTGGAGAGAAAATGGAGGAAAACTAAATTGGAGCTGCCTATAACATGGGGCTTACCACCGGGGACATGGACGAGTACAAGGCTGCGGCTTACAGTGTTCGCAGAGCGGTGAAGGATGCAAAGCGGTGCTACGGTAGGAAACTAGACACAGTTGCAACATGGTGGCTCTAGGAGCCTGTGGCAGGGACTAAGAACAATCACGGACTACAGAACAGCATCTTCCAGAACGAGCTAAACATCTTTTATGCTTGCTTCGAGGCTGCAGCTAACCACGCTAGCGACACAAACAGCATGCACGCCGAGAGAGCCGGAGAGCTATACACGTTCACCATCTTGGAGCATGAAGTGAGAAGGGCATTTAAGAGAGTGAATACCAGGAAGGCAGCAGGACCAGATGGCATCACAGGTCAGGTTTTGAAAGCCTGCACTGACCAGCTAGCACCGATGTTCACTGAGATGTTCACTAAGATGTTGAACAGTCTGTAGCCCCCTCATGCTTTAAACAGTCCACCATTGTTCCTTTCCTGAAGAAGCCCCAGCCCGCCTGCCTCAACGACTACCACCCTGTAGCCCTGACCTCAGTAGTGATGAAGTGCTTTAAGAGACTGTTCAGAGACTTCATCACTAGACCGTTCTACTGAGGACTCCATTGTTCATCATAGTGTGGAAGAGATGAGCAATGGCATACTTAGTAGAACGGTTCGGGCGGTACGTGAACTGTAGAGGGTCCAGTGTGTCTGGATGTGATGCAGTGATGAAGTCTCTGCATCACTGCATCACTACCAGTGTGTCCACTTCCACACTATGATGAGCCACCTGGACTACAGAAAAGGGAATTATACAAAAATGCTGTTTGTGAACTACACTTCAGCGTTTAACATGATAATTCCCTTCACACTCGCCTCTAAGTTGTAGGTCTTGGGACTCAGCCTGCCGCTGTGTCATTGGATCTCTAGGGTTAGGGTTAGTCTTCCTGACAGACAGACCACAAGCCGTACGGGTGGGAAAACACACCTTATCCACCCTTACTCTCAGCACTGGAGCTCCCCGGGGTTGTGTTCTGAGACCCCTGCTTTACTGACTGTACACATATGACTGCGTGGCCACTTCCAACTCCACCACAATCATCAAATTTGCTGACGACACTGTTGTGGTGGGCCTGATCTCCACCAATGACGAGACGGCCTACCTAGGAGGTTAAAAACCTGGAGAGATGGTGCCAGGAGAAAAACCTTCTCCTGAATGTCAGCAAGACTAAGGAGTTGACAGTGGACTTCAGCACGAAGCAGGAGCAGTCATACCAACCACTAAACATCAACGGGACCCCAGTGAAGGGAGTGGACAGTTTCCGGTACTTACAGTGGGGCAAAAAAGTATTTAGTCAGCCACCAATTGTGCAAGTTCTCCCACTTAAAAAGATGAGCGAGGCCTGTAATTTTCATCATAGGTACACTTCCACTATGAGAGACAAAGTTAAAAAAAAAATCCCGAAAATCACATTGTCTGATTTTTTAAGAATTTATTTGCAAATTATGGTGGAAAATTTGGTCACCCACAAAAAAGGAATTCTGGCTCTCACAGACCTGTAACTTCTTCTTTAAGAGGCACCCCTGTCCTCCACTTGTTACCTGTATTAATGGCTTCTGTTTGATCTTGTTATCAGTATAAAAGACACCTGTCCACAACCTCAAACAGTCAGACTCAAAACTCCACTATGGCCAAGACCAAAGAGCTGTCAAAGGACACCAGAAACAAAATTGTAGCACCTGCACCAGGCTGGGAGACTGAATCTGCAATAGGTAAGCAGCTTGGTGTGAAGAAATCAACTGTGGGAGCAATTATTAGAAAATGGAAGGCATACAAGACCACTGATAATCTCCCTCAATCTGGGGCGCCACGCAAGATCTCACCCCGTGGGGTCAAAATGATCACAAGAACGTTTAGCAAAAATCCGAGAACCACACAAAGGAACTAGTAAATTACCTGCAGAGAGCTGGGACCAAAGTAACAAGGGCTACCATCAGTAACACACTACCAGACGTGTCCCCCTGCTTAAGCCAGTACATGTCCAGGCCTGTCTAAAGTTTGCTATAGAACGTTTGGATGATCCAGAAGAGAATTGGAGAATGTCATTTGGTCAGATGAAACCAAAATAGAACTTTTTGGTAAAAACTCAACTTGTCATGTTTGGAGGAGAAAGAATGCTGAGTTGCATCCAAGGAACACCATACCTACTGTGAAGCATGGGGGTGGAAACATCATGCTTTGGGGCTGTTTTCCTGTAAAGGTACATTGTTAAAATTGCCATACAAATAAACATGAATTTTATTAAATTAAACTGCCTTGTCTGTTATCATTTACACAACCACTGTATAGAGAATAGATCTGCTGTTTCATACTTAATTACAAACATATAAGCAGTAAGTCACCACACACACTAGCAGCATGGTCAGAAAACCGCACGGAAATCTATACCAATATCATAACACCAAGACCACACAAAAACACCTGTGTGTATTTAAAGCTCTAATAATTATTTCTTCATTAACAAGGTAATAACCTTTGTGTCTACTAGGATTAAGGGTGAAAATCAACAATTCACTTCTTCTTTCAAGAAGCCTAACAGTAATAAAATATCCTATGTGAAGATCTTGAGCTTGTGGTCTAAACATGCAGAAATGAGCAGGTCCTTATTTCTCCTAAAACATTAGTAATTCAGAACAAGCAAATAGACTCAATCTGGAGTTCTTATCTTAGGTTTAATGTTGCCCATTATCAAATCAAATAAAATTTTATGGTCCGAGGTACGAGCGGTCACTCAGTAGATTTTTTGCTTTGTTATGCGAGCAAAAAATTGAGGTACGAGCTCGAGACACCGCTGCTAGATGGTGAAGCGAAGCCAGAAAGCGCAGATTGTGAAAAAATGAAGAAATAGTAAAAAATAAAAGTTTAGGGATACATAGTGTACAGTAGTGATAGTAAAAAATTAGTTTCCCCTCCGCCTCCACTTATCGAACCCCCCCGCCCCCCTCCACCGGCGTTTTTGTTAGCTCAAATAGTCATCTCCACAGTAAATACACTGCATAAAACTTTATTATATCTTTACATACTCTTTCTATTATGTTTTTATAAAAGATTTGTTATTCAGAAATGTATTTTCCTAATTTAATAACATGAAACATAAAAACGGGGTGGCATTTTGAGGGTTGGAACGGATTAATGCCATTTTAAGTATTTTCAATGGGGAAAATTGATTTGATGTGCGAGCAAATTGAGATACGAGCTCGGCCACTGAACAAATTAAACTCGTAGGTCAAGGTACCACTGTATAAGAAAATTATGCAAAATGATATTCCATAGTCCTCATGGAAAATAGTTTCTCAGAACTACCTTCTTCTCATGTCTGATCATCAGGACCATGATGAAGGTCAGGAGTTTGCCACATTGGCATATAGGACCTAATACATGAGATTTACTTTGATACTCAATACTGCGCAAAGATTCATTCAAGGATCATCATTATCATAATGACCATACATAGTATGTAGCCTGAATGCATCAAAATTATAAAAATGCAAACCTCTTATTACTTACATCCAATCATCATCATAGCCACAGCAAAGATCTTCTCTCCATCAGTGGTGGGTGCGATGTTGCCAAAGCCGATGCTGGTCAGGCTGGTCATGGTGAAGTACAGAGAGGTGATGTAAACTGAGTCCTTGCTGGGGCCACCCTCCCACCTGCCCGTGCCTGTGGCATTAAAGCGGTATGGTGTCCCTGCTGTTTCTCCCAGCATGTACAGCCAACTGTCCTTCCGTGCCACGTTTGTCTCCTCATCAATGACTTCATAGTCCCCAATACTGTACCAAATACATGCGAGCCAGTGTGCAGCGAGACCAAACACACACACTAGCAGCATGAGTACCGCGGCGCCGTATTCGATATAATGATCCAGTTTACGTGCCACTCGACCCAGACGCAGCAGACGCACCACCTTTAGAGAACTGAACAAACTGCTGATGCCCTAAGCCACCAAAATAGACAAAAACAAAGATATAAAAAGTGAGGCAACGTAAAGTATAAAACCAAATGAGCAGAATGTAAGCAAGAACGTGCAGCATTAATGAGAAATACAGAGAAACAGAGAGAGAAAGATTTGAGAGGAATATACTGTATAATGCATATATAAAATACAGCATGAGGTTGAGTTATCTATATCTATAGAAACACAGAAGGTAAGTAAGGAAAGATAAAAATATATAAAAATATATATTGTAAAGAATCCTTGTTTAATACTGTGTTTAACATTTGTAGGCCTTATAACCCTTCACAGATTTCTGAGCAGCAAAAACTGCTTCTCTGAGGTGATGCAGACAATTTAATTTTTATTTGTATTGCATTTTCCACAGTGGACATTGAATTAAAGCAGCTTTACACGGATAAAGCGGTAATAAGGTTTTATGAAAGAATGTGCAGAAGAACACCTAAGTGCTTCCAAACCAACAGGATTCTTTTTAAACACCCAACTACTTTTTAAAGATTGTGTAAGAATTTTCTTTTTTACTTATTTATTTTTCTCCCACTTGATTTCTAAATCTGGTTTACTGTTTTGAGGAAAAATTACTATTAATAGTATTAAACTTGTGGTTTTTTTTTTTTGTTATCTGATGTTTGTTTGTAGATGTTGGTGAAGAACACGATTCTTTTTCCCCTAGAGTTAATGTCCTTCTGTTTATTCTTTTCTAGGCGCTGTGAGGTGTGTGTGTGTGTTTCTTGAAACAAAAATGCATTGTTTGTCCTTGTGTATATTGTCCATGTTTAAAAATACTTATGTTATAATAATATGTTCTTAACCCAACATTGTGATTTTTTATTTATTATAAGCCGTTAGTGTGTGAAGTCCAACTGCTTGTAAAATGTGTGTGTGTAAAAATATCACCAGGCTGCAGACAGAGACAGAGAAACAATTGTTGAGTTCTAAAATGTCTCTCACTTTCTGAAACTGCTCTAAGAACTCAGAATGCTGAAAACTGTGAGTTTGATTATCATAACTTTTTGATTAGCAAGCTAACTATAAAGTACTGATCTACCAATTAGCAGAATTCTTAAAACAACAGAAAAAGGGGATTCTACCAATTTAAACACACAAATTATGTGTTGTTAAACTTTACTGGGATTTTGAGGTCTAAAACATTTATTTTTTACACACAGATGTGATACACATATGGCCTAAAGGCAACATGATGAAACCCCAAATGATCTGTCTGTACAGTAGAGACCGTAGGGCAAGAGCACCTACAAAAGCTATGGCCGGAAGCACAGAGGTTTATAGTTTAATATCAGAACAGTGAAGAAATGTAGACATCAAAATGAGCGGCAAGATACAAAACCAGTATCTTGCTGCTAGATAACCCTAACCCTTGTAGAGCAGTTAACAGTTAAACAAGACAAGACTCACAGAGAATTTCCAGAGTGGAAAAAAGCAACTGACCTCATCAACATTCTCAAAGGCATTGATGACATCATAGGGGAGGCAGGACAGCAGATCAATGACAAACCACGTCTTCAGGTAATTCATGCGAATAAGCTTGGGGTCAGAAATGACCTCACCAGCAGGTCCAACAAATGTGGTGTGGAAGTTGAGGATGATGTCTACCAGGAAGATGACATCCACTACGCTATCAATCACCAGCCATGCTACATTGTTCTGCTTAATCTTGAAGGAGACATTGTAGGGAACCATGATGGCTGTGTAGAAGGTGAGGATAAGGATCACCCAGTCCCATGTGGTCTTAAAGGTGCAGTAGTGTAGGATGATGTGTGGTGGCGTCTTCGGTGTCTCCTGTTTATACTGAGGCAAGATGTCAGAGCCAAGCTGCAGCACCTAGACATGTGGTAAAGTAAAACCTTTGCATAAATGGCAGGTGTACAGTAACGGACATTCAGATTAACAGCATTTGACAGAGAAGTGCTGTGCATTCTATAAAAAAAACGAAAGAAAACTATTTCATTGTGCTAAAGTGTAAACAAATAATGGTTTCATCTTATTCTTAAAACACATGTTCATGAAACTGCATGGTACTAAACCACAAACTTCTTCAAAAAACAATTTAAAGGAGCCCAAAAAAATGTATTAACACAAACCTGAGTGTTTGTGGAGTGTTATGTATTGAAAACTGGTTATGAGCTTGGAAGTGCTTAGGGGTAAGAGAGAAGGACTAAGACTATAGATAGGCAAGAATATGTATATATATATATATAAAGATTGGATAAGTGGACAGGATTTGGGATTCCTTAACTAGACTCACAATTAGCTATGTGGCAAATTTTTCAGCAATCAGGGAGGAGATTGAAGGAGGAGGTGGATCAATAAGATGATAAAAAGTAACGATTTTAATTGTAGATCTGAACGCAACAACGCAATGCCTCAAATGGGAAGATATTAAAGACAGAATTTATTACCGGTAGTTCACCTGCTGTTTATAACGGTAACCATTTACAATGTTTACACTTTCAAACACTCAATCTTTGAGAAATTGTGTTTATGGGAATCTTGGTCAGGTGAATGGACAGATGAATGAACACAGATACAAGCTCTTAGACATAGTGATGCTGATGAAGGATGACTAATACACAAACAGTTAAAGCACATCTGTTCTGTGGAGTTCTTGTAGTGTTCTCTTTACTTTGATTGATAAAGCAATGATTGAAAATTTTAATTTATTTTGTGAAGAGTAACAGGTGGACCACTGTAAGTAACTTTACAACTACAAAATTACCTGCAATTCGTGAATAATGGATCTGATCAAAAATGGTCACCTCGGTCAGATGAGAGTGTTTATGAACATTTTCTCCTTTGTGGACAGTAGGCTGAAGCTGCTGCAGAACACCTCGACTGCTGGTCAGGGCTCTGGTAAGGCGTGCAAACTTTCCCCAACCTACACAAACACACGCACATACAAATAGCACTGTTAGCACACTCAAACACACTCAACTACATGCATTTCAGAACAGTGTATAGGTATGGCATAAGTGTTTCACTATCATAAATTCACTGAGGATGCGTCCTAAATTACATCATTCATGTTTTCCCACATACACACACTCACACTACCTGCCTTAAAAAGCAGCAGTGCATTGTGGGTTTTGTATCCCCACTTTTAGATACTAAGGTTTTTGTAGTGCATTCCATGGGAAAATATATATATATATATATATAAAATCACGCATGGATCAAGATTCAGAAACCAGAGTACGGGCAAACGATTTATTAGTCTCAGTACACGAGGCAGAAGCTTCAGTATAAGCACAAACCGGGCACCGGGTGTAATCCGTAATGTGGAAAGTCCAGGGATGATCACCAGTGTAAACCGTAGATCAGACGGTGAGCGAGTGGAAATGGGGGCCTTATGAAGGGGACAGTAGCCTGGAGACAGGCGAAGGTGATTAGTAGGAGGGTAGGGCTGTGCGAGTGTGCTGAGTGTAGAAGGGAGGCGTGGCTGGTGGTTCCCTAAAATATATATACAGTAATCAGTCGCTTTAACGTGATTGGAATCTCGTGCACAGGTTTATCATGGAATTTAATTTGCAACATAACTAATTAGTTTGCCTGATTTTCCTGGTCTCCCACGAAGAGCACCATAGACCAAAACACTTATAGGTCAAGTCAAGTCAAGTTTATTTCTATTGTGCTTTTCACAACAGACATTGTCTCAAAGCAGCTTTACAGAAATCAACAGTTAAGGTGAATGGTGTGCATTTATCCCTGTTGAACAAGCCATGGCGACTTATAGGGAAGTGTTTTTATGGAGTTTTATGTTTAAATATGGAAATTTATAAAAAAAAAATTATAATTATGAATCAGAAAATGAAGTAAAATGTTAATACATTACTGTATACTTAAAATACTGTACAGTGTATATCTTCACACAAGAGACAAAGAAAACAGGAGGCGAAGCTACCTCCAGCTACCTCACTGCCACTGTCTCTAAATCATACAACATCTCAGGTCTCACCACAGTACTATAAACTTTCCCTTTCACTCTGACAGATACTCTTCTATCACAAATCACTCCTGCTATCACTCTCCTCCACCCACTCCACCCTGCCGCAACACTTTTCTTCACTTCTCTAATACACTCTATTACTTTGCACTGTTGAACCCAGGTACCTGAACTCCTTCACCTTCTTTACCTCTTCTCCCTGCAACTGCACCCCTCCACTGCCCTCCCTCTCATTCACACACATGTACTCTGTCTTACTCCTACTGACTTTCATTCCCCTTCTCTCCAGCACGTACCTCCACCTCTCCAGGCTCTTCTCCACCTGCTCCCGACTCTCACCACAAATCACAATATCATCCGCAAACGTCATAGTCCGTGGAGACTCTTGTTCTGGAGTTCGGGAAGCCGGCATCCAGCTAGATGGGCTAAACACAGCTCTGTGCGGTAAGACTCGGTGGTGGTGTGTGTGTTTATATCAACACGGAATGGTGTAAGAACTCTGTGCTTGTTTCACGCTACTGCTCATCACTAGTGGAGTTCGTGACTGTTAGATGTAGACCTTTTTATTTTTCCACAGGAATTTACCACTGTTTACATTGTCGGAGTGTACATTCCTCCCATTGTTAATGCTAAGGAGGCACTGAGTGAACTCTACTGTGCTATTAGGGACCTGCAGAATGCTCACTCCGACGGATTGTTTATTATCGCCAGAGATTTTAACCATGTGAATCTCAGGACTGTACTCCCTAAACTCCATCAGCATGTGGACATTGCAACGAGAGGAGCGAACACAGGGGATCTTGTTTACACAAACATCCCCAGCGCGTATCGTGCGGAGCCCCACCCCCATCTCGGATACTCAGACCACTGCTTTGTTATGGTTATTCCAGCATACAGACCGCTCATCAGATGCTCTAAACCGGTTCTTAAACAGGTGAAAACCTGGCCAGAAAAAGCTACTTCTGCTCTTCAGGACTGTTTTGAGTGCACTGACTGGGACATGTTTAGAGAGGCTGCAACCAATGGCAATTCCATCAACTTTGAGGAGTACACATCATCAGTGACCAGCTACATCAGCAAGTGCGTTGATGATGTGACCATCTCCAAGACAATCAATACATGCTCCAACCAGAAGCCTCAGTGGAGATCGTCAAGAGCACCAAATTCCTTGGTGTTCATCTTGTGGACAACCTTACCTGGTCACTCAACACCAGCTCAATCACCAAGAAAGCCCCGCAGCATCTCTACTTCTTAAGAAGGAGGAAAGCCCATCTCCCTCCCCCTATCCTGACCATGTTCTACAGAGGGATCATTGAGAGCATCCTGAGCAGCTGCATCACTGCCTGGTTTGGGAGCGGCACCGTCTCGGATCACAAGACCCTACAGAGGATAGTGAGGACAGCTGAGAAGATCATCGGAGTCTCTCTCCCCTCTATCATGGACATTTACACCACACGCTGCATCCACAAAGCAAACAGCATTGTGGACGACCACACATACCTGTCACACACACTTTTCACCTTCCTGCCATCAGGAAAACGGTTCCGAAGCATTCGGGCCGCCACATCAAGACTGTGCAACAGCTTTTTCCCGCAAGCCATCAGGCTACTTAATACACAGAAATGAAAGGGAACCCTCACACACACACACACACACATACACACACACACACACACAGAATATATGATTACATGCACATTATCAACTTGTGCTGTTAATATCATGAACAGCAGCTACGCTAATTCCTCTCCACTGCTTCTCTTTCTCTCCCCATCCCGAGGCATCCTGAGGTTTGGCCAGCTCCAGTCACGTCCCACCTCGTGAAGATTATGGACCTATGGATGATCATGGAGAAGTAGATGCCGAGTGTTTAAAGGCCCTGGCATGGAGAAGATGATGCTGGATCTATGATGATCACAAATTGTTCTGTATTGTTGAAAGATTTATGACCAAACTCTTGATGTCACCCATATGAGGATGGGTTCCCCTTTGAGTCTGGTTCCTCTCAAGGTTTCTTCCTCATATCATCTAAGGGAGTTTTTCCTTGCCACTGTCGCCACGGCTTGCTCATCAGGGACAAACGCACACCTTTCACCTTCACTGTTGTTTTCTGTAAAGCTGCTTTGAGACAATGTCTGTTGTGAAAAGCGCTATACAAATAAACTTGACTTGACTTGACTTGACACACACACACACACACACACACACACACACACACACACACACACACACACCCACACCCATTCAAATGTGTGTTATCAAACTGTACAACCTGGACTGGACTGTACAACACTTAACACACACTCATCACTCATCTCAATCCATTCCACCATCATCTATTTATTATTATTTATACTTGACTGTACTACACTCTTTAACTGCTGTTTTTTGCACCTTTCACTGTATTACTGTTTACATGCCGTCTTTTGCACCTTTGACTATTATATTGTTTACATATTGTTTATATTTTTTTTGCACATTCAACTTTATTATATTATATAATGTACTACACTGTTTACATGTTGTCTTTTGCACCTCTTGACTGCTTCTGTTTTTTTTGCACTACATTGTGTTTCTTATATTCACTCCCGGGTATAGTTTTTACAGTTCACAGTACTGTATAACCAAAGTATACAGTAGGTTTACTGGTCGGTGCTATCTTGGTTTTGTGTCTTATCTTGTGTTGTTTGTCTGCACTGTTTGCACTAGGTTGCACCTGATGCACTTTATGTTGATGCACTTTATGGAATGTTTTCTATGAGTTTGCTCACGTGCTCAGCTCTAGCAGCATTTAGTGCCTGTCTGTAGCTGAGCATACTGTTTTTATATGCAATTCTATGGTTATTTGTAAATCTGTCCTTTGGAGCAATGGTCCTACCAAGTCGATAACGTAGTGAGACATGGCTAATATCCTCTACTGGTAGTGTGCACAATATGAGGTAATGGTCTGTGATGTCATCACTCTTAGGTAAATATCTATATCAATGACGTCTGCTCTGTGGGATATTATTTAGTGTAGTGTGTGGTTGAAGCGATGAGTTGGTCTGGTGATGTTTAGTTTAACCCCAAAACAGTTTAATAAGTCCACAAATGATAGTCCTAGAGTATTATTTGCATCATATACATGAATATTAAAATCTCCTAAAGCAGCAGCACTTTATCAAAATTGATCAAGAGATCTGAAAGAAACGGTGTTGAAAAGGGGCCCTGGGGGTCTGTACACAGTGGTCAGAGCGAGAGATAGAAGGGGTTTACTATGTATATCTGAAAGTAAAAATTTAAGAACGAGCACTTCAAATGATTTCAGCCTGAAACCTAATCTTTGACTACATTAATAAGAGCATTAATTGAAGTGCTCCTTAATCTACTGTTTGTATGCAGGTTTGGCTTTGCAGAGTCCTCTGATCAAGAACTGAGTTGATGCAAGTGTTAATGTTAGTGACCGAGTGGCCTGTGCAGCAAATTCACTCCAGTCTGTATGTGAGAAATGCTGCTGGGTACACTTCGCACACCCAGGTTTCAGCACCATTCACACTTTTCATTATCGCAAAATGTTTACATGCCGTTTGTTGCTGATCTTCCGGGACTTGCTCTCTTTGCACAATATTCTGTCCAAATCCTTTGGTCACTGTTTATTTTGATTGCTGCTATTGTTGAATTGCACAATTCTGTTTACATATTTCTGTTTACATTTTTCTGCTACTGTGCACCTTATTCTGTCACGACAGGTTTTACTGGCGGAGCTATTGATGTTTTTATTTTTATATTTTGTTTATTGTGTATTGTCCTGCACTGTCCTGTGTTGTCTTGCACTGTCTTGTGTTGTCTTTTGCACTGTTTGCACCAGTTGCACACATGCACTTTATGTGGCGAGGATCTTAGTTCTTGGCCCTGTGTTCTTCTGTTCTGTGACTGTTGTTTTATGTTGTTTTATGTAGCACCTGGGTTCAGGAGGAACGTTGTTTTATTTCACTGTGTACTGCATCAGCTATATATGGTTGAAATGACAATAAAAGCTTCTTGACTTGACTTGACTTGACTTGACATCTGTCCAATTCAGCCAGTCCCGATTGCAGGTCTCACACGTTTGATGACTGGGGAGTGCTTGGGGAGCAGAAACAATGAGAGATGGTCCGATTGTCTGAAGTATGTGTGTGTGGGGGGTGACCCTGTAAGCATCAGCCATACTTGTAGAAACATGATCCAGTGTTTTGTGTCCTCTAGTGAAACAGGACACCTGCTTTTGGAATCTTGGCAGAACAGATCTTAAATTGTTCTTTAATGGCTGTGCTAGCCATAGCATCCGAGGGAACATACACTGCTATCACATCAACACATGTGAGCTCACGTGGTAAATAAAACGGGTCTGCACTTATTCAAGATCAGCAGAGCAGTGAGAAGAAACAGTTAGCAAGACAGTACACCTTGTTTTATTTAGATAAATGCATAAGCCTCCTCCTCATTCTCTCTGTGTTTGCTTTCAAGGAGTGGAAGCACTTCCCTGAATGCAACAAATAAAAGAGTCCATTGTTGTCATGGCTGAGGTCCTTCACAATCTTCCTGGCTCTGGTCCGGCACTGCGTGCTTTAGATGTCATGCAGGTCAGGGAGCTTGGTGTGGATGGTACGTTTAGCTGACCACACAACCCTCTGGAGGGCTCACCTGTCCTGCATGGTGCTGTGAAGTGATGCTTCCTGTCAGAACGCTCTCAATGGTGCAAGTGTGAAAAGTCTTTGGCACCTGAGAGGGTAGTTTAAAGTTCCTGTTCGAGCTCAGACACACTCACCCAGTTTAAGTGCAGATTAAAAACATATCTTTTTAGCAAAGCCTACACATAACACACATCACATATCATAACTTTGTGCTCCAGAACATCTGATCACATGGACATGATCAACTTGTGCTGTTAATATCATGAACAGCAGCTACGCTAATTCCTCTCTACTCCTTCTTTTTCTCTCCCCATCCCGAGACACCCTGAGGTTTGGCCAGCTCCAGTCACCTCCCACCTCGTGATGATTACGGACCTTTGAAGAAGTAGATGCCCAACTCGCAAACATCCCGAACCATCTAGAGACGTACCAGTGCCATTTGGATCCCGCTACATGTGTGGAGTTTGACATTGGACCTCCTGGAGTGTTTAAAGGCTCTGGCATGGAGAAGCTGATGCTGGATCTGTGATGATCACAAATGCTGAGCTTATAAAACTAGGAGCTACTAACCATATAGACTGTATAAGACTGCAGAAAGAACATCACTTATAATCTTATACTCCAGTGCTCATGTTAGTTCTCACTCTCCAGTGTTCTGTATTGTTGAAAAATTTATGATCAAACTTTTGATGTCACCCAAATGAGGATGGGTTCCCCTTTTGAGTCTGGTTCCTCTCAAGGTTTCTTCCTCATAACATCTAAGGGAGTTTTTCCTTCACCACAGTCGCCACGGCTGCTCATCAGGGACAAACACACACCATTCACCTTCACTGTTGATTTGTGTAAAGCTGCTTTGAGACAATGTCTGTTGTGAAAAGCGCTATACAAATAAACTTGACTTGACTTGACTTGACTTGGCTTCCTTAGGCATCTCAGATGGTACAGACACTGCCGGGCCTTCTTCACCGGGGTGTTGGTGTGACAGGACCAAGACAGGTTCTGAGATATGAACACCTAGGTAACGGAAACTGTCCACTCTCTTCACTGGGGTTCCGTTGATGTTTAGCGGTTGGTATGACTGCTCCTGCTTCATGCTGCTTTATGCTTCATGCTGAAGTCCACTATCAACTCCGGGTCTCCAGGTTTTTAATCTCCTGTAGGTAGGCCATGTCATCGTTGTTGGAGATCAGGCCCACCACAAAAGCACAAAGGTTTCGTCAGCAAACTTGATGATGGTGGTGTAGTTGGAAGTGGCCACAGTGTATATGTGTACAGTGAGTACAGCAGGGGGTTCAGAAAACAACCCTGGGGCACTCCAGTGCTGAGGGTGAGTGAGGCATGTTTGCCCATCCATATGGCTTTTGGCCT
Source organism: Silurus aristotelis (assembly GCF_946808225.1). NCBI lineage: Eukaryota > Metazoa > Chordata > Actinopteri > Siluriformes > Siluridae > Silurus > Silurus aristotelis. Next base: position 34,743,960 of record NC_139579.1, read on the forward strand.
GTCTGTCAGGAAGTTGGAGAGCCATTGACACAGTCTCAGTACCTCCAAATTAGAGGTGAGTGTGGAGGGAATTATGGTGTTGAATGCTGAACTGTAGTCCACAAACAGCATTTTTGCACAATTCCCTTTTCTGCAGTCTAGGTGGCTCATCATAGTGTGGAGAAGATGAGCAATGGCGTCCTCAGTAGAGCGGTTCTGCCCTGGTAGGCAAACTGTAGTGGATCCAGTGTGTCTGGTAGTGATGCAGTGATGAAGTCACTGACCAGTCTTTCAAATCACTTACATTTACATTTGTTGCATTTAGCAGACGCCTTTATCCAGAGCGACGTACAAAAGTGCTTTGAGTCTCTAGCAATGAATAAATCTACACTGGTATGCAAGATTACAAACATAATATAATTATAACTCTTGGATTCTACAAAGCAAACTTGAAAAGTGCTAATTTAAGTGTTTCAGGAAGAGGTAGGTCTTTAGAAGATAGACAGGGACTCCGCTGTACGGACATCTAGGGGAAGTTCATTCCACCACCTCGGTGCCAGAACAGAGAAGAGCCTTGAAGTATACTTATCTGTCATTCTGAGAGAAAGTGGTACCAGTCGAGCAGTGCTGGAGGATCTCAGACAGCGTGGTGAAGTGTGAGATGTGATTAGCTCTCTGAGGTAAGATGGGTCTGGTCCATTTTTGGCTTTGTAGGCAAGCATCAGTGTGAATCTAATACGTGCAGCTACTGGAAGCCAGTGAAGGGAGCTCAGCAGTGGGGTGGTGTGGGAGAACTTGGGCAGATTAAACTGCTTGGGCACTTCATCACTACTGAGGTCAGGGCTACAGGGTGGAAGTCGTTGAGGCAGGCTAGCTGGGGATTCTTTGGGACAGGAAAAATGGAGGACTGTTTGAAGCATGAGGGGACAACAGTGTTCCAGGGAGAGGTTGAATATCTCAGCGAATACCGGTGCTAGTTGGTCAGCACAGGCTTGCAGAACCCGACCTGTGATGCCATCTGGTCCTGCTGCCTTCCTGGTATTCACTCCCCTAAATGCCCTCCTCACGTCATGCTCCAAGATGGTGAACGTGTTTACCTCTCCGGCTCTCCCAGTGTGCATGCTGTTTGTGCCGCTAGCGCTGCTAGTGTGGTTAGCTGCAGCCTCGAACCAAGCATAAAAGATGTTTAGCTCGTCTGCCAGAGAAGCGTCCGCATTCCCCATTCTAGAAGATGTTGTTCTATAGACTGTGATGTCTATACCACAGGCTCCAAGAGTCACCATGTTGGAACTATGACTCTAGTTTCCTCAGGTAGCACCGCTTTGCTTCCTTCACCGCTCTGCGCACACTGCAAGATACAGCCTTGTACTCGTCCATGTCCCCGGTGGAGAGCCCCGTGTTTTAGGCAACGGAGCAGGATCCCAAAGCATTGCGGATGGTTCTGTCCACCCATGGCTTCTGGTTGGGAAACGTTCTGATGGTGGTTTTCTGCACCATATCATCTGCTTGTTTCCCAATGAATCCCACAACCGCTTCAGTAAACATGTTGATGTCATCAGAACTGCGTCTAAACATGTCCCAGTCTGCGTCATCTGAAGCGTCTTGCAGAGTGGCCACCGATTGGTCAGTCCAGTGCGCGACCTCCCTTTGAACCGGAGCTTCCTGTTTCAGCCTTTGTTTGTATAAAGGCATTAGGAAGATGGTGGCATGGTCCGATTTCCCAAACGGTGGACGTGACTTTGCATTGTAACTGTTTTTAAATGAGTGTGTGTGTAGCAGTGGTCCAGTGTCCTTTCACCCCTGGTGGGGAAGGTGAAGTGCTGCTGAAGTGCCACCCTCTCTCAGAATGAGAGGTAAGTACACATCAAGGCTCTTCTCTGTTCTGGCACCGAGGTGGTGGAATGAACTTCCCCTAGTCTTTAAGCAACAATTGAAGACCTACCTCTTCCTGAAACACTTAACTTAGCACTTTTCAAGTTTGTAGAATTCAAGAGTTATATTTATATTAAGTTTGTAATCTTTTGTACCAGTGTAGATTTATTAATTACTAGAGACTCGAAGAACTTTTGTACGTCGCTCTGGATAAGGGCGTCTGCTGAATGCCGCAAATGTAAATGTAAATGATAGTTCGGTAGTGCGTGCTTGAGGTTGGCACTGTTAAAGTCTCCCACCACAATGAGTACAGCGTCCCGATGCTGTGTTTGGTGTCTCATGTAAGTCCCATATAGCTGTGTCCGTTTCTGCTTTAGGTGGAATATAAACGGCACTGTGTATGACTGAGCTGAATTCTCGAGGTAGAGAAAAGTGCCAGCATTTGGTGTGCAGGAACGTGAATGGGAAACAATGCTCACGCTGTCGCACCAGTGGTTGTTTACCATCAGACACACTCCACCTCCCCTTCCCTGACTCCAGTGTTATGTCCATGCGGTAAACCGAGAAAAACTGGTCCCGCTGGGTTCAGCCATGTCTTGGTGAAGCAGAGAAGGTTGCAGTCCCGCATGTCCCTCTGGAACTTGACCCTTACCCTGAGGTCGTCGAGCTTCTTTTCCAGTGACTGGATATTGGCTAACAGGATACTAGGTAATGTAGCATGGTGTGCACATTCCCTCATCCTGTTCCTAATTTCCCTCGCGGACGCTGGTACGGGTCGCATCCTTTGTTCATCCTCAGGATCTCGCTCGGCCAGCATGGGTCCAGGTTTAAAAATGGTGAAAGGTGAGTTGAATTTACACCAATAGATATAAGAGTGGCTCTGTCATATCTAATGATGACCATCTTGTTTAAATAGAACGGTATCTATGTAAATAAAAATAGAAAATAAACAAAAAAAGTCAAAGCATAGCTGGAGCAGTCACGACAGCAGCCGACCTCACCTGCGCAATCTTGTTCTTACCCATGCATGCTGCTTCTTTATCAGCCCTGACAATGGTGCGCCCCTCAAGCTCCAGCGCGCTGTTTGGATGCCAATGTTGAGGCAAGTTTCTGAGAAGACAATGATATTGCAGTCCGTAATCAGTCTCTGTGTGAGGGTCCAGATCCTGACCTAATTTTTCAGGGACTGAACATTAGCGAGAAAAATACTAGGACGTACTGGTCAATGTAGGTTTAGCCTTAGCTTAGCCCAGTGTCCTCCGCATTTTTCTAGTCTCTTTTTGTGGTTTTTGCAACTACGCCGGACAGTTCCGGGTAGGGATAAAGGGCTCACTGTGTTGCAGCTTCCTTATTACTTATAAGCCGCCTTGGGTGGTTCCATAAAATTCCGGAGTAAGAACGGGAGCTTTGAGGATGGATTGGACTGTACAAGCCACCGGCTTGTAGTTGATGTCAACAGTCTCCTACACTGACTAAGGAATACAGTTCGCTTTTGATCATCATCACTGTACCCCGCAACATTGTATACCTGCCACAAATGGACATTCGGTGTAACCCAGATGAGGATGGGTTCCCTCTTGAGTCTGGTTCCTCTCAAGGTTTCTTCCTTATGCCATCTCGGGGAGTTTTTCCTTGCCACAGTCGCCACCGGCTTGCTCATCAGGGACAAACTTACTCATAAAGAACATATTTATTTTTAATCACCGCATTATCTGTGTAAAGCTGCTTTGAGACAATGTTCATTGTTAAAAGCCCTATACAAATAAAAATGAATTGAATTGAATTATACTTATACTAGTTCATGCTTTTGTTACTTCTAGATTAGACTACTGTAACGCTTTACTGTCTGGGTGTGCGAATAAGTGCATAAATAAGCTTCAGTTAGTTCAGAATGCAGCAGCAAGTGTCCTCACTAGATCTAGGAAATATGACCACATCACCTCTGTTTTAATCAGTCTACACTGGCTCCCAATTAAATGTCGCATTGATTATAAAATACTACTACTGACGTATAAAGCACTTAACGGTCTCGCACCGCAGTATCTGAGTGAACTTCTGTACCAGTATGATCCTCCACGCCTACTTAGATCAAAAGGTGCTGGCTATCTGTTGGTTCCTCAAATAATGAAGACTCCAGCAGGGGGCAGATCTTTCTCTTATGAAGCCCCACAGTTATGGAACAGCATTCCAACCAGTGTTCGGGACTCAGACACAGTCTCAGTGTTCAAGTCGAGGTTGAAAACTTATTTATTTAGTCAAGCCTTTTATCAGTAGATTTTTTTTTTCTTAGGTAAAGGCTCAGATCTGGAGGGAGCATGGATATAGAGTGTTTGGTGAACTGGTATATTTGTATGCTGTCGTCCCCTCACATTCACACGTTCACTCAGGTTTGTTGACGGTGGTGTGGTGGGTCGTCTCTTATCCCAGAGATCCCTCATGTCTGTGTTACCTTCTGGTTCTCCCTTTTAGTTATGCTGCCATAGCCCAAACTGCACAGTGACATTAACTTTCATACACCAATAGGAACAATTAATAATCCATATCCTTCTCTTCTTGTCACCCTCTTCTCTCTCTCTCTCTCTCTCTCTCTCTCTCTCTCTCTCTCTCTCTCTCTCTCTCTCTCTCAGTCGAGTCATGCTCCTGAGGCTCCAGTGACCACTGTTCCTGCCCCTCTCCCCTCCGTGGATCTTCACACTTCTGTGCAGCTTGGGACGGTCTCTCATCAACACCTTGGGTGGTTCCATGTAATTCCGGAGAAGAACGGGTGCTTTGAGGATGAATTGGACTGTAGTTAATGTCAACAGTCTGCTACACTGACTCAGGAATACAGTTCGCTTCTGATCATCATCACTGTAGCCCACAACATTGTATATCTGCTTCAAATGGACATTTGGTGCAACCCAGATGAGGATGGGTTCCCTCTTGAGTCTGGTTCCTCTCAAGGTTTCTTCCTTATGCCATCTCGGGGAGTTTTTCCTTGCCACAGTTGCTCATTAAGGACAAACATACTTACAAAGAAAATATTTACGTTTAATCACCACATTATCTGTGTAAAGCTGCTTTGAGACAATGTTCATTGTTAAAAGCGCTAAACAAATAAAAATGAATTGAATTGAATTGAATTAGCTCCAGTGGTATCTGGTCAAAAAGTGAAAATTAAGTCCGAAACAGAGTTTGTGCAGAATATACAAAAGTGACTGTCTGTCAAATGTTATACTTGCATAACCGAATAGCGCGAGCACACAGGAGAATAGTGCATAAATAAGCACAAATACGGCAAATCTGGAGAGATGCTAAGCCTCGCGATGTGTATGCGCCGCCATCTTGGTCTCAAAAAAAAAAAAAATAAATTAAATAAATAAATTATATATACAGTATATATATATATATATATATATATATATATATATATATATATATATATATATATATATATATATATATATATATATATATATATAAAATCATGCACTACAATAAATACAGAATACATAAGGTGCAATATCATCACAAATATATACATCACTCATACACTTACAAGATCACACCCACCTTTATATGAGTCGTCTTCAATTGGCTGTTTAAAAGCTGTGATGTCACTAAATGTGCAAAGGAAAAGCACCACTTCCTCCTGTTCATTCCGTATGGGAGCAATTTTCACAAAGAACCACACTGGTGTTCCTGTCTCACACACACACACACACACACACACACATCACAACAAAACAGATATTGTGAAATCAACATTTACAAACCAGATTCCAAAAAAGTTGGGACACTGTACAAATAAAAACAGAATGTGAATAAAAACAGAATGCAATGATGCAATGTTTCAAATCAATTGTTTAAACTGAGAAAATGTATAATTTTAAGGGACAAATAAGTTGAAATTGCTATGAAATTTTCAATTTCGACACATCTAAAAAAGTTGGGACAAGGCCATGTTTACCACTGTGTGGCGTCCTCTCTTCTCTTTATAACAGTCTGCAAATGTCTGGGGACCGAGGATACAAGTTGCTCAAGTTTAAGAATACGAATGTTGTCCCATTCTTCTAGTTGCTCAACTTTCTTAGGTCTTCTTTGTCGCATCTTCCTCTTTATGATGCACCAAATGTTTTCTATGGGTGAAAGACCTGCACTGCAGGCTGGCCATTTCCGTACTCGGATCCTTTTTCTACACAGCCATGATGTTGTAATTGATGCAGTATGTGGTCTGGCATTGTCATGTTGGGAAATGCAAGGTCTTCCCTGAAAGAGACGACGTCTAGATTGAGCATATGTTGTTCTAGAACTTGGATATACTTTTCAGCATTGATGGTGCCTTTCCAGATGTGTAAGCTGCCCATGCCACCCACACTCATGCAACCTCCATACCATCAGAGATGCAGACTTCTGAACTGAGCGCTGAGAACAACTTGGGTTGTCATTATCCTCTTTAGTATGGATGACACAGAATCCCAGTTTTCCAAAAAGAACTTCAAATTTTGATTCGTCTGACCGGAGAACAGTTTTCCACTTTGCCACAGTCCATTTTAAATGAGCCTTGGCCCTGAGAAAACACCTGCGCTACTGGATCATGTTTAGATATGGCTTCTTTTTTTTTTTTCTTTTTTGGCCCATGTTGTGATTTCCATTACAGTAGCATTCCTGTATGTGATGCAGTGCCGTCTAAGGGCCCGAAGATCACGGGCATCCAGTATGGCTTTCCTTAACCCTTACGCACAGAGATTGTTCCAGATTCTCTGAATCCTTGGATGATATTATGCACTTTAGATGATGATAACTTTAAACTCTGGAGACACTGCCACTCTGAGAGGCTCTTTTTATACCCAATCATTTTGCCAATTAACCTAATAAGTTGCAAATTGATCCTTCAGCTGTTCCTTATATGTATATTTAACTTTTCCGGCCTCTAATTGCTACCTGTATGTATTTTTCAAATGTGTAGCTCTCATGAAATCCAAAATGAGCCAATATTTGGCATGACATTTCAAAATGTCTCACTTTCAATATTTGATATTTTATCTATATTCTATTGTGAATAAAATATAAGTTTATGAGGTTTGTAAATTATTGCATTACTTTTTTATTCACAATTTGTACAGAGTCTTTTTTGGAATCGTGTTTGTAAAAAAGTTTGCAAAACTCTAATTTGAGCAATAATAGGTAATGTTCCAATTAGATTCTGCTAATTGAGCTTCATTGAAAGGCTTTGGAAATGCGCCCGAGTGTTCATGCGCTCAAATAATGTGTGTAATCAGTAACAAATTGGATGCTGGCCTTCATCGGCAGAGTAGAGCATCGTGCCAGCTCATGAGGTTCGCAGATAGACCTTGCAGATGGTTTCAAGACCGGCTTGTCCCTATCTCCGACCTCACCTGCTTGTTCCAGCGCTCGCTCACAGGCTTTGGAACCACACCTTTCGACGGATTCTTTCATCTATGTTAAGCACATCCAGCTCTGTGATAGCGAAGTCGAGGAGCTTATGGATATTACTTGGTATATCAGCAGAAAGTGCCTCCATCCAGTAAATTGGATGAGCGCTTTCTGACACCGGTGTGGCAACCTCCGTGTTGGGGTGTCCCGTTCTTTCCCGACCTGCACACTGTCTATGTCATGAGCTAAGCCTTTGTTTGCCGACCCCTGTACCCCCAGCTTGACAGTGTATTCTTATGTCATGGGGCGGAAAAAAAATGGGTATGCCGTGGGTTGAAGAGACGCTTGCCAGCTATCTCTCCCCCAGGATAGCCTCCTCCCTTAAGACCCGGACACTACCCATGAAGCCCAGACGCAATACATCGGTTGTGGGTAAATCTCATGCTTTGGCAGGTCAAGCCGCTGTGTCCCTGCACACCACGACGGTGTTACAGGCGTATCAGGCTGACCTGCTGCATGAGCTGGTTCTGGTAGGTGCCCCAAGCGGCCATGTTCACACGCTCCGGCGCACTGCGGATGTGGCTCTCAGAGCCATCAAAGAGACCGCTAGGGCCATTGGCCAGACTATGGCTGCCCTGGTGTCTACAGAGAGGCACCTGTGGCTCACTCTGTCAGAAATGTCTGATAGTGACAGAGCCATACTGCTGGATGCCATACTAACTTCTTCTGTCCTCTTTGGCGATTCCGTTAACGCGGTGGTCTAGAGGTTTTAGGAAAGTAAGAAACAGGCGGTGGCATTCCAGTGATACCTCCCATGCCACTCACATGGGGCTGCTCAACTTTCACTCCCCTTTGAGGGATCCTTCACGGTGCTCGGTGTAGAAGCCCCGTAAGGTGACAGATCTGAGGATTGTCATCTTTAACAAGAAGGCTTCAACAAAAAAGTCCTGACACAGAGTCCAGACGTGTCCCAGTGGGTTTTGCGCACAGTAGTGCGAGGTTACCCGATTCAGTTCGGATCTCCTCCACCCCGTTTCCACTGGATACTTCCCACCTTGGGAAACCAGCAGGCTCTGGTCATGGAACAAGAAGTAAACACTCTCCTGAGGAAGAAGGCCATCAAGGTGGTCCCTCCATCAGAACAAAAGTCTGTGTTCTACAGCCGGACTTCATAGTTCCCAAAAAGGACAGAGGGTTGCATCCTAGCTTGGATCTACGTCAGCTGAACTACTCATTCATAAGACTCAGGTTCAAGATGCTGACCCTCAAGCAGGTCATGTCTCAAATCAGATTCAAGGACTGGTTTGTAACGGTAGATCTAAAGTATGTGTACTTTCATGTATCCATCATGTATCCATATTTCCCCCTCGACTGGAGTTGTGGAAGCTGTGGCCCCAGAGCTCCCTCCACAAGGATGTCGAATGCCGGCAGATGGTGTCTGATCTGGTAAACAGCACCAGCTTGACTCAGTGCTGGAGTTTCTCCAGGGACAGTTCGTCAATGGGTTGGCTCCATCCACCCTGAAAGTCTACACGTCTGCCATTTTGGTGTATCACGCCCTTATAGCAGGGCAATCTTTGGGCAAAGACCCTCTTGTAACATGTTTTCTTCATGGCACCCGGAGGCGGAGGCCTTCGGTACGACCTAGAGTTCATGGGGAGGACCTGGGCTCTTTTGGTGGGCTCTGTCTGAGCCCCCCTTCAAGCCTCTAGCTAAGGTATCTTGGAGTCACCTTTCCATCAAGACCATGTTTTTGTTGGCTATTTGATCTATAAAGAGAGTACAATACCTGCAGGCCCTTTTTGTGTCCCGTTCCTCCCTGGAGTTCACTCCAGGTATGGCCAGTTTCGTCCTAGCTGTGCTTATACACACTAGGGACTGGTCAGTCTGGCATGATTGCACACTCGTTCCCAAAGCATTTTGACACAGCTCGAGTTCCACCACTGCCTTCTCCTTTACAGAAGCTGACACCGGCTTCACTCCATGTGCGTTTTATACTTTCTGGTTGTGATGCCACCCCACCGGTGATGGCCAGCATCCAATTTTTGACTGATCACACACATTATTTCAGAGCGTTTCGATTCCCAAAGCATTTCAACGCAGTGTCTCGTTCCCTCAGGGAACTAGGGTTACATACATAACCTAGATATGTTAATTATAGTGTTCTCATGGTGGAGTTAATAAAAGAATAATTATTATGTTCATTCCATGTGCCATGAAAGTTTTCTTTGTGAGCAAACACGTTATAATTTCTTGACTCATGCGTTTTAATGATTGCACAATCGCATTGTCTGTGTGTGTGTGTGTGTGTGTGTGTGTGTGTGTGTGTGTGTGTGTGTGTGTGAGTGTGTTGGTACTCACTATTTTTTTTGTACATTAGGACTTCAAATGAGGTCATCTCGTAGTTCTCAAATGTAAGTCGCACCTTTTCCATTGTTTCCCTCTCTGTGAGCTCACCGTACATAAAACTGGCAATAAAACAAAAACCTGTGAATTTACTGAAAATGCTGATTAGCTTGCATATATTTAAAGTAGTGGTGCATTATGCACACATACACACACAGCTTTGTTTGAGCACACTGCCTTTGTTGCCTTCTGCTTGTCCCTTTTAGTTCTGCTTCTTGTCTTCCATTGTCCTTACTTACACTCTGATCACACTGTACAGTGTCTTACCGTTCATTTAGTACGGCTCCGCCACCCACTCACGAACCACTGCTACAGTTTCCTTCTGCTCTAATGATTTTCTTTTAGTATTGTGCAATAAATAAAACTAAATTGGGTCTCTTTTTTAACCAATATTTTATTAGTGTCTCTGTTTCTACAACCCTAAGTCCAAAAAAGTTCTGACACTGTGTAAAATGTAAATAAAAACAGAATGCAATGTCTCATATATCCATAATCTACTCCCAATAAAAAATAAACAAAACAAACATATAAAATGTTTAAACTCACTTATATATGTTTTCCATTGTGTAGCATCATATCTGTCTGTATATATTTGAGAACTGAGGAGACCAGTTGCTGAAGTGTTGGGAGAGGAATGTTGTCCCATATGTGTCTGATACAGGATTCTAGCTGCTCAACATTTCTGGGTTTCCTTTGTTGTATTTTTGGTTTCATAATGTGCCAAATTTTTTAAATTAGTAAAAGGTCTAGCCTGCAGGTGTAACAGGTACAGAAAGTGTTCTGTTAAAACATGTGTATTGATTGTTATAATTCTCACAAAATGTTTTTTTTATATATCTGGTGTACCTGCCTGAATGAGCACCTTTCCCCTTTAATTGCTGTGATGTCATCATGAGCCTACATAATTTCCTGTTTTGTCTCCTCCTCTTGGCATTGTTAATGCATGGAAGAGAGCAAAATAAGGGTGATTGTACTCAGAGGCTGCTTTTATTTCTTTTACATCAGATAAAAGCCAGTGAAACCGATGCCTGTTGTCCCGTGTCTGTCTCCACTACACTACACAACACAGAAAAGTGATTTTATAACTGGTGTCGCGAGCCACCGGTTACACGTGGTGTAAACCCTTCGGATTTCGCATGATCGGCTGATTACCGATCGCCGGAGTTGCTGCCTCAACAGACGACGGTGTGCCGTGAAAGATCGCTGGATGTGAGAGTGTTTCGCTGATAGCGGAGGTCGCAGCTCATTTCATCTCGTCCGATCTCGTCATCAGTGTTCTACCTTTTGTTGCTCATTTCACAGACGGTAAAGGTTGTACGGTTGCCTTTTACGAGGTATGATGAATATTGTTTTGATTTTTATTGATGGCGATCACCGTATGGGCTTTGTGTTATCAAAGAAAAAAATAATAATAATAATAATTTTTGCGCAGCTGCACACTAGTATGACTGGGTTTTTGTGTTGTTGATCGTACTGCTTCTTGGGTCTCGACCCATGCTTTTCGTACTGTTTCTGAGGCGCAAGAAGTTTTTTTCTGTTGACCTTGACGCTGTAGCTAGTGCTTTTACTACTGTTTTCCTAACAGTTCACATGATCCTTTGGTTGACCGTAACGCTGTCGATCGTTACACTACCAGGTTTGGTAGAGTACTTAGACCTGTTCGTCGGCTGATTGAGTCAGTGGTTCAACTCGAAACCTTACTTGGTGTGGAGTCTGTTTCTCCTGTTATTCATGTATAGGTTTGTGTATTGTACTACACGGTCTCTGGTAATGCGACTCAACCAAAGTGTGATCTTTCTATTTTGTGTATATTAATCCTGTTTATGTACCTGGTCTGAGTTTTTCAAAGTATAATGGGCACTTTGTGTATGCCTACTTTCTATGTGGAGTCTTCACTGTTTTTAAAGTGTGGACCATGTAACTCAAGTGACCAGTGTTTTATTTGTTGTATTCCGTGAATTTTGTGTGAACTTTGGGGGGTGAGTGTAACAGGTACAGAAAGTGTTCTGTTAAAACATGTGTATTGATTGTTATAATTCTCACAAAATGGTTTTTCATATATCTGGTGTACCTGCCTGAATGAGCACCTTTCCCCTTTAATTGCTGTGATGTCATCATGAGCCTACATAATTTCCTGTTTTGTCTCCTCCTCTTCCTCTTGGCATTGTTAATGCATGGAAGAGAGCAAAATAAGGGTGATTGTACTCAGAGGCTGCTTTTATTTCTTTTACATCAGATAAAAGCCAGTGAAACCGCCGCCTGTTGTCCCGTGTCTGTCTCCACTACACTACACAACGCAGAAAAGTGATTTTATAACTGGTGTCGCGAGCCACCGGTTACACAGGCAGACTTAATTTTCTTGCTCAAATATGCAAGGCCTTCCCTGAAATAGATGTTTTCTGGATGGAATCATTTTTTGCTCTAAAACCTGTATATAGCGTTCACCATTGATAGAACTTTTTTAAATGTGCAGGCTGCCCATTCTACAGGCACTGATGCTTTCCCATACCATCAGACATGTGGCTATCTAAACTGACTGCTAATAACAAGCCAGATGGACTCTCTCCTCTTTAGTCTGGAGGACGTGGTGTCCATGGTGTCCAAAAAGAAATAAAAATTTTGTTTTGTCTGACCACAGACCAGTTTATCACTTTGCCTCAGCAGATTTTAAATGAGCTTTGATGGTGGCATTTCTGGATCATGCTCGCGCATGCCTTCTTCTTTGCATGATAGAGATTTAACCTGCATTTGTGGTTGACATGGCAAACTGTGTGTTCACAGCAGTGATGAAAAGTAATGAAGTAAATGTAATTAGGTCCTGTACTTAAGTAGCTTTTTCGCATATTTGTACTTTACTGAAGTATTTCCATTTGAGGAGACTTTTATTTTCAATACATATCAAGTATTTAATTTCTTACATTTTACTTAACTACACCTTGTGATATCAGTCGTTCCTTTTTATTTATGAGTGGATTAAAACTGAACAACCACCATGATCCAAACCAGTCTGGCTTCAAAGTAGCACATTCCACATTGAAGGCTCTTTTGGCTGTCTTTGAGGAACTGCATGCTGCTCAATCAGACAAGCTGTCATCTTTACTCTTCCTCCTCGACCTTTCAGCAGCATTCAAAACAGTCAACCACAAGACTCTCGTTTACCCTGAGGAGCCTCCGTATCCGTGGAACAGCATAGGAATGGTATGCTTTCTACCTGGATGGTTGCTCATACTAGGTAACATGGAGGGGGTCCACATCTGCCCCACACTGACACTCCACTTGCATCCCATAAGGCTCAGTACTTGGTCCTCTCCTTTTCTCCCTCTATACTCACACATAACTCTCTGCTCTCCCCTTCAGCCACTGCTCGCAACCTCAGGGTAACTCTGGACAATAAATTGTCCTTCTCCTCACATGTCGACTATGTGGCTCATTCTTGTCAAACACTTCTCTACAACATCTGAAAGATTCAACCATTTCTGTCCACACAGGTGCTTGTTCAGTCTCTTGTCAATTCGACTGCAGCCCTCTGCTGGCAAGACGACCTTTTGAATGCTATTTATCGACTGCAAATGATCCAAAACGCAGCTGCACAACTTGTTTTCAATGTGCCCAAGTTCTTCCACACCACCCTCCTGCTGTTTCATCCACTGGCTTCCGGTAGCTGCATGTATCAGATTCAAAACAAATGATGATTGCCTACAAGGCCAACAATGGACCAGCACCTTCAGACCTCAGAGAGCTTATCACACCTCACACTGCACCATGCTGTCTGAGATCATCCAGCAATACTTGACTGGTACCTCCTTCTCTCAGGGTGAGAGGTAGTTATACTTCATATACATATACTTATATACTTTAATTGTAATTATATATTGTTGAATAATAAGGATAAAGGTAAAAGATCTGTTTTGCTATGCATTTGGAGCATACTGTGAATCAGGGATAAGCGGTATTTATGATACATGCATTCCAAATACGTTTTTTAAATATAAAATAGGGATTTTGTCATTTGTATTTCATAGTGTTGAGGAAATTGGCTTCATATTTTGTATCGAAATATTTGTGTTTTCAATTCAATTTAATTAATTTTTATTTGTATAGCACTTTTAACAATGAACATTGTCTCAAAACAGCTTTACACAGATAATGTGGTAATGAAAAATTCATATTTTCCTTATAAGTGTAAGTTTGTCCCTGATGAGCAAGCCAGTGGCAACTGTGGCAAGGAAAAACTCCCTGAGATGGCATAAGGAAGAAACCTTAAGAGGAACCAGACTCAAGAAGGAACCTCAACCTTATCTGGGTGCCAACGAATGTCCATTTATTGCAGATAAACGATGTTGCGGGGTACAGTGATGATGATCAGAAGCAAACTGTAGTCCTGAGTCAGTGTGGGAGACTGTTTACATTAAAAACAGTCGAAATCCATCCTCAAAGCTCCCGTTCCTACTCTGGAATTTCATGGAACCACCCAAGGCGTTAATGAGAAACTGTCCCCAGCCGCACAGAGTGGCCTCCAAATGAAGAGAACACTATCCAGAGGCAGACCAGGACAAAGGTTACTGGAAACTCAGGAGCATGTTTAACTTGACTAAGAGAGAGAGAGAGAGAAGAGAGAACAGGGGTGACAGGAAGATAAGGATATGGATTATTGTGTCCTTGCTGTATGAAAGTTAATGTCCCTGTGCTGTTGGGACTCTGGCAAGACTCGCTTTGGCAGCATAACTAAAAGGGAGAACCAGAAGGTAACAGACATGAGGGATCTCTGAGATGAGCCACCACACCACCATCAACAAACCTGAGTGAACATGTGAGAGTGAGGGGACGACAGCATCCAAATATCCCAGTACACCAAACATTCGATATCCATGTTCCCGCCAGATCTGCTCCCTCTATACCCACTCTATTGGTGAAGTCATATCCTCACATGGGTTTTCTTATCACTGCTTGCAGATGACACGCAACTAATCTTTTCTTTCCCTCCATCAGATACCACAGCTTCCGCTCAGATCTCAGCATGCTTGACAGACATATGTTCATGGATGGGTGCTCACCAACTAAAACTCAAGCCCAGCAAAACAGAACTGCTGGTCATCCCAGGCGATTCATCTCCAGGTCAAGATCTCCAAATAACACTTCATGACTCTCTGCTCTCCCCTTCAGCCACTGCGCATAACCTTGGGGTAACTATGGACAATGACTGAGATCATCCAGCACTGCTCGACTGGTACCACTTTCTCTCAGAATGAGAGTTAAGTACACTTCAAGGCTCTTCTCTGTTCTGGCACCAAGGTGGTGGAATGAACTTACCCTAGATGTCTGTACAGTGGAGTCCCTGACTATCTTCAAGCGACGACTGAAGACCTACCTCTTCCTGAAACACTTAAATTAGCACTTTCCAAGTTTGTAGAATTCCAGGGTTATATTTATATTAAGTTTGTAATCTTGCGTACCAGTGTAGATTTATTCATTACTAGAGACTCAAAGCACTTTTGTACTTCGCTCTGGATAAGGGCGTCTGCTAAATGCCGCAAATGTAAATGTAAATGTAAATCTGCTCCTTTACCTGAGAAAAATCTACTGATGAAAGACTTTCAGCCTTGACTTGAACACTTAGACTGTGTCTGAGTCCTGAACACTGATTGGAAGGCTGTTCCATAACTGTGGGGATTTATTAGAGAAAGATCAGCCCCCTGCTGTAGTCTTCATTATTTGAGGTACCAACAAATAGCCTGCACCTTTTGATCTAAGTAGGTGTGGAGGATCATATTGGTACAGAAGTTCACTGAGATACTTTGGCGTGAAAGCGTTAAGTGCTTTATACGTCAGTAGTAGTATTTTATAATCAGTGTGAGATGTAATTGGGAGCAGTGTAGATGATTAAAACAGGGCTGATGTGCTCATATTTTCTAGATCTAGTGAGGACTCTTGCTGCTGCATTCTGAATTAAATGAAGCTTATTTCAGAACAAAGCATTACAGTAGTCTAATCTAAATGTAACCAACTAGTTTTTCTGCATCCTGTAACGACATCATATTTCTAATTTAAGCAATATTTCTAAGGTGAAAGAAGGCGATCCTGGTAATATTATTCACGTGAGCCTCGAAGAAAAGACTTGCTGTACACACCGAGATAAAAACACCATCCAGAGATGCTATGGAATCAGAAAGTTTACTTCTAGCTGCATGTGGTTCTAATAAAAGTTATTCCATCTTATCTGAGAGACCTGATCTCTCTCATCTGGCTTTGCTGAAATATACAGCTGTGTATCATCAGCATAGCAATGGAAGCTAATACCATGTTTATGTATAATTTCACACAGAGACAGCGGATATAAAGGGAGAAGCAATGGATCTAAGACAGATCCTTGCGGAACACCAAACTTTACCTCAGAGAGAGTGGAGAACTCACTATTTACATCAACAAACTGATAGCGATCAGTCAAATAAGACCTGAGCCAGGAGAGAGCTGTTCCCTTTATTCCAACAACGTTCTCAAGTCTTGCAAGCAGAAGATTATGATCAATGCTGTCAAAAGCTGCACTGAGGTTGAGCAAAACAAGTAAGGAGACAAAAACCTGATCAGAGGCCAATAACAGGTCATTTACCACCTTAACTAGCACCATCTCTGTGCTATGATGAAAACCTGACTGATATATTTAAAAAATGTTATTCCTCAGTAGATGTGAGCAGAACTGCTGTGCTACAACCTTTTCTAGAATCTTGGAGATAAAGGGGAGGTTTGATATTGGACTGTAGTTGGACAGCTGACAGGGTGAAGGTCAGTTTTCTTAATTAGGGGGTTAATAACTGCAGTTTGAAGGATTTACGTACAAAACCAGTGCTAGTGGAAGAGTTTATTATTTTGAAAACAGGTTCAATTACCTCTGGAATGATCTGTTTGAGGAAACTTGTAGACGAGGGATCAAGAATGCAGGTTGATGATTTTGATGAGGAAATAAATGAAATTAAGTAATTCTCTTAAATAGGAGTAAAACTTTGTAATTGATTATCTATTATAATTACACTGCTGTCTACAGGGTTATTTATAAAATACTTTGGATTTATTTAAATTATCTGCATTTCTTGCCTTATGTTTTCAACTTTATTATAAAAAAGCTCATGAAATCATTACTATTACGACCTATAGATGGTGTGCATGTAAGTGCAGTGCTTGACACAACTGAGTCTCCCTGATGATCAAAATAAATTTTAAAGTCACCAACAATTAATACTTTGTCTAAAGAAGCAAATTCTATGAGAAAATCAGAGTCGGCCCCCTGGGGGTCTATAAATAATAATTAGTGGAATTGACTGACTGGACCTACTTTTAGGCACTAAATATTTAATGTTGGTGTAAAGAACTTTTACATTTGTGTTTAGTTCTTTGTGTGACGCTTAGATTATTATTATAAATAGCTGCGACTCCGCCTCCTCTGCCATTTTAGACGGGGTCGCTTCATTTAATGGAACGTATTCATTCGGTTTAATCCACGTTTCTGTCAAATACATTATTTTAAATTCCTGGTTGGTAATAATTTTGTTTATAGTCAGCGATTTTGACATCTAATATTCTATTATGTTTTGTAGTTTTGACATCATAAAGATGCGGCCCTTAATCCTAACCATACTGAAAATGTATCCATTTGGAGGAAGGTGTTGTAGGTAAGAAACATGAAGGCTGCCATCTTTCAAATTGATAATTAATTGTTGAAATGCTAAAATATTTCACGGATAAATTGACACATTGATTTCTTTAACTCTTAAATTCTGTAAAGCTGCTTTGAGACAATGTCTGTTGTGAATAGTAAAATAAAAAAAAAACATGACTTTCAAATAGGTGTGAAGTGATTGATAAATAAATATTTGTTTGCTGAATATTGTACCCTAATTGAAGTAACTGTTTAGTAGGATCATGATTTTGAATGACACATAAATTCTATCAATGCAGGTTCCATCATTTGTCTTCTAATGAATTAATTGTTTGACATTGTCAGGCGGATGACGCGGAAGCGGAAGTATCTCAATCATTGTTTATTGAAATGAAAATACACACACACAAATCAAGAAGAATCACCAACTAAATGTATCTGCTCGGGATGAATAATCCACAAACGGGAAAGAAATATCCAATGGAAGTAAACTCCAAACCAAACGAGTAATCCTCGGAGACCAGAATCAAAAGACAGAACCAGCAGGGAAGGCTGGCAGTTGAGGATCCACAGGATATCACCAACATGACATTCAAGAACCGACTGCCTGTGATTCCCTGCGGGCAACCTGGAGGCGATCCATCGCCCTGCGTGGAACCTGGAGGCAAGACGTCACCCTGCGGGGAACCTGGGGGCGAGCCGACGCCTTCAGGGAGACTTGGGGACAAGCCGACGCCTTCAGGGAGACTTGGGGACGAGCCGACGCCTTCAGGGAGACTTGGGGACGAGACGAAGCCCTGAGGAGAACTGGGGGGGCCAGACATCGCCTTCTGTGGAGCCTGGGGATGAGCCGTCGCCATGTGGGGAACTTGGAGAGCGTCACCAGCCAGGAGGGAAATGCAGAAAGCCATTTTGGCTCGTTCCGAGGGGGAATTGGGAAAAATTTACCTCCACATATTCGCGAAGCGCCATAAAAATTCGTCCAAATTCAGTACTCTCGAATCCCTCCGTGCTCTCGGAGGGGCGTGGCGCAGCCAAATTAAATTAGGATAACCTTGGCAAACTGTTTAACATTAACTTATAGGTTACTTTAAAGCTAACCTAAATCTGGGAAATCACTGGGATATTGTATGAGAATATTTGATCTGTTAACTGCCTGCATGTGTCAGATTTATTGCATGACTGTTGTTATCAAACATTGTTTACTTAACTAAGTCGGTGAAGGAACAGATCAAACAGATCCATTAATAGAAGGTTGTAAAAGTTTTTTTTTGTATTTTTAAAATACAAAAATGTAGTAGTTTATTTTGATATATGGTGTAGCTGCTATATATTGTAGTTTATTATGATACCTGTAAAGTTTTATTTGAAAATACATTTTGATGTATCTTTGCCCAGCCCTGCAGTGAATAAATATTCACATTCTGCTACCTGCAGGTGCTGCTCTTTTGCATGACTTCAGCACGGTGGTATCCAGACAATTTACAGAATCCATCATTACTGTAGACAATAGGCCAGTCCACAATCTGAGCATTTCCCAGCACAAAGTTTGTATCTGTGGAAATATATACAAGAAAGAGAAAGAAGGACCAGGTACATGTGTTACTGACTAAGCTTGCAATTGCAATATTTTTCTCAAAGTTAAACGAGCAATAACACTGCATCTTTAAAACCATTATCAAAGAGATGATGTCCAGTCAAATAGAGCTGTTAGTAAAATTACTCCTGCAATCAGGTAAATTCCTTATTCCTTATCAGTGGAAAATATATATATAAAAAAGTTTAAAAATACAAATAACAACTTGTTAAATTAAAACATTCTGTCAGAATAAAATCTAAATAATCTAAATAAATAACCAAATAATTACACTCCACTTAATTGTTATACCAGGTTTGTTCTCTTTCAGAACTGTACTATTAGGGGTAAATGGACAGATGGATAGATAGATGGACATATGGATTGATGGACAGAAGTATGTGTGATCAGATGCACAGGTGAATAAGTGGATTTGTGGATGGGTGAATGGCTAAGAGAAATAAAATAGGTATTGCTTGGTAAAGGATTGGGTGAATGAGTGAGTGCATGGTAGAATGGGTGATAGAGAAAATGGATACATACAGTGGAAAGACAATTTTAGGAATGTTCATTAAAGCTGCAACCAACGGCAATTTCATCAACTTGGAGTTATACACGTCAACAGTGACCAGCTACATCGCCAAGTGCATTGATGACGTGAACATCTCCAAGACCATCACTACATGCTCCAACCAGAAGCCGTGGATGACCGCCAAGGTGCGTGCGCTGCTAAAAACAAGAGACTCTGCCTTCAGAGCAGGGGACAACATGGCCCTAAATATAGCAAGGGCCAAACTCTCCCGTGCCATCAGAGAAGCGCGTACACGCCAAGAGAATTCATGGCCACTTCCAGGACAGCGGAGACACTCTGCGCATGTGGCAGAACATCCAGGCAATCACAAACTACAAGATGACATCACCTGCTTGTGACCGTGACACCTCCCTCCCAGATGCGCTAAACGACTTCTATGCCCGGTTCGAGGTGCAGAGTCCCAGTGACAAGGTGCTCTGTCTAACCACAGCTGAAGTAAGGAAAACTCTTTGCAGAATTAACCCACGGAAGTCTGCTGGACCAGACAACATTCCTGGCAGAGTGCTCAGGGAATGTGCACAACAGCTAGCGGCTGTTTTCACAGACATCTTCAACATCTCCCTAAACAGCGCCATTGTTCCCACTTGCCTCAAGAAGACCACCATCGTTCCCATGCAGAAGTCTACAGTCTCTTGCCTCAATGACTATCATCCCATTGCGCTCACAACCATCGTGATAAAGTGCTTCGAGAGGTCATGAGGCACATCAAGACCCAGCTTCCACCCGCACTGGACCCCATGCAGTTCGCGTATCGTCCAAACCGGTCCACAGAAGATGCCATCTCCACAACCCTTCATCTAGCACTCACCCACCTAGACAAAAAGGACTCTTATGTACGGATGCTGTTAATAGACTTCAACTCAGCATTCAACACGATCATCCCTTAGCACCTGATTGAGAAGCTGAATCTACTGGGCCTGAACACTTCTCTCTGCAACTGAATCCTGGACTTCCTGACTGGGGACCCTCAGTCAGTCCGGATTGGAAACAACATCTCCAGCACCAGCACACTGAGCACTGGGGCACCTCAGGGCTGTGTGCTCAGTCCACTGCTGTTGACTCTGCTGATTTACGACTGTGTAGCAATGCACAGCTCAAATCACATCATTAAGTTCGCAGTTCATCAGCAAGAACGATGAGTCAGCATACAGAAAGGAGGTGCAACAGTTAACAGCCTGGTGTGAAACCAACAACCTGTCTCTGAACGTTGACAAAACTAAAGAGATGGTTGTTTACTTCAGAAGAACACAGAGTGACCATTCTTCACTGAACATCAATGGATCCTCCGTGGTGATCGTCAAGAGCACCATATTTCTTGGTGTTCACTTGGCGGATAATCTCACCTGGTCACTCAACACCAGCTCCATCACCAAAAAAGCCCAGCAGCATCTCTACTTCCTGAGAAGGCTGAGGAAAGCCCATCTCCCTCCCCCATCCTGGCAACATTCTACAGATGGACCATTGAGAGCATCTTGAGCAGCTGCATCACTGCCTGGTTTGGGAACTGCACCATCTTGGATCGCAAGGTGATGGAAGCCAATTCACTCTGCCGCCTCTCTGGAATATGAAGCCGGGAGAGCCATCGGGCTGCTGGAGAAGGTTGCAAAGCCCGGCTCGTGGCGTTCGGCGCAAAAGCCTCTTGGAGAGCTGTGGTGAGCTTCTTGATGGGATCCGAAATGGAAGTGGATTGTGGATCCATCGAGGTAGTGCTTTTCCTTTCTTTTTAGGTCCGTTCTTCAATCAGGCTGGTATCAAGCAGCCGCAACCGAAGTAACTAAAACGAGTCTTTAAACAGAATACAAAAAGTTAGGAAGTAACTGTACTGGAAAACGGGTGTAGTCCGTAATAGAACCAGGAAAAGGGTAATGTCCATAGAATGGATAGTCCATGAATGATCTCCAGAATGCACTGTAGAACTGATGATGAGTGAGGGCCTTAAGTAGGGGGAGAGATGATGGGAAACAGTTGATGGTAAATAGTAAGTGGGCGCTGTGAGCGTGCTGGGTGCTGAGCGAAGGTGTGTCCAGTGGTTCCCTGACAGATGGTCATCACACACAGTTTTGCCCTAACTAATACTTTCATATATATACACACACTTCACTATGTAGGGAAAAGCCAAAAAGATAAACTTTCCATGCCAAAGTTTTTTTTTTTACAAGGATTCATTAATTTTTGCATTTGATTTTTTCTTTAGCTGTATAATTTTGACGAGTTAAGCTCTGTAAATGAACAGAAATTGGTACAGAACATCAGATCACTGATTGTAAAGATGGATTAAAGAGGAAGTGTACTGTATTTCTTCATGTGGTCTATACCTGTCTGTCTACGTGATAATGTTCAAGCTGAAAAGTTAAAGAGAAAACAAAGAATAAAGGGTTAAATTAAAGGGCTTTTTGAAAATAAACTCTGTACATTTACATATTTATAGCATTCAGCAGATTCCCTTATCCAGAGTGACATGCATAAATGCTTTGAAGGTAGTAAATAAATCCTGAACATTGATCCATAGACTAGAATACCTTTAGTCTAAAAGGAAATATAATGTATTTCGATATGAAAAAAGGGGGAAAATATATATTTTGTTTTTTCAAATTATTATTTTTTTGTGTGTAATTGCTATTTTATGTACATATGGAAGAGGTAGATCTTTGGACATTGTTTGAACAGTGCTAGTGACTGAAATTTGTTGGTCTGGTTTTATTTTTTTATTTTTAATGGTGAGCATCAGTGTTTTAAATCTGGTGCAGCAGCTACAGGAAGCCAGTGGAAGAGAGCAGAAAAAAAAGAGTCATGCAGCTAAAATCTGGATCAGTTGCTGAGGTTGAATGTCACTCAAAGGCACTCAAAAGAATCCAGTCTTAAAATGACAAGGGTCTGAACAGTACCTTTTTATTTAATGCTGTGTTTACATTATAGATAAAAGTGTACTAGAATACACTGAACCTGTGATAAGAAATAGTGAGTACAAATGGGAGATCAATTACCTTTCAGCTCAAAAAAGATCTATGCAACTAAATATTACTGCCAAAAATAACTTGCAACTGAAAGGTTCTTTATTTTATGGTTTAGATATACTATAACCACCTCGCTTGACACAAAAATATGTTAAATATGGTGGCCGAGAAGTGAAAAACACTAACAAATCCGAAAAAAACAAAAACAAATGCAAAAACAAAAAAACAAATCCGAAAACAAATTAACAAACCTGAAAACACAACGACAAGTCAGACAAACCGGAAAATGTCATCATTGGACGAGACACCTGTCATTCACCTGTATATCTTAAATGACAGGTGTCTTGTCCAATGTAAGTTTCACAAACTATACCTACCTTTTCCGGTTTGTCTGAATCGTTGCACGAAACACATTAACAAATCCGAAAACACAACGAGAATTCAGACAAACAGGAAAAGGTCAAGTACAAATACAATTTACATTACAATACACAGAACAGGTGCATGAAAATACAAATATATACACATATATTTAGGGGAAAGAGGGAAAAGAATTGATAAATAAATATAATTTATAATAATAATAATAATAAAATTAAAGTAAAAAAAAGTCATTCATTGCATTTTTCTTTTTAAATCACTTTAAGGGCTTTTGTGAAAGGAATAAACTCATTATAAAATGCAAAAAAACCTGTTGGTTTCACTTTTAAGTATTTCGATTTTGTATATAAAATTTTCCCATTAGAAGTATATTATAAACAAGAAAGTCGTCTTTGTTATTGTTCATTACAAGTCCAAAGATAATGTAATTCCAGTGAAAGTTTTTAGATTGGGAACCTTTGGGTGATGCCAGTTATGGATATCAGACCATAAAGCGTCTAAAGTAACAGTCTGCAGCAGGAGAAAGTTGGAACGTATGTGCAAAAGTGTACAAACTAATCTTTATTATCTTTACTGCATATGAATGTCCTTCCTCAAAGTAGCTTTGAATTTTTCCTTGCTTGCCAATGTTTATTTCTGTTGTTTTTTATATTTAAAAGTGCACTAATACAAATAATAAAAAAAAAGTTTAAAGTACTTTACACATGTACAAGAAACAAAGTTATAAGATTTCATACTTCCTGTATATCTTGAATGACAGGTGTTTAGTCCAATGATCGGTAAGGTTCTATTCACAACTATACCAACCTTTTCGGTTTGTCTGACTTGTCGTTGTGTTTTTGGATTTGTTAATTTGTTTTGCACTTTTCGGCCACCGAAGTTAAATGTACATACTGTGCAACCCTGTAATTTGATTTTGTTTTAAGCTGTTTCTGAAATTAACATTTTGTAAATTCTGCAGCACAACACACAAACTGCACCTATGTAAAATATATTATTTTAGAATAGAGTCTTATTTGCCTTATTTTCTCCATTTCCTTCAGCTTCTATGTGTCAGGAATCCACCTGCCACGCCCCCTTTGGTGGCTGTCATGCCTCCGCTCTCTCTGGAGCTTCCGGATTGATCACGCACACCTGGGGCTCATTATCACTCAGTCCCGCTCCTACATAAGCCCCTCACCCACACTCACTCCTTTGTCCATTATTATATGTGTTTATGTGCTGTTGTACGTATCCTTATGCGGTCCTTTACTTCTGGAATCTACACTCTCTCCGCGGCTGCACTTTCTCCCCAAAGCGCACCCCGGATACCCCTATCTTCCTGTGTGTTCATTCTTGGACTGTGTGGACCTCGCCCCTCCAGGGCGTACCATGGATATACCTCTTTGGACTCCTAAGGACTACCGTGTGTGTTTGTGTGTATCTCTTTCTCTCACTCTCGTGATTAAACCCGAGTGAGCGTACTCCGGCTTCCGCCTCCCGTTCATTCGCTCCCTGACAGAATAACTGACCTTTAAAAACATGATCGGGTTATCACCGTGTTCTCCGCGTGACCCGATCAGTCACAGCAAGACCCACTGGGACAAGGGGAGGTTTCGCTCTGCCACGATGAAGCAGCAACCGAGCTTCGTTTCAGATTACACCCGGAAGCTCGCTGGCGCTCCTCGCGATTCATCCTCGCCGGCTCAGGAACATGCAAGCGCAGCTGCGCAATGCCCCCCAGAGAGTATGATGGTATTCCCGACTCACTTTTACGGCAATATGGCAGAGTGGAGCAGATTTATATGGAGCATTGGTGAATATATGGATTTCTACCCTTCCTTTTACACAACCGAAATCGCTAAAATTGCGCTCCACCTCTCTCTCCTGTCTGTGGACTCTCTCTCTCTCGCCAGTAAGCTGTGGCGCGCATTTGGAGGCGATTTCAGCTTGTGCACCCACTTCATTGGGCTTCTCACGGGGATGTTCGGAATGACTTCGGCGGATTCACCCTAACCCTAACCCCCTCGATTCCGGGAGGGCTCCGCTCCAGTGCTCCGCCGAGCATTCCGCCCCTGAGTTTCCAGGAGAGCTCTGTTCTGCTCCAGAGTTTCCGGGAGAGCTCCGCTCCGCTCCAGGGTTTCCACGAGCGCTTAGCTCCGCTTCAGGGTTTCCACGAGCGCTCTGCCCTGTTCCGTGGTTCCTGTAGATGCGCCGCCCCGGAGTTTCCAGGAGCGCTCCACTCCGCTCCAGGGCTCCTCAGAGCACTCCACTCGGCTCCAGTGTCCCGCCGTTACATCGTCACCTGGTCGCGAAAGGGACGCCGAACTGCCACTTGACCGCATAGAGAATGTCGCACCGCCGCCTGGTCGCAAGAAGGTGGTCGTACCGCCGTAGGCCGTGACTCGGACAAAATGTCACCACCAAACCCTTCCGGAAGGCCTGTCTTGCCTCCAGGCTCATCAAAAGGTCGGGCGTCAAAGTAAACTGGAAGGCGGAGTCATGCCGCGAGGTTCCTCACAGGGCAATGGCTCGCCTCCAGGTTCCCCGGAAGGCGACGTCTCGCCTCTGAGCTCCTCCGGAGACGACGTCTCGCTCCCAAGCTCTCATGAAGGTGATGTCTCACCTCTGAGCTCCCCGATGACGACGGCTCGCCTCTGAGCTCCCCCGATGGCGACGGCTTGCCTCTGAGCTCCCCTGAAGGCGTCTCCGAGTCCCACTCCAGATGACGTCTCTCTTCCAGGTCCCTCAGAGGAAAAAAAACACTCCCGAAGTTCCTCTGAAGGTGTCGTTACAGCTCAAAGCCCTGCCGAAGGTGTCACTGTGCTCCTGACCTCCATTGTGGGTGCCCCTTTTGTTCCAGATCTCCGCCGAAGGCATCGCTACGTTCCGGGTTTCTGTGGTGGACATCGCTCTGCTCCAGTCCTTCGTGCTGGACATCACTCCGCTCCAGACCTCCACAGTGGGTGTCACTCCGCCCCTGATTGACGCCGAGGGCGTCGCTCGGCCTCTGGTCTCTGCCATGGAGGTCGCTCAGCCTCTGGACTCCGCTACGGGCGCAGCTTGGTCCCTGTCCTATGCCAGAAGCGTCTCTCCGCCGCCGGTCTCCGCTGAAGGCGTCTCTCTGTCCCCGGTCGCCGCTGAAGACGTCTCTCCGTCTCCGGTCTTCGCCGATGGTTTCGCTCTATTCCTGGCCTGGTGAACTGCGCTCCGTTTTGGACCTCCACTAAGGGGGTGGTTCCATCCTAGGTCTTTCCACCGGGGTTGTCGCTCCGCCTCTAACCGTGTCCCCTTCGACCCTGGACAGACACCGGGACCCTCCTCCGAGTGCCCTGGCCCACCGGACATCTGTGGGTTTGGGGCATCAAGTGCCGCCCCCTTACCCACACTCACTCCTTTGTCCGTTATTGTATGTGTTTGTTGTTATGTGCTGTTGTACGTATCCTTATGCGTTCCTTTCCTTCCGGACTCTACACTCTCTCCGCGGCTGCGCTTTCTCCCCAAAGCACACTCCGGATACCCCTATCTTCCTGTGCGTTCATTCTTGGACTGTATGGACCTCGCCCCTCCAGGGCGTACCATGAATATCCCTCTTTGGACTCCTAAGGACTGCTGTGTGTGTGTGTGTGTGTGTGTGTGTGTGTGTGTGTGTGTGTGTGTGTGTGTCTCTCTCTCTCTCTCTCTCTCTCTCTCTCACACTCGTGATTAAACCCAAGTGAGCTGTACTCCGGCTTCCGCCTCCTGTTCATTCGCTCCCTGACACTATGATGTAATGTAGCAATGTCACAGTCCCTTTTAACATCAGGAAAATTTATTGTTTTTGTGCTGTAAACAGAGATAAAAAAGCAGCACAAATAGTTGTTTTTAAATACATGCAGTAATTTACCTTAATAGTTCTTTACCACATAACGTATTGGTACTATATAATATAGTAACAAAAATATTAACATCACTACAATAACAAAAACACTGTAATGTGCAGGGAAGGTAACACTTTTACATATTCTCCACATATCACTGGCGGGCTGTGCATTTGGTACCTGGGCCTTCAAGTCAAGTCAAGTCAAGAGGCTTTTATTGTCATTTCTACTATACACAGTGGTACACAGTACACAGTAAAAATGAGACAACGTTCCTCCTGAACCCTGGTGCTACACTAAACAACAACATAGAGCTACAACACAACACAAGCTACATAAGTGCATCGAGTCCAACCTAGTGCAAACAGTGCAGAGGAAAACAGTACAGACAGACAGTACAGACAGACAACACAAGACAAGACACAAAACCCAATATAGCGCTGACCAGTAAACCTACTGTATACTTCGATTATACAGTACTGTGCGAGGAGAACTGTAAAAACTATACCCGGGAGTGAATATAAACAGACACAATGTAGTGCAAAAAAACAGCAGCAGTCAAGAAGTGCAAAAGACAGCATGTAAACAGTATATGAGTGTCGATACAGTAAAAGGTACAAAAAACAGCAGGTAAACAGTGTAGTACGGTAAAGTATAAATAATAATAAATAAATGATAATGGAATGGATTGAGATGAGTAATGAGTGTGTGTTAAGTGTTAAGTCCAGGTTGTACAGTTCAGTAACACACAGTGAGTGTGTGTGTGTGTGTGTGTGTGTGTGTGTGTGGGTGTGTGTGTGTGCGCGCGCACGAGAGTTTCCTTTCAGTTCTGTGTATTGAGGAGCCTGATGGCTTGCATCATGTTAGCCTGATGGCTAACCTGAACCTAAGCCAAGCCTGATGGCTTGCGTCATGTTGCGTCTTCGGGGTTGGTGACCTCCTCAGCATGTCTAGCTTTTCTTCTAAATGAATTTTTAAGTATGTCCGAGACCAAATCAATTCCAGTGGGGACGTACTCGACTTAATCCACCTCTTAATACACCACTATCACGTCCCAATTATAGAAACCATCAATTCAATACAAAAACACAATATAACAACATGTGGCATTACAGAGAGACATTTCACATATGGAGGTGAAAATCATTTTAGTAAAGCAAGAAACCCAGTTACACTCCAAACCTCTACACTACAACCACAACTGTGCACCTACAACATCTGGAGCAGTTCACAATCAATATTTGTCTAATAACATGACAAAAACATTCAAATGTAAACAAAATCCAACATACTCACCAGAGATGTGGACCCATATTGTGCAGCGCCCCCCCAGAGGCTGTAATCCAGTGGTACTGCTCATATTCACTGGTCTGGAAGTGGAGAACAAACCCTTTCCTGAGCTGAGACACGCTAACTAGCTTCGGGGTTGGTGACCTCCTCACTATGTCTAGCTTTTCTTCTAAATGGATTTTTAAGTGTCTGAGACCAAATAAATTTCTCTTCCTTAGGCATAAAAAAGTCTAACTCAGATGTATTAACGTGTGCAAAGCTACACACGTGTTTTACCAGTCGAACTCGGCTGTAACAGTTTCCCTCTAAACAACCAATCAGAGGACGGAACAATGCTGACGCTATTCTGGGCCAGCGAGCTGCCCTGTGAGGCGAATATGAAATCTGATTGGTTAGGGAAACAGATCTGTTGGTTATATTCATTCATTCATACACCTTCTCCCGCTTATCCGTAATTCGGGTCGCAGGGGCAGCAGTATAAGCAGATTCCTCGGACACTTCTCCGTGTCCAGGGATCTGGCTGTCAAGGCCCCTGCCTTCGACTGCTGCCCAATCCTCTCAGCACCGGTCCCTTATGGTCCCTCCTGCAGGTGGTGAGCCCACGGGAAGTTGGTTATATTCTCTATGGTAAAACGCCAGCAGTACTGATTTTGAAGGCTCTGGGCAGATAAGATTGACATGACAGCACATAGAGGCTGTAATCTGATTGGACAAAAATAATCTAACATCCACATACACGTACTGGAAGCAGTGCAGCCGAGAGAAACACTACGAAATGAAGAAAATAAACTGTTGGGAATAAATTAATACAATTTCATAGGACAAATTAAAAATTTAGGTTGGAAATGTACGTCAGTGCTTTTGATTTTGTTTAGGGCAGCAGAGAAGCTTTGCTGACCCTGACCGCCCACCACTGCTCCTTATAATGTGCATTTAGTTTATGACTGATCTAGTAGCTAATACAATATAAACTGATAGTTAGTTAAAGATCAATTGTTGTTTGTAAATCTGTTCAGTTTTGTTTAACATTAATAGTAACAACTGTATAGTACTGAAACATAAATGTAATATTACTGTAACATTATGTATAATAACAATATAGTACTGTAACATTACCATAACATGATAACATTACTGTGGTCCCTGACACTTTACAGCTGTTAAGAGATTTTATTTA
This sequence comes from Silurus aristotelis, assembly GCF_946808225.1. Taxonomy (NCBI): domain Eukaryota; kingdom Metazoa; phylum Chordata; class Actinopteri; order Siluriformes; family Siluridae; genus Silurus; species Silurus aristotelis. The sequence goes on from NC_139579.1 coordinate 34,773,053, forward strand.
AATTAATGGGTCCTTATTTTACATTTATTTATAATTCAAATAAATGTAGTAGATTGTATCCATGTGTACATATGTATCCTGATTAAAACAGCAAACAATGCTCTGTGTGTGTGTGTGTCTGTGTGTGTGAGTGAGAGAATGAGAATGAGAGAATGAGAGAGAGAGAGAGAGAGAGAGAGAGAGAGAGATATCATGCTCTTGTTTCTTACCATTCGATCTCCTCACAATATTTTCCAGAAAAGTGTTTTGAGGTGCCACAAGCCCCCTCCGACCCCCGGCCATCGTCGCGGCTTGCAATCCTCTCCACTCTGATTATTTTTTCTCTTCTTTTGTTATTGCATACTTAATTCTATTTTTGCTTCTCTTTGACGAGGATGTACCACACAGGATCAGCACGCGCAGTAACTGCTCCGGTGCCGTCCGTCGCTCCGTGCGCACCTGCTTCCACCTCTTCTTACAGCACCCGCGGCTATGTGTGTGTGTGGGTGTGTGTGTGTTTGTATGTATGTATGTATGTATGTATATATATATATATATATATATATATATATATATATATATATATATATATATACACACACACACATGTATGTATGTATATATATATATATATATATATATATATATATATATATATATATATATATATATATATATATATATATATATATATATATATACATACATACATACACACTGTATATCCTGTCTCTCGTTCCCCCTTAGTCAGGATTTGTTAATGTGCCCCGCCGTCTAAAGAATGTTGGGCGGTGTGTTTTGGTGTGTCACTGTGGGAGGAAACATTTCGGTACTGTGATAGATTATTAATAATAATAATTAATAAACAGCAACAAAAACTGTAAATATAAAATAGTAAGAGAAATTATATTAAAAAGGCTTACATTTTAAAGATAAATCTGTAGTGCCACCTACTGGTCACTGTGGGTTTTGATCTTCTGCAGAAAATGTACTACTACATTTAAAATGTGTTGTTTTTCCTAATTAGCTAGGTTCAGGTGTCTCAGTTTCAAACAGACTTATATATTTGAATGATATTTTCTGGTGGTAGCTCAGTGGTTAAGGTTTTGGGTACTGATCAAAAGGTAGGGGGGTTCAAGCCCGAGCACCACCAAGCCACCGCTGCTGGTCCCAGTGTAATGCTCTTAACACACTCTGCTCCAGGTGAGCAGAGTGTGCATAAATGCACATATATTTCCTTGTACTGACATTTAAATGCAAGGATGCCACCAAAGTTCAGAAATGACAGGTAAGTTTTTTAATAGCTCATACATTTTTATAAATGATAAATGAAGACAGTAAAAATTGGTATAACACAGGAAGTCTATGTCCTCCATATGTCTGTCAGGGATCCTCCTGCCATGCCCCCTCTGCGGCTCTCTCAGCTGCTCCCGGCGCTAATCCCCGACACCTGTCCCATATTACCATTCCCCCTTTATAAGTCCCCGTTCCGACCTCATTCACTGTCGGATCTACTTGGTCATGTTAGTGATCCTCCGGATTCCAGACCGCCAGCATTCCTTGCTGGTTCATGCTCCTTGCTCTGTGTTTGAGGTTTACCCTCGCGGTACGGGTCCTACTCGCCTTAAGGATTCTACCCGCATTACAGATTATACCCGCATTACGGACTTTCCCCGCATTACCGTTCGTAACTCTCCCGGACTTTAGTTTAGTTTCTGAACATCAATAAAGACTATGATTGAGTTACTCCCTTTTCCTTCACGTGGTCACTGTCCTGACAATGTCATACTGTGTTATTTTGATTAACTCTTTTTCAGACTCACCTTAAGTCAGGTTTTGGATGTACTTGATGCTGATGGTCCAGAGCCTGCAATTTGCAATATAGCAGTGGTCCCAAAGACAGAAAAGGATGCAATAGAAAACGACTATGATAGCAATGCATCTGACATAGATTTTACTGGTGACTCAGCACACCTACCATAAAGAATCAGTAAAAAGCTATTTGCCTGACTACACTGAGTATGAACCAATAGCAGCATAATGTCTAAAAGCAACAAATGCAAATCAATTTTGTGTTTTTAGCAATGTACCCACCATCTCTGAAAGAGCTCACCATAGAAATGTCAAATCTCTACTCTGTCCAGAACAAAGACTCCTAATTTAAGCATGGAGGAACTGCTGGTATTCTATGGTGTGCTCCTAAACTCTCGATATTGTATTGTTCCACGATGGCATTTGCTCTGGTCACTGGATGGCGATGTCCACAACAACAGCAGCTCCACTTCTATGAGAAGAAACAGATTTAATGGGATGCAATATGACCCTTTCTTTAAGGTAAGGCCAATCTTTCAGGAGCGGAAAAGCTCATACAAAATTCTGCCAATCAGTAAGTGGCTGTCAGTTGATAAGCACATGATTCCTTACTATGGGCACCATGGGTACAAGCAGTTCATAAAGGGAAAAACAATCCGCTATGGCTATAAGGCTTGGAGCCTGGCATTCTCAGGGGGTTACCTCTATCACATGGAGCCTTATGCTGGAGTGCATACCCTTCTTCCAGAGAATGGGTCAATGGCCCAGCATAGTGCTGAGTTTGGCTGAACAAGCTGGTGTTCCAGGAGGATGCAACTTAATGTATGACAACCTCTTTACCACATTATTCCCAATGAATAAGATGACAAAGCGAGGGTATGGGTGCACTGAGACCCTGCAGCAGTTCCCAAGGGGCTCCAGTGAAGTTCTGTCTGAAAAAGCTACTGGTGAGCTGAGGAGACAACAGTGTGGTCATTGTTGCAATTAATGTGGAAAATGTCTGCACTGAGGTACCAGTTAACCCGTTAACACCAAATGTATCATATTTGATACATTCCTTTCTGAGACCTCTGTCATCTGCATCAACAATAATTTGCTGTTGAACCTGTTGAATACAATCTAAAACTTGTGTTCTCCCCCCTATTGGAGTTATCTATGCTCTCCAGTCAATAGAAGGTTTTAGGCAGGTTTCTCCAATATGACTGCCTTCATAAATTGACACCGAGAACACCCAGACAGTTAAGCATTACAGTAGTCTAATCTAGATGTTACAAAAGCATCAACTAGATTTTCTGCATCCTGTAACGACATCATATTTCTAATTTTAGCAATATTTCTAAGGTGAAAGAAGGAGATCCTGGTGATATTATTCACGTGAGACTCAAAGGAAAGACTCGGGTCAATAATCACACCGAGGTCTTTGACTGCTGTACATGCTGAAACAGAAACACCATCCAGAGATGCTACGTAATTGGAAAGTTTGCTTCTAGCTGCATGTGGTCCTAGTAAAAGTACTTCCATCTTATCTGAGTTGAGCAGAGGAAAGTTATCAAGCATCCACTGTCTAATGTCCTTTACACACTTCTCAACATTGTTGAGCTGATCTCTCTCATCTGGCTTTGCTGAAATATACAGCTGTGTATCATCAGCATAGCAATGGAAGCGAATCCCATGTTTATGAATAATATCACCAAAAGGCAGCAGATATAAAGAGAAAAGCAGAGGGCCTAAGACAGAGGAACCTTGAGGAACACCAAACTTTACCTCAGAGGGTGTGGAGAACTCACCATTTACATCAACAAACTGATAGCGATCAGTCAAATAAGACCTGAGCCAAGAGAGAGCTGTTCCCTTTATTCCAACAACGTTCTCAAGTCCAGCAAGCAGGAGATTATGATCAATGGTGTGAAAAGCTGCACTAACGTCGAGCAAAACAAGTAAGGAGACAAAACCCTGATCAGAGGCCAATAACAGGTCATTTACCACCTTAACTAGCGCCGTCTCTGTGCTATGATGAGGCTGAAATCCTGACTGATTCATTTAAAAAATGTTATTCATAAGTAGGTGTGAGCATAAATGCTGTGCTACAACCTTTTCTAAAATTTTGGATATAAAGGGGAGATTGTCCAGCCTTTTGTGGAATTTCAAGTCCTTTAATTTTCTGTATAAAGTCACATATGTCTTTTATATAGCTAGGGTGGCCCATCGAAAGGGGATTTAAATAAAAATCCAGGAACTCGGCTTTATAGTACGTTTCACTTCCGCAATCTGACACTATAGGCCTTCCCAGAGTAATTTCGTGGGGTTTGCTCCATTTGGCCAGATCTTTGTGTATTTTAGGGAGCATATAGAATCTCCTGCTTCTGGGCTCTGTGTCACTCAAGAGATAGGACTTCTGTTAGGCGTTTATGTGTTTGGTTTTTTTTATACAGGACTTGGACTATTTCCTTGTCTATCACCTTCCCATAGATATTGTTCACGGTCCATAATAACCGTTGCACTGCCCTTGTCAGCGTGTTTAAAAATAGCACTTTGGTTATCCTTTAACTCTTTCAGAGCACTGATTTCCTCAGGAGGGAGGTTAAACTGTTCCCAAGACGGTCTGCAGTGTCACTTGAAGGATCTTAACTGGCCCTCCCTTCACAATCACCGTAAAATTCACTGGTTCACGTTCATTTATAAGACCCTTTTTGGCCACTCACCTCCTTACTTAGGTCACTTGCTGCAGCTAAAGCCTGTCACATATAACACCCGGTCCTCACTTCATTTTCAATTAAGCATTCCTAAAACCAACTCTGCGTTTGGTCTGCTGCCGCTCCCGACTGGAATGCTTTGCAAAATATCCTCAAACTGGATAAATTCATTCCAATTTCAACCTTTAAAAATATGATATCATATTTGTTCACGGATATATGCAGTTGTTTTTCTACATAATTTTGTTTTAAAATGTATTTATGTAATTGTTAATTTTTTATGTATTTTTTTAATATTTAGTATTTATTTTAGCCCTACTTCCCTTTCCCTAAGTGGTTATTCCACTTGTCAGGCCGCCATTGTAAATAAGAACCTGTTCTTAATGACTTGCCTGTAAAAATAAAATTTAAACAAATTTTATTAATCACGGCCTCCATGCATCTGAGCGTGGAGGTCTGGGTTCTTAAAGGGGGGAATCCTGGAGAGGTTGGAATCCCCAATAACCAGGCATTTTTTACGGACAGTCAGTTTTCAGTTTTATAATTTTTCTGGGCGTGTTTATGTGCCTGTTTGGACCATCCTCACTGGAGTCACACGGTGTTGCAGATGGCACCTTGAGGGTTCCACAAACCTCCACATTTATACGGGCCTGTGTAGCTGTTCTAAGGCTGCCAATTTTTTTCTGGGCTTAGGGTCACCCTTTGTGGGTCTCTCCCACTCTCTCGAGTCCTCGATGACAACGAGTTCCTCTTCCCATCTAACAGGGATTGGAACTCAGATGAGGAGCTTGTTGTGCTTTTGGGGAGGCAGGAGGATCTAGGGTGAATCTAGGGCTGTCCGAATCCTTCTCCCTAAAAGGGGACCAATCGTCTGGTGGATCTGTCATGGTGTAAGCAGTTCTGGAAGGTTTTGTTACCGGCTTGGTGGACAAATCCCTTAGGGAGTGTGCCTCGGCCTCGGGGTGCACCGAGGCCCGCACCGCAATGGCACCACCGGCTGTGTCCGTCGGTAGAGAAGAAGCAGCAGGGACACTTTGCATCTCTGCTTCCTCTCTCACTTCCTCCACATCAGCAGTGGGTGTAGGGATCTTCCTTTTGTCCCTTACCAGTGTTTGAGCCTCCTGTATTGTTTTGTACTTCAGTCTTTTACCAATCTCATGTTTTGCCCATAACATAGCAGTGTTGAAGCATTCTTCCCAGCCTCGTATAGATAGTGCTGCAGTTTGGCCATTTCTTCCACCAATGTGTCCTTATAATTCATTCATTCATTCATTCATTCATTCATTCATTCATTCATTTATTTATAAAAGCACATTTAAAAACAACCCAGGGTTGACCAAAGTGCTGTACAAATTAGAATGAACAGGTACAGGTATACATTACAAACATTACAAAGAAAGCAATAAATGAATAGATTAAGAGCTTAGAAGATGTGTTTTAAGATTTGATTTGAAAGAAGAGAGTAATGATGCCGACCGGATAATGGTTCTTGAGAATTAACATGGTGGTATAGACCCAGTTTTTTTCATTACCTTCTAAAAGGGCTTATGTTGTGGGGTTTGGCAAAGCTGGTTTAATGACCTCAGATAGATGTTTCTCCATCTTGGTCAATGCAGGAGGTTGTTCATGGCTCACATTATTTTTGTGGTGTATCAGTCTAACTATCTTGTACAAGGTGTGGGTTTTTGTGACAAAATCACAAATCCGGGTCATCCTATTGCTTTGGATTAATATTTTGTCTCCGCTGTGTGTTCTTTTTTTGCAGATGTGGACGAGTTGCTATTTGTTTTTTGTGGGGTCATTGTGACAGGTCCCCAACAGACCTGAGGTTAAAAAAAATTGTGGTCTGAAAGACTGTGATGGGCTGCAGTATGGTAAGTATTAGGTGCCCTCGTGTGGCCTGAAAATTTCACTGCGTCTACATAGAAGAGAGCTCTCTGTCCCTGTGCATGTCATAGGTTCTGGTAATTGCCATATTTAACCACGTCTGCATAAGAGAATTACCTCTCTCCCTGTGGATGGTATCTGGTACGGTGGTGAGGACGGTGCATAGGTGGGACAGTGCTCTGAATGGCACGGCAGCGTCCACGGGTGACAACCATCCAACCATCTCTGTCTGGCAGAACAATTTTTTTTTTAAAAGGTTTACTTTTCTTTTTCTTTTTAAACAAAATATTTTTAGGGTGTTTTTTTTTTTTTTTTGTATTGAGATGAAATAAAATAAAGAACTGAAAATAAGGATCTTTGTTTTATTTATTTATTTTTTATAATTTTTGAGAATTGAGAATTTAAAAATAAAATCAAGCAGTTTCCAGATTTTAAATAAGAATAATAAAATACAAATATAAAAAAAGTTTTTTTTTTTTTTTTTTTTTTAAAGATTTCTGAAAGGTGAGAATGGAACAAGCCATTGCAATGTTTCGGTTCCTTTAGAACCTTCTTCAGGTTCTTTAGATTATTAGAAAAAAATATTATCCTTTGAAAAATAAAAACATGAATGAAAGAAATTATATATTCAGGATCAGGTTAAGGCTTGAATGTGTTTTTAATCGAGCTGGATGCAGTGGGAAAGATTCAGTCTTCTCAGTGCGCTGGCCTACCTCCCAGTCACAAAGCACTCATACCTTGTGTTTTGTCAGTCATGAACATGAGTTCTAAATTACTCTAGACTGTTTAATCAAACACCATGAGTGCATGGAAATCAATTTATTAATCCATTCTCATTCTGTTTGTCACCTTGTGTTGTCAGACCACCATTTATTATGTTGTAGTCCCATGATCTTCAGGGACCCAACACCATGCAAAATAAAGTGTTGGACAACCAAAGTATGGGCCTCTTTCTTATGTTTGACATTGTACCGGTGTTGTGTCAGCCTAATTGTCAAAGAGTTTCTAGTCTTCCCCACATACTGTTTACTGCACTTTGAGCAGTAGATTAGATAAACACAGTTGGCCGTGTCCTGCTTTAAGGCCGGTGAGACCTCATGGATCATTTTGGTCCGTGGATTTGTGATCCATCGTTTTGGCCTAAACTCCACGGGTGGGGTAGGTTGCTTTTTATCTTCAGAAGATGGTTACCTGCTGCGGACTAGCATGTCCTTAAAATTTTTGTTTCTCCGGTAGGCTGAAATAATTTTGTGGTTGTCTAACACTTCATTTTCTGCTTTTAAATCAAGGTCTCAGCATGAATAAATGTGGCCCCTGGGTAACTGTCAATCTGGACATCAATCTGCAGACAATGATAGGGGTGGACAATCTTCCTCCATAAACACAGGAGCGCTTCTTTCAGCCTCTGTGTTATTATTATTATTACTACGCACCCCACCCTTAATTTCACCCGAAGATAATAGGAGCGCCTCGACCTTTTCAATCAGCTCCTGCATATGCTTTTTGGAGTATCTCTTTTTATAACACTTTGCTGTGACTTTTAGAGCTATGCTCCAGTCCCTAATCAATGCCTCCTGCAGTGTCTCACTCTCTTTTTCTATAAACTGAGTGTAGTGATCCTGCATGATCAGGCATGTAGTGTACACCCAATTTTTGGCATTTCCCTTCCAGGAGGTCTTTTATCTCCAGCGTCACATTAGCCGGCTTGAATACATTGCCGAGAAAGTGTGTGAGCCTCAGGAAAGTAGGAGGTTCCATCTTTGAATGTGTAGAGACCTTTTCCAAGTGATGGAACGATCTCAGTAATTCAAATAACTTTTTAATCAGGGCTCTAAATTTCTCATTCTGGGCATCAATAGTCTGTTTATGTTTATTATTGTGGTGATCCCCCCTGTTTTTATTGAATTGTATATATTTTTTTTGTTGTTGTTTACCCTGCTTTTGTTTGGGTTTTTTGTTTTTCTGACTATTATTTTTCATGGTGTCCCACTTTTTGCCACCAGTTGATTGTGGCTGTTGTCAAGGACGTTTTGGAGCCAGTTCCCACTGTCTCCAGGATTGGTGATAATCCCTCCATTTTGGGGCATGACTTTGGTGATGCTGGATGAATCCGGGGTGAAATTCAGTGCTCTTATATTCACTTCTTTTTTGGTGAATATTATATCCCCGGTCATTGGAATTACATTGATTCCACTCATCGGGGTGGGGATGTCTGTTCTCCCGCCTCCAATTATTGGGTTGGGGGTATCGTCTCCCCCACCCTGGATAGAATGGACCATGGTAAGATATGTTTTAATGAGAGGCAAGTCTGTTGCAACGTTTCGGCTTTAGAAAGCCTTTATCAGGCATAGACTTGACAAAAAAAAATTTAAAAAAGGAAGTGAGAAAAGGAAAAGAAGGAAAACAGTGGATACAGAGGAGGAAAATTTTTTTTCCAGATGACAATTAAATTATTGAAAAAATAAAGGAAAGGTGTTTTAAAATAAAAAAATCAAAAAGATTGAGGAAAATATGGTAAAGATATAGAGACTTTTTTTTTTTTTTTTAGGAAAAATGTAAGATGGCTACATATGGGGAGAAAGAAAGCAGCCTTTTACACACCTTTAACCAACTCTGAACTAAGTTTTATTCCAAAAAAGCTTTAAAAACAGCACCAAATCCACAATGTTGCTCCTGTAGCTCTCTGACTCGATTAGAGAGGCTGCCTGCAGGTGCGCTCTCACACACACACAGCAAGCTCCGCCCCCTGCCCTAGTTTTCAGAGAGGCACGCAGAGAGAGGATTTTTCCACGCCTTGGAAAGTCCCCAATATATTTCTATGTGGAGTTAATTCTCAGTTTTTCTCAATCCCTATTTTTCCTTTTTCCTCTAAAAATATTCTTATAAAAACATCCAAAGTTGTTTAATTAAATAATCATCCTACTTTTTTTCTATTTTTTTCCTTCAAATAATATTTTTGGAATGCTGAAAGGGTTCAGGTGCGTGTTATCAGGTAAGTATCAGTTAATAAAATGTTTTGAATTGTCCTTTTCATTGTGCCAAACTATTAACATTCCACTATAAGTGGATTTCCTCATAAAAAATTCTATGTTTTTGCAGATCCCATGGATGATTCTGAGATTCCAAGTAGCTCAGCGGTCGGGGGGTGGCACTGGCTAGGTTTGGTTAGGGGAATGACCGCAACACTAGAATCTGCTCGGCTTCCTGCCTGGGATGAGGGTTAGAGTTAGGGGTTAGGGTTAAGAGTAGGTTTTGGTTAGGGTTGTGGTTGGGGTTAGGGGGTTAGGGTTGGTTAGGGGGTTAGGGGTTAGGGTTAGGGTTGGTTAGGGTTAGGGGGTTGGGGTTAGGGTTAGGGTTGGGTTTAGGGGTTAGGGTTAGGATGTTAGGGTTAGGGTTGGGGTTAAGGTTAGGATTTAGGGTTAGGGATAGAAATTAGGGTTAGGTTTTAGGGTTAGGGCTAGAAATTAGGGTTAAGGTTAGGTTTTAGGGTTAGGGATAAAAATTAGGGTTAGGGTTAGGACCTTATTACGTTTCTGTTCTTTTGGAGCTGGGTTAAAGCCCGTTTTTCCGTGATAATAAGGTTTCGTTTTTGTGAATATTTCCACGAAAGGTTTTGCATATTTCCACGAAAGGTTTTGCGAAATGCATATCTATCGGCACTGATTCTTTTTCTGACCTGATTAGGGACCTGGGACAGACTAGGGGTCCACACGGCTTTTGGAGTGAAGGGAAGAAGCTCTGCAATAAGACAGTAACAACAGTCTTCTGTGATACAGTTGCATGTCAAGACAGAGTTGTTTTTTTGTGTCCCTATTAATTTTTGGTGTGGGGATAAACGCTAAGCCCTTGTTTAAAACCTTGTATTGGTCTTTTGTTGGTCTGAAGTGTTTCGAAAGATTTATCACTTCAAGACCTTTCTGTAGTCCCTTCTTCGGGTTTACAGGGCTTTGAAGTTTAGGTGGTTACACCAGTGTTCCAACATCACTTTGGCACAATTTGGTGTCCAGTGAATTTGATCCTGGCTGACCTGGAACTGATTGTCTGGTAGCAGAGGTAAGTATGGTATGTTCCTTTGAATGTGTGCATTAAATCCCATTAACACAGTCTTTACTTCCTTTTTTAGGTTTTGGCTGTAATTTATCAGGGGAATCCAGCAGCTCGAGGAAACCGAGATTTTGTTGCCTTTATGGTCCTTTGGAGTTGTTTTACAGACATCTCCCTCTGTTTTCGTCCCCTGTGGTTTATACCAAATGCCAGAATGATTATATCCACCTCAGTTTGTGTGCTGACTCTAGATATGAATGCCTCTGCATGCCTGAATGTGGCCCCTAGGTAACTATCAATTTGTAGGTCCTCCGGGTCATATGGAGGAATCCTACTCAAATTTGAGTCACCCACAATACACCACTTTTTTCTGGCACAAAACGTCCAACTTACCATTTTTCTAGAAACATTTATATGTCTAGTAGCTTTAAACACTCTAGGTGATGGAGCTGGCGTTACAATTGGGGTCAATTGGGGCCCAGGTAGAGGGCTTTGCTCTACATCCTGATCAGAGATGCATAGCAGGGAGTCCACCGATAGATCATCGGCTGTAGCTATTTGAATATCCTGGTCAGTTTCCTGGTCGAGTTGGGGATTGTATGTTTAGGGTGTACCATTACAATTTGTGAAAGTTCCTTATGAACAGTATTTTGAGGCTTGGGAATGGCTACCGGAGTTGTTAACCCAGTATCCTCTTGGGGTGTTGGACATACACTAATTGAGAAAATATCAAAGATGTCATCCACATTCACTACCGCCGGATTTTGTCTTTTAGGTAGTGTTTGATTAACCGACCTAATGGATCTTTTGGGGGCTCTCTGCGGGAGTGGTGTAGGTGATAAAAAAGTTGTATTGCTGAGGGGATGTTGTAATTAGGCTCGGTGGAGGGAAGTGGCCATAACTATTAAGAGGAAGAGATTCCGTTTAATTTGGCATCTCCTCAACCCCTTCCTGAGGGTCCCTGTCAACCGGTGGAAGGGCTTGATTTGCTTGGGCTGCTAATGAGGTGAGCAGTGTCTTTACTTCCTCAATAGGCTGTGTCATGTGTCTTTTTTTGAATTTGTTTTGGTACCATTTTGTGGCAATTGCAAAAGCTGATTTCCAGTCGTCCACCATCAGATCAATCAGACCTTCTCCCTCCTCAACAATGCACTGCGCATAATGGTCCTGCAAGATTAACCTGGTTGTGTAGGCCCAGTTCTTTGCATTTCCCTCTATCAAGGTTTTGGTTAGGGGTGTCATTTTGGCTGGTTTAATCACGTCCGTCAGATGTAAGACGTGAAAATGTGACTGGCTCAGTGTTTTAATCACGCAAGACCTTTTGGTGATGATGGTGGGATCTTAGAAGTTCAAATACTTTGTTTGTGAACGAACTGAATTTTTTATAATTTGGGTCATGTTCCTTGTGAGTGCGTGATGTCTGTCTTGTTGGTTCAGTCCTTTGGTTCCGATTTGTGTTATTAGGGGGCCTAGGGCCTTGAGCAGGTCGGAATCTGTTGTCAAAAAACCTTTGCTGTTGCGGTTGTCTTTGTGTGGACTTTTGGTTATTAAAAGACCTGTGTCCATGAAAATTCACGACCTTAGGGCCTGCACTCCTGGATCTAAGTGCAGGACTTAGAGTTTGGGAGGAGTAAGTGAATCGTTCTGGAGGACGTCTGGAAGGGCGTTCCCCATAGTTCCAAAAATTTCTCACTGTTGTGAGTTGAGGGTAATTTTGTGTGCTGTGTTGAGGTCTATACCTACCAGCCACAACATCACTGTAACTCCTCTGATAGGACCAAGGCTGATCCCAATTTGGTCTGGGGTGAGGAGAAACATAATTAGTTGTAGGAAATGGTCTGTGTTGACCTATCCTATTTTCAAAATCAAAAGGCATTTAAAAAAAAAAATATATATATATAAATCAAAATATAAATAAAATGTGTGGGTAGAAGTAACAAGGCAAGTCAGTTGCGCAAAGTTTCGGTATTTATTATACCTTCTTCAGGCGCGACCTGCCATTTTTCTGAAAATTTCTGTGGAAGTTTAAATAGGAGCTGGTGATGATGCTAAACGAGCACCATATGTGCGCGATTAAAGCCGGGAGCTTCAGAGAAAGCGGCCGAGAAAGCACCTGACACGCTGAAGGGGGCGTGGCAGGTGGATTCATGACAGATAAACATGTACTGTATGTATTTTTATAGCATGCCTTCATCAAACAAATCGCGGCAACGCTGTTGTGTAAAAAAAACCTTCAAAAACACGTGCATGCACATTCTCATTTACTAACGCACATCATGTACATAAAGAAATTTCAAGCACGTTAATATATTGCCGCCATTTTGATTTTCGTTTATCTCGATCATCGATTACCTCGATGCTTTTTGGCACCCCCCTAGGACATCGACATGACCGGGTTCCACTGTATATAGAAGATTCCCTCCAAATCAGGATGATCATCTTTTAGTGTTCAACTAAGTTGTTATAATTGATTTTGGAGAAAATCTCTTGATCCTTTCTATTTTCTTCCCATTCTCATCCTAAATTTATTATTTTTTTTTTTTTTTCAGGTGTTGGTGATTGGTGATCCCAGAGGATGTCCAGAACAGGCTTCAGACGGCACTGGCTGGATTAGGTTTTGGTTAGGCAGCTCCAGGAACCATGCCAAAATCCGAGTGGGAATTAGGGTTGGGTTTAGGGTTAGGGTTAAGGGTTAGGGGTTTGGGTTAGGGAGGGGTAGGGTTAGGGTTTAGGGTTTAGGGTTAGGGTTAGAGGGTTAGGGTTTAGGGTTAGAGGGTTAGGGTTTGGGGGTTAGGGTTTGGGTTAGGGTTTAGGGGTTAGGGTTAGAGGGTTAGGGTTTAGGGGTTAGGGTTAGAGGGTTAGGGTTAGGGTTTAGGGTTAGGGTTTAGGGTTAGAGGGTTAGGGTTTGGGGTTTAGGGTTAGAGGGTTAGGGTTTGGGGTTTAGGGTTAGAGGGTTAGGGTTAGGGTTTAGGGGTTAGGGTTAGAGGGTTAGGGTTAGGGGTTAGGGTTAGAGGGTTAGGGTTAAGGGTTAGGGTTAGGGTTTAGGGTTAAAGGGTTAGGGTTTAGGGTTAAAGGGTTAGGGTTAGAGGGTTAGGGTTAGAGGGTTAGGGTTAGGGTTTAGGGTTTGGGGTTAGGGTTAGAGGGTTAGGGGTTAGGGTAGGGGAAATAGACGCAGCTCCAGGAACCATGTCAAAATCCGAGTGGGAATTAGGGTTGGGTTTAGGGTTAGGGTTAGGGGTTAGGGTTAGGGAGGGGTTGGGGTTAGGTTAGGGGAAATAGACGCAGCTCCAGGAACCATGTCAAAATCCGAGTGGGGATTAGGGTTGGGTTTAGGGTTAGGGTTAGGGGTTAGGGTTAGGGAGGGGTTGGGGTTAGGGTGGGGTTGGGGTTAGGGTTAGGGTGGGGTTGGGGTTAGGGTTAGGGAGGGGTTGGGGTTAGGGTTAGGGGTTAGGGTTGGGGAGGGGTTGGGGTTAGGGTTAGGGAGGGGTTAGGGTTAGGGTTAGGGAGGGGTTAGGTTAGGGGAAATAGACGCAGCTCCAGGAACCATGTCAAAATCCGAGTGGGGATTAGGGTTGGGTTTAGGGTTAGGGGTTAGGGTTAGGGTTAGGGAGGGGTTGGGGTTAGGGTGGGGTTGGGGTTGGGGTTAGGGAGGGGTTAGGGTTAGGGTGGGGTTGGGGTTGGGGTTAGGGAGGGGTTAGGGTTAGGGTTAGGGTTAGGGTTAGGGGTTAGGGTTAGGGGTTAGGGGTTAGGGTTGGGGTTGGGGTTAAGGTTAGCGGTTAGGTTTAGGGTTAAGGTTAGGATTAAGGGTTAGGGATAGAAATTGGGGGTTAGGGTTAGGATTAGGATTTAGGATTAGGGTTAGAAATTAGGGTTAGGGATAGAGATTAGGGTTAAGGTTAGGTTTTAGGGTTAGGGCTAGAAATTAGGGTAAGTGTTAGGATTTAGGGTTAGGATTAGGATTTATGGTTAGGGCTAGAAATTAGAGTTAGGGTTAGAGTTAAGGGTTAAGGTTAGGTTTTAGGGTTAGGGTTAGAAATTAGGGTTAGGATTAGGATTTAGGGTTAGGGATAGAAATTAGGGTTAAGGTTAGATTTAGGGTTAGGGATAGAAATTAGGGTTAGGGTTAGGGATGGAAATTAGGGTTAAGGTTAGGTTTTGGGTTAGGGTTAGGGTTAGGGTTAGGGGTTAGGGGTTAGGGTTAGGGTCAGGGTCAGGGTCAGGGTCAGGGTTAGGGGTAGGGGTAGGGGTTAGGGGTTAGGGGTTAGGGTTAGGGTTAGGGTTTAGGGTTAGGGTTAGGGTTAGGGTTAGCGGTTAGGTTTAGGGTTAAGGTTAGGATTAAGGGTTAGGGATAGAAATGGGGGGTTAGGGTTAGGATTTAGGATTAGGGTTAGAAATTAGGGTTAGGGATAGAAATTAGGGTTAAGGTTAGGTTTTAGGTTTAGGGCTAGAAATTAGGGTTAGGGTTAGGATTTAGGGTTAGGATTAGGATTTATGGTTAGGGCTAGAAATTAGAGTTAGGGTTAGAGTTAAGGGTTAAGGTTAGGTTTTAGGGTTAGGGTTAGAAATTAGGGTTAGGATTAGGATTTAGGGTTAGGGATAGAAATTAGGGTTAAGGTTAGATTTAGGGTTAGGGATAGAAATTAGGGTTAGGGTTAGGGATAGAAATTAGGGTTAGGGTTGGGGTTAGGTTTTAGGGATAGGATTTAGGGTTAGGGCTAGAAATTAGGATTAGGGATAGAAATTAGGGTTAAGGTTAGGTTTTAGGGTTAGGGTTAGGGATAGAAATTAGGGTTAAGTTTAGGGTTAGGGTTGGGGTTAGGTTTTGGGGTTAGGGTTAGAAGTTAGGGTTAGGTTTTAGGGTTAGGCCTAGAAATTAGGGTTAGGGTTAGGGTTAGGGTTAGGGTTAGGGTTGGGGTTAAGGTTAGCGGTTAGGTTTAGGGTTAAGGTTAGGATTAAGGGTTAGGGATAGAAATTGGGGGTTAGGGTTAGGATTAGGATTTAGGATTAGGGTTAGAAATTAGGGTTAGGGATAGAGATTAGGGTTAAGGTTAGGTTTTAGGGTTAGGGCTAGAAATTAGGGTAAGTGTTAGGATTTAGGGTTAGGATTAGGATTTATGGTTAGGGCTAGAAATTAGAGTTAGGTTTAGAGTTAAGGGTTAAGGTTAGGTTTTAGGGTTAGGGTTAGAAATTAGGGTTAGGATTAGGATTTAGGGTTAGGGATAGAAATTAGGGTTAAGGTTAGATTTAGGGTTAGGGATAGAAATTAGGGTTAGGGTTAGGGATGGAAATTAGGGTTAAGGTTAGGTTTTAGAGTTAGGGATAGAAATTAGGGTTAGGGTTGGGGTTAGGGTTTAGGGATAGGATTTAGGGTTAGGGCTAGAAATTAGGATTAGGGTTAGGGATAGAAATTAGGGTTAAGGTTAGGTTTTAGGGTTAGGGTTAGGGACAGAAATTAGGGTTAAGGTTAGGTTTTAGGGTTAGGGTTAGGGATAGAAATTAGGGTTAAGTTTAGGGTTAGGGTTGGGGTTAGGTTTTGGGGTTAGGGTTAGAAGTTAGGGTTAGGTTTTAGGGTTAGGCCTAGAAATTAGGGTTAGGGTTAGAGATAGAAATAAAGGTTAAGGTTAGGTTTTAGGGTTAGGGATAGAAATTAGGGTTAGGTTTAGGGTTAGGGTTGGGTTTAGGTTTTGGGGTTAGGATTAGGATGTAGGGTTATGGTTAGAAATTAGGGTTAGGGATAGAAATTAGGGTTAAGGTTAGGATTAGGTTAAGGTTAGGGTTAGGGTTGTGGTTAGGGATACAATTCAGGGTTAGGGTTAGGTTTTAGAATTAGGGTTAGGTTTAGGTTAAGGTTAGGGCTTAGGGTTAGGGATAGGAATTAGGGTTAGGATTTAGGGTTAGGGATAGAAATTAGGGTTAGGGTTAGGTTTAGAGTCAGAGGAAGGTGCTAACCTGTTTGCACAGGCCATCAATGCCCCCTAAGAATATTTTATTCACCTCTCATTGAGGCCTTGGGGATAAACAGTACTTAGTTTCTGAATCCAAATTCTCTCTGCTCTTTTCCTCAGGGGTACAGACCATTGTGGGTTTGCCTGTAGGACCATGACCCTGAGAGCTTCCCATCCATGCTCCCGGAAGTGTTTGACCAGGTAAGTATCCATTTGTTTTTCTTTTAATATGTTGTGTTTGTGTTGTGTCATCCTGATCAAGATGGTGTTGCCCGTCTCTCCAACATATTGGGCTCCACATTGATTACAGGAAATGAGGTAGACACAATTTTTGCTGTGCACTGTACTTGAGCGATGAGTGGTGAAGACTTCCTTGGTAAATTTGTTTTGAATATGTTGTTTTTGTTCCAGGTATTGTCCCTGATGTTTAGGTTTTCCCTGCTGAAGAGGATTAAGTTTGGCTCTGACCAAATAGTTTTGTAGGTTTTTGCTTTTCCTGAAAGCTGCAATGACTTTGTGGTCTCTGAATCTTGGTGTTTGTCCCAATATTTGTATAAAATTGGACCTTATCTCCCTGATGAGCTTCACAGAGACAGAGGAATATGTCAGGACGAGCGGCACGCTGGTGCCTTCCGCCCGAGTTCCTATTGTGAGGTAGGATTTAAAAATCCTCCTCAAAAAGGACCTTTTATATCCCCTGTTCCTGAGTGCTCTAAAGAGGATTCGTGTCGCTTCCATGAAGTCCCGTTCTCGGGTACATATGCGACGAAACCTCAGGAGTTGTGATTTGACCAGGCCAGAGTAAGTGTGTTTAGGGTGAAAGCTTTCCTTGTGTAGCAGAGCGTGTGTGTCTGTTTCCTTAAAGAAAACCTTGATGTCCAATTTTCGTGTGGAGCTGAAATCCGGGCCCTTGTAAGTCGTGGTGTCCAAAAAATCCACCGAGAGCTGGCCGATGGAGGATTTCAGTTTTATGGATGGGTTATGGTTGTTAAGTGTTGTTAAAAACTCATCAAACTCCCTCTCTGTGTGTGTCCAAACTCCCCATATATCATCAAGATATCTAAAATAATGAAGAGGCCGTTTATGGCACCGGGATAGGGCCGAGGTCTCCCATTCTGCCATAAATATGTTGGCGTAGGCCGGAGCAAACTTCTTCCCCATCGCTGTTCCCTTAATCTGAAGGAAGAATTCCCCATTGAACTCAAAGTCGTTCCTCTTTAGATTTATTTCTAACAACTGGATGAGTTCTTTATCAGGCCTGGATTTGTCCGGGTATTTTTGAAAAATATTTTTTACGGCCTGTATTCCTTCCTGGATGTCGATATTTGTGTAAAGGCTGTCAATGTCCATAGTGAACAGGACAGCCTCTTGGGGAATTTCAAGTGCTTTAACCTTTTGAATAAAATCATACGTGTCTTTTAAATAGCTAGGGTGGCCCGTGGAAAGGGGATTTAAATAAAAGTCCAGGAATTCGGCCGTATAGTACGTTTCGCTTCCGCAATCCGATACTATAGGCCTTCCTGGAGGAATTTCGTGGGGTTTGCTCCATTTTGCCGGATCTTTATGTATTTTAGGGAGCATGTAGAATCTCCTGCTCCTGGGCTCTGTGTCACCCAAGAGATAGGACTTCTGTTTGGCATTTATGTGCTTTTTTGTATACAGGATCTGAACTATTTCTTTGACTAGGGGTACGGTGTCTGGATAAATGGGTTTGTCTAATTTTTTATAATAAGTTCTATCCTGTAATTGTCTGTACCCTTCCCATAGATATTGCTCACGGTCCATAATAACCGTTGCACTGCCCTTGTCAGCTGGTTTGATGATAATGTTTTGGTTATTTTTTAGTTCTTCAAGAGCACTGATTTCCTCAGGAGTGAGGTTGCGTTGTTCCCAATATGGTCTGCAGTGTCTCTTGAAGGATCTAAGGTCTGTATCAAACAATGTGAGAAGTTCAGTGGGCAGTTTATCCATGGGTGGGACCCAGTCCGATTTAGGTGTGAAAGGTGGGGGAGTTTGATCCGTGTCATTTTGAAAATAAGATGCCAATTTTAGTCTTCGGTGGTATTGTTGCAGATCATACCGCATTTGCCTCCCGCTATATTGTCTGTTAATTTTCCATGCTGGAATAAAAGTTAGGCCTCTATTAAGCAGGCTGAATTGTGGGTGAGTGATTTTGGTTTTCTTGGCCAAAACAACCACATTTTTGTTCCCCTCCTGTGCATGCAGGCTTATGGGGAGGTTTAATTTAAATATTGAAGCCAATGTTCCAGCATTTTTCCGGCTGTACTCCCTGTCCAGTGAATATTGTCACTCTCCGTGTGGAACTCTGATCTGGGCAGGGCCGGAATATGATTCAGGTTGGCAGTGATGTAACCACTCAGGATGTTTAATTGTGTTTGCTCTTTTGTTGGGAGCGTTCCTGAAAAGTTAAGTTCCGGAACCCAAATCCGAGCAAGCGGGAATTTTTCTTTCGCCGCTCTTACTGCCGCCTGCATTTGTTTAATGGCAGTGTCTTTGGCGTTTTGAGTCCGACTGTTGATGCCCAGTGCTAAAATAAGATGCTCTACATCATTCGAGACCAAGATTTTATTTATCACGGCCTCCATGTGTCTGAACGTGGCCCCAGGATAGCTTTCTATTTGGAGGTCTGGGTTCTTAAAGGGGGGAATCCTGGAGAGGTTGGAATCCCCAATAACTAGGCATTTCTTACGGACAGTTAGTTTCCACTCTATCATTTTTCTGGGAGTGTTTATGTGCCTATTTGGAACAGACTCACTGGAGTCACATGGTGTTGCAGAAGGCACCCTGAGCTCCACATTAATACGGGCCTGTGTGGCTGTTCTAAGGCTGCCGATTTTGTCTGGGCTTAGGGTCACCCTTTGTGAGCTGCCGTCATTATTCTGTTCGCACTCTCCCTGATCTTCGATAATAACGAGTTCCTCTTCCAATCTAACACAGGGATTGGAACTCGGGTGAGGAGTGCGTTGAGCTTTTGGGGAGGAAGGAGGATCTAGGGTGAATTCTGAATCCTCCTCTCTAAAAGGGGACCAATCGTTTGGTGGATCTGTCATGGTGGAAGTGGTTCTGGAAGATTTTGGTACTGGTTGGGTGGACAAATCTGGTAGGGAGTGTGCCTCGGCCTCAGCGTGCACCGAGACCTGCACCGCTATGGCACCGCCCGCTGTGTCTGGCGGCAGAGAAGAAGCAGCAGGGACACTTTGCGTCTCTGCTTCCTCTCTCGCTTCCTCCACCTCAGTAGTGGGTGTAGGGATCTTACATTTGTCCCCTACCAGAGTGTGAGCCTCCTGTATTGATTTGTATCTCAGCCTTTTACCAATCCCTCGTTTTGCCCATAACACCGCCGTGTTAAAGCATTCTTCCCAGCCTCGGGAAGGATAGTGCTGCAGCTTGGCCATTTCTTCCACCAATGTGTCCTCATAATGGTTTTTAAGGATTAACATGGTGGTATAGGCCCAGTTTTTAGCATTACCATCTATAAGGGCTTGTGTTGTGGGGTTTGGCAGAGCTGGTTTGATGACCTCAGATAGATTTTTCTCCATCTTGGTCAATGCAGGAGGTTGTTCTTGGCTCACATTATTTTTGTGGTGTACCAGTTTGATTATTTTGAACATGGTACGGGTTTTTGAGGCAAAATCCGGGTCATCCGATTGTTTTTGAACCACATTTTGTCTCTGCTGTGTGTTCCTTTTTTGTTGTTGTGGACGAGTTGTCCATGTTCGATTTAGTTTTTGTGGGATCCTTGTGACAGGTCCCCAACGGACCTGAGGTTCAAAAAATTGTGGTCTGAAAGACCGCTGGTGTGATGCAGTATGGTAAGTATTTGGTGCCCTCGTGTGGCCTGAAAATTTTACTGCGTTTGAATAGGAGAGAGCTCTTTGTCCCTGTGCATGACGTAGGTTCTGGTTATTGCCATATTTAACCACGTCTGCATAAGAGAATGACCTCTCTCCTTGTGGATGGTGTCCCGTACGGTGGTGAGGACGGTTCATAGGTGTGTCTTGGACAGCACGCCTGCGTCCACGGGTGACAACCATCCAACCATCTCTGTCTGGCAGAATCATTTTTTCAAAAAGTTTTTCTTTTCTATTGCTTTTTAAACAAAATATTTATCTGGGATGTTTTTGTGTAATCAAATAAAATAAAATAATGAACTGAAATCAAGAATCTTTTTGTGTTTTTTCAAAATAAATCTCTCTTGAGAATTTGAAAATAAAATCAAGCAGTTGCCTGATTTTAAATAAAAATAATAAAATAATGTGCTCTCAAAGGAATATTTTCCTGAAAAAAGTCTCTAAAGAGCTTGAAAATAAACCAAGCAGTTGGCTTAGTTTAAATGGGAAAGTAAAATAAAATCCTTATAAAAGAAATGTTTTTTTTCCAAAAGATTTCTGAAAGCTGAGAAAGGAACAAGCCGTTGCAACGTTTCGGTTCCCTTAGAACCTTCTTCAGGCAGGCTTGTTCAGAGTATTTGCAAAAAATATTCTTTCTTTGAAAATAAAATAGATTCAGGATCAAAATAAAGCTTGAGTGTGTCTCTAATCGAGCTGGAAGAAGTGGGGAAGATTCAGTCCTCTGAGCAGCCTCTTATATAGTGTAAAGAGGCGGGGTCCAATTCAAAGGAGCCAATGAGAACCATTTCCAAGCTCAATTTCAAAAAGAAATAGTTCTAAGCCAATAGAAAACACCTGTCTTTCAGGGTATTGTGAAAGGGCATTTTTTGCAGTTTGATGAGAATGAAGAATTTTGAATGCCCTAGGTTTTTTTAAAAAAATTTTATAAATATAAATTAAAATTAAAATTTAATAAAACAGGCATGAGGCACGGGCCGGTTAGGTTTGGGGTTAAGGTTAGCGGTTAGGGTTAGGATTTAGGGTTACGGTTAGGGTTAAGGTTAGGGTTGGGGTTAGGTTTAGGGTTAAGGTTAGGATTAAGGGTTAGGGATAGAAATTAGGGTTAGGATTTAGGGTTAGGGTTAAGGTTAGGGTTGGGGTTAGGTTTAGGGTTAAGGTTAGGATTAAGGGTTAGGGATAAAAATTAGGGTTAGGGTTAGGATTTAGGGTTAGAAATTAGGGTTAGGGATAGAAATTAGGGTTGAGGTTAGGTTTTAGGGTTAGGGTTAGGGATGGAAATTAGGGTAAAGGTTAGGTTTTAGGGTTAGGGATAGAGGTTAGGGTTAGGATTAGGATTTAGGGTTAGGGCTAGAAATTAGGGTTAGGGTTAGGGATAGGAATTAGGGTTAAGGTTAGCTTTTAGGGTTAGGGATAGAAATTAGGGTTAAGGTTAGGTTTTAGAGTAAGGGATAGAAATTAGGGTTAGGGTTGGGGTTAGGTTTTAGGGATAGGACTTAGGGTTAGGGCTAGAAATTAGGATTAGGGTTAGGAATAGAAATTAGGGTTAAGGTTAGGTTTTAGGGTTAGGGTTAGGGACAGAAATTAGGGTTAAGGTTAGGTTTTAGGGTTAGGGTTAGGGATAGAAATTAGGGTTAAGTTTAGGGTTAGGGTTGGGGTTAGGTTTTGGGGTTAGGGTTAGAAGTTAGGGTTAGGTTTTAGGGTTAGGCCTAGAAATTAGGGTTAGGGTTAGGGATAGAAATAAAGGTTAAGGTTAGGTTTTAGGGTTAGGGATAGAAATTAGGGTTAGGTTTAGGGTTAGGGTTGGGTTTAGGTTTTGGGGTTAGGATTAGGATGTAGGGTTATGGTAAGAAATTAGGGTTAGGGATAGAAATTAGGGTTAAGGTTAGGATTAGGTTAAGGTTAGGGTTAGGGTTGTGGTTAGGGATACAATTCAGGGTTAGGGTTAGGTTTTAGAATTAGGGTTAGGTTTAGGTTTAGGTTAAGGTTAGGGCTTAGGGTTAGGGATAGGAATTAGGGTTAGGATTTAGGGTTAGGGATAGAAATTAGGGTTAGGGTTAGGTTTAGAGTCAGAGGAAGGTGCTAACCTGTTTGCACAGGCCATCAATGCCCCCTAAGAATATTTTATTCACCTCTCATTGAGGCCTTGGGGATAAACAGTACTTAGTTTCTGAATCCAAATTCTCTCTGCTCTTTTCCTCAGGGGTACAGACCATTGTGGGTTTGCCTGTAGGACCATGACCCTGAGAGCTTCCCATCCATGCTCCCGGAAGTGTTTGACCAGGTAAGTATCCATTTGTTTTTCTTTTAATATGTTGTGTTTGTGTTGTGTCATCCTGATCAAGATGGTGTTGCCCGTCTCTCCAACATATTGGGCTCCACATTGATTACAGGAAATGAGGTAGACACAATTTTTGCTGTGCACTGTACTTGAGCGATGAGTGGTGAAGACTTCCTTGGTAAATTTGTTTTGAATATGTTGTTTTTGTTCCAGGTATTGTCCCTGATGTTTAGGTTTTCCCTGCTGAAGAGGATTAAGTTTGGCTCTGACCAAATAGTTTTGTAGGTTTTTGCTTTTCCTGAAAGCTGCAATGACTTTGTGGTCTCTGAATCTTGGTGTTTGTCCCAATATTTGTATAAAATTGGACCTTATCTCCCTGATGAGCTTCACAGAGACAGAGGAATATGTCAGGACGAGCGGCACGCTGGTGCCTTCCGCCCGAGTTCCTATTGTGAGGTAGGATTTAAAAATCCTCCTCAAAAAGGACCTTTTATATCCCCTGTTCCTGAGTGCTCTAAAGAGGATTCGTGTCGCTTCCATGAAGTCCCGTTCTCGGGTACATATGCGACGAAACCTCAGGAGTTGTGATTTGACCAGGCCAGAGTAAGTGTGTTTAGGGTGAAAGCTTTCCTTGTGTAGCAGAGCGTGTGTGTCTGTTTCCTTAAAGAAAACCTTGATGTCCAATTTTCGTGTGGAGCTGAAATCCGGGCCCTTGTAAGTCGTGGTGTCCAAAAAATCCACCGAGAGCTGGCCGATGGAGGATTTCAGTTTTATGGATGGGTTATGGTTGTTAAGTGTTGTTAAAAACTCATCAAACTCCCTCTCTGTGTGTGTCCAAACTCCCCATATATCATCAAGATATCTAAAATAATGAAGAGGCCGTTTATGGCACCGGGATAGGGCCGAGGTCTCCCATTCTGCCATAAATATGTTGGCGTAGGCCGGAGCAAACTTCTTCCCCATCGCTGTTCCCTTAATCTGAAGGAAGAATTCCCCATTGAACTCAAAGTCGTTCCTCTTTAGATTTATTTCTAACAACTGGATGAGTTCTTTATCAGGCCTGGATTTGTCCGGGTATTTTTGAAAAATATTTTTTACGGCCTGTATTCCTTCCTGGATGTCGATATTTGTGTAAAGGCTGTCAATGTCCATAGTGAACAGGACAGCCTCTTGGGGAATTTCAAGTGCTTTAACCTTTTGAATAAAATCATACGTGTCTTTTAAATAGCTAGGGTGGCCCGTGGAAAGGGGATTTAAATAAAAGTCCAGGAATTCGGCCGTATAGTACGTTTCGCTTCCGCAATCCGATACTATAGGCCTTCCTGGAGGAATTTCGTGGGGTTTGCTCCATTTTGCCGGATCTTTATGTATTTTAGGGAGCATGTAGAATCTCCTGCTCCTGGGCTCTGTGTCACCCAAGAGATAGGACTTCTGTTTGGCATTTATGTGCTTTTTTGTATACAGGATCTGAACTATTTCTTTGACTAGGGGTACGGTGTCTGGATAAATGGGTTTGTCTAATTTTTTATAATAAGTTCTATCCTGTAATTGTCTGTACCCTTCCCATAGATATTGCTCACGGTCCATAATAACCGTTGCACTGCCCTTGTCAGCTGGTTTGATGATAATGTTTTGGTTATTTTTTAGTTCTTCAAGAGCACTGATTTCCTCAGGAGTGAGGTTGCGTTGTTCCCAATATGGTCTGCAGTGTCTCTTGAAGGATCTAAGGTCTGTATCAAACAATGTGAGAAGTTCAGTGGGCAGTTTATCCATGGGTGGGACCCAGTCCGATTTAGGTGTGAAAGGTGGGGGAGTTTGATCCGTGTCATTTTGAAAATAAGATGCCAATTTTAGTCTTCGGTGGTATTGTTGCAGATCATACCGCATTTGCCTCCCGCTATATTGTCTGTTAATTTTCCATGCTGGAATAAAAGTTAGGCCTCTATTAAGCAGGCTGAATTGTGGGTGAGTGATTTTGGTTTTCTTGGCCAAAACAACCACATTTTTGTTCCCCTCCTGTGCATGCAGGCTTATGGGGAGGTTTAATTTAAATATTGAAGCCAATGTTCCAGCATTTTTCCGGCTGTACTCCCTGTCCAGTGAATATTGTCACTCTCCGTGTGGAACTCTGATCTGGGCAGGGCCGGAATATGATTCAGGTTGGCAGTGATGTAACCACTCAGGATGTTTAATTGTGTTTGCTCTTTTGTTGGGAGCGTTCCTGAAAAGTTAAGTTCCGGAACCCAAATCCGAGCAAGCGGGAATTTTTCTTTCGCCGCTCTTACTGCCGCCTGCATTTGTTTAATGGCAGTGTCTTTGGCGTTTTGAGTCCGACTGTTGATGCCCAGTGCTAAAATAAGATGCTCTACATCATTCGAGACCAAGATTTTATTTATCACGGCCTCCATGTGTCTGAACGTGGCCCCAGGATAGCTTTCTATTTGGAGGTCTGGGTTCTTAAAGGGGGGAATCCTGGAGAGGTTGGAATCCCCAATAACTAGGCATTTCTTACGGACAGTTAGTTTCCACTCTATCATTTTTCTGGGAGTGTTTATGTGCCTATTTGGAACAGACTCACTGGAGTCACATGGTGTTGCAGAAGGCACCCTGAGCTCCACATTAATACGGGCCTGTGTGGCTGTTCTAAGGCTGCCGATTTTGTCTGGGCTTAGGGTCACCCTTTGTGAGCTGCCGTCATTATTCTGTTCGCACTCTCCCTGATCTTCGATAATAACGAGTTCCTCTTCCAATCTAACACAGGGATTGGAACTCGGGTGAGGAGTGCGTTGAGCTTTTGGGGAGGAAGGAGGATCTAGGGTGAATTCTGAATCCTCCTCTCTAAAAGGGGACCAATCGTTTGGTGGATCTGTCATGGTGGAAGTGGTTCTGGAAGATTTTGGTACTGGTTGGGTGGACAAATCTGGTAGGGAGTGTGCCTCGGCCTCAGCGTGCACCGAGACCTGCACCGCTATGGCACCGCCCGCTGTGTCTGGCGGCAGAGAAGAAGCAGCAGGGACACTTTGCGTCTCTGCTTCCTCTCTCGCTTCCTCCACCTCAGTAGTGGGTGTAGGGATCTTACATTTGTCCCCTACCAGAGTGTGAGCCTCCTGTATTGATTTGTATCTCAGCCTTTTACCAATCCCTCGTTTTGCCCATAACACCGCCGTGTTAAAGCATTCTTCCCAGCCTCGGGAAGGATAGTGCTGCAGCTTGGCCATTTCTTCCACCAATGTGTCCTCATAATGGTTTTTAAGGATTAACATGGTGGTATAGGCCCAGTTTTTAGCATTACCATCTATAAGGGCTTGTGTTGTGGGGTTTGGCAGAGCTGGTTTGATGACCTCAGATAGATTTTTCTCCATCTTGGTCAATGCAGGAGGTTGTTCTTGGCTCACATTATTTTTGTGGTGTACCAGTTTGATTATTTTGAACATGGTACGGGTTTTTGAGGCAAAATCCGGGTCATCCGATTGTTTTTGAACCACATTTTGTCTCTGCTGTGTGTTCCTTTTTTGTTGTTGTGGACGAGTTGTCCATGTTCGATTTAGTTTTTGTGGGATCCTTGTGACAGGTCCCCAACGGACCTGAGGTTCAAAAAATTGTGGTCTGAAAGACCGCTGGTGTGATGCAGTATGGTAAGTATTTGGTGCCCTCGTGTGGCCTGAAAATTTTACTGCGTTTGAATAGGAGAGAGCTCTTTGTCCCTGTGCATGACGTAGGTTCTGGTTATTGCCATATTTAACCACGTCTGCATAAGAGAATGACCTCTCTCCTTGTGGATGGTGTCCCGTACGGTGGTGAGGACGGTTCATAGGTGTGTCTTGGACAGCACGCCTGCGTCCACGGGTGACAACCATCCAACCATCTCTGTCTGGCAGAATCATTTTTTCAAAAAGTTTTTCTTTTCTATTGCTTTTTAAACAAAATATTTATCTGGGATGTTTTTGTGTAATCAAATAAAATAAAATAATGAACTGAAATCAAGAATCTTTTTGTGTTTTTTCAAAATAAATCTCTCTTGAGAATTTGAAAATAAAATCAAGCAGTTGCCTGATTTTAAATAAAAATAATAAAATAATGTGCTCTCAAAGGAATATTTTCCTGAAAAAAGTCTCTAAAGAGCTTGAAAATAAACCAAGCAGTTGGCTTAGTTTAAATGGGAAAGTAAAATAAAATCCTTATAAAAGAAATGTTTTTTTTCCAAAAGATTTCTGAAAGCTGAGAAAGGAACAAGCCGTTGCAACGTTTCGGTTCCCTTAGAACCTTCTTCAGGCAGGCTTGTTCAGAGTATTTGCAAAAAATATTCTTTCTTTGAAAATAAAATAGATTCAGGATCAAAATAAAGCTTGAGTGTGTCTCTAATCGAGCTGGAAGAAGTGGGGAAGATTCAGTCCTCTGAGCAGCCTCTTATATAGTGTAAAGAGGCGGGGTCCAATTCAAAGGAGCCAATGAGAACCATTTCCAAGCTCAATTTCAAAAAGAAATAGTTCTAAGCCAATAGAAAACACCTGTCTTTCAGGGTATTGTGAAAGGGCATTTTTTGCAGTTTGATGAGAATGAAGAATTTTGAATGCCCTAGGTTTTTTAAAAAAAATTTTATAAATATAAATTAAAATTAAAATTTAATAAAACAGGCATGAGGCACGGGCCGGTTAGGTTTGGGGTTAAGGTTAGCGGTTAGGGTTAGGATTTAGGGTTACGGTTAGGGTTAAGGTTAGGGTTGGGGTTAGGTTTAGGGTTAAGGTTAGGATTAAGGGTTAGGGATAGAAATTAGGGTTAGGATTTAGGGTTAGGGTTAAGGTTAGGGTTGGGGTTAGGTTTAGGGTTAAGGTTAGGATTAAGGGTTAGGGATAAAAATTAGGGTTAGGGTTAGGATTTAGGGTTAGGGTTAGAAATTAGGGTTAGGGATAGAAATTAGGGTTGAGGTTAGGTTTTAGGGTTAGGGTTAGGGATGGAAATTAGGGTAAAGGTTAGGTTTTAGGGTTAGGGATAGAGGTTAGGGTTAGGATTAGGATTTAGGGTTAGGGCTAGAAATTAGGGTTAGGGTTAGGGATAGGAATTAGGGTTAAGGTTAGCTTTTAGGGTTAGGGATAGAAATTAGGGTTAAGGTTAGGTTTTAGAGTAAGGGATAGAAATTAGGGTTAGGGTTGGGGTTAGGTTTTAGGGATAGGACTTAGGGTTAGGGCTAGAAATTAGGATTAGGGTTAGGAATAGAAATTAGGGTTAAGGTTAGGTTTTAGGGTTAGGGTTAGGGACAGAAATTAGGGTTAAGGTTAGGTTTTAGGGTTAGGGTTAGGGATAGAAATTAGGGTTAAGTTTAGGGTTAGGGTTGGGGTTAGGTTTTGGGGTTAGGGTTAGAAGTTAGGGTTAGGTTTTAGGGTTAGGCCTAGAAATTAGGGTTAGGGTTAGGGATAGAAATAAAGGTTAAGGTTAGGTTTTAGGGTTAGGGATAGAAATTAGGGTTAGGTTTAGGGTTAGGGTTGGGTTTAGGTTTTGGGGTTAGGATTAGGATGTAGGGTTATGGTAAGAAATTAGGGTTAGGGATAGAAATTAGGGTTAAGGTTAGGATTAGGTTAAGGTTAGGGTTAGGGTTGTGGTTAGGGATACAATTCAGGGTTAGGGTTAGGTTTTAGAATTAGGGTTAGGTTTAGGTTTAGGTTAAGGTTAGGGCTTAGGGTTAGGGATAGGAATTAGGGTTAGGATTTAGGGTTAGGGATAGAAATTAGGGTTAGGGTTAGGTTTAGAGTCAGAGGAAGGTGCTAACCTGTTTGCACAGGCCATCAATGCCCCCTAAGAATATTTTATTCACCTCTCATTGAGGCCTTGGGGATAAACAGTACTTAGTTTCTGAATCCAAATTCTCTCTGCTCTTTTCCTCAGGGGTACAGACCATTGTGGGTTTGCCTGTAGGACCATGACCCTGAGAGCTTCCCATCCATGCTCCCGGAAGTGTTTGACCAGGTAAGTATCCATTTGTTTTTCTTTTAATATGTTGTGTTTGTGTTGTGTCATCCTGATCAAGATGGTGTTGCCCGTCTCTCCAACATATTGGGCTCCACATTGATTACAGGAAATGAGGTAGACACAATTTTTGCTGTGCACTGTACTTGAGCGATGAGTGGTGAAGACTTCCTTGGTAAATTTGTTTTGAATATGTTGTTTTTGTTCCAGGTATTGTCCCTGATGTTTAGGTTTTCCCTGCTGAAGAGGATTAAGTTTGGCTCTGACCAAATAGTTTTGTAGGTTTTTGCTTTTCCTGAAAGCTGCAATGACTTTGTGGTCTCTGAATCTTGGTGTTTGTCCCAATATTTGTATAAAATTGGACCTTATCTCCCTGATGAGCTTCACAGAGACAGAGGAATATGTCAGGACGAGCGGCACGCTGGTGCCTTCCGCCCGAGTTCCTATTGTGAGGTAGGATTTAAAAATCCTCCTCAAAAAGGACCTTTTATATCCCCTGTTCCTGAGTGCTCTAAAGAGGATTCGTGTCGCTTCCATGAAGTCCCGTTCTCGGGTACATATGCGACGAAACCTCAGGAGTTGTGATTTGACCAGGCCAGAGTAAGTGTGTTTAGGGTGAAAGCTTTCCTTGTGTAGCAGAGCGTGTGTGTCTGTTTCCTTAAAGAAAACCTTGATGTCCAATTTTCGTGTGGAGCTGAAATCCGGGCCCTTGTAAGTCGTGGTGTCCAAAAAATCCACCGAGAGCTGGCCGATGGAGGATTTCAGTTTTATGGATGGGTTATGGTTGTTAAGTGTTGTTAAAAACTCATCAAACTCCCTCTCTGTGTGTGTCCAAACTCCCCATATATCATCAAGATATCTAAAATAATGAAGAGGCCGTTTATGGCACCGGGATAGGGCCGAGGTCTCCCATTCTGCCATAAATATGTTGGCGTAGGCCGGAGCAAACTTCTTCCCCATCGCTGTTCCCTTAATCTGAAGGAAGAATTCCCCATTGAACTCAAAGTCGTTCCTCTTTAGATTTATTTCTAACAACTGGATGAGTTCTTTATCAGGCCTGGATTTGTCCGGGTATTTTTGAAAAATATTTTTTACGGCCTGTATTCCTTCCTGGATGTCGATATTTGTGTAAAGGCTGTCAATGTCCATAGTGAACAGGACAGCCTCTTGGGGAATTTCAAGTGCTTTAACCTTTTGAATAAAATCATACGTGTCTTTTAAATAGCTAGGGTGGCCCGTGGAAAGGGGATTTAAATAAAAGTCCAGGAATTCGGCCGTATAGTACGTTTCGCTTCCGCAATCCGATACTATAGGCCTTCCTGGAGGAATTTCGTGGGGTTTGCTCCATTTTGCCGGATCTTTATGTATTTTAGGGAGCATGTAGAATCTCCTGCTCCTGGGCTCTGTGTCACCCAAGAGATAGGACTTCTGTTTGGCATTTATGTGCTTTTTTGTATACAGGATCTGAACTATTTCTTTGACTAGGGGTACGGTGTCTGGATAAATGGGTTTGTCTAATTTTTTATAATAAGTTCTATCCTGTAATTGTCTGTACCCTTCCCATAGATATTGCTCACGGTCCATAATAACCGTTGCACTGCCCTTGTCAGCTGGTTTGATGATAATGTTTTGGTTATTTTTTAGTTCTTCAAGAGCACTGATTTCCTCAGGAGTGAGGTTGCGTTGTTCCCAATATGGTCTGCAGTGTCTCTTGAAGGATCTAAGGTCTGTATCAAACAATGTGAGAAGTTCAGTGGGCAGTTTATCCATGGGTGGGACCCAGTCCGATTTAGGTGTGAAAGGTGGGGGAGTTTGATCCGTGTCATTTTGAAAATAAGATGCCAATTTTAGTCTTCGGTGGTATTGTTGCAGATCATACCGCATTTGCCTCCCGCTATATTGTCTGTTAATTTTCCATGCTGGAATAAAAGTTAGGCCTCTATTAAGCAGGCTGAATTGTGGGTGAGTGATTTTGGTTTTCTTGGCCAAAACAACCACATTTTTGTTCCCCTCCTGTGCATGCAGGCTTATGGGGAGGTTTAATTTAAATATTGAAGCCAATGTTCCAGCATTTTTCCGGCTGTACTCCCTGTCCAGTGAATATTGTCACTCTCCGTGTGGAACTCTGATCTGGGCAGGGCCGGAATATGATTCAGGTTGGCAGTGATGTAACCACTCAGGATGTTTAATTGTGTTTGCTCTTTTGTTGGGAGCGTTCCTGAAAAGTTAAGTTCCGGAACCCAAATCCGAGCAAGCGGGAATTTTTCTTTCGCCGCTCTTACTGCCGCCTGCATTTGTTTAATGGCAGTGTCTTTGGCGTTTTGAGTCCGACTGTTGATGCCCAGTGCTAAAATAAGATGCTCTACATCATTCGAGACCAAGATTTTATTTATCACGGCCTCCATGTGTCTGAACGTGGCCCCAGGATAGCTTTCTATTTGGAGGTCTGGGTTCTTAAAGGGGGGAATCCTGGAGAGGTTGGAATCCCCAATAACTAGGCATTTCTTACGGACAGTTAGTTTCCACTCTATCATTTTTCTGGGAGTGTTTATGTGCCTATTTGGAACAGACTCACTGGAGTCACATGGTGTTGCAGAAGGCACCCTGAGCTCCACATTAATACGGGCCTGTGTGGCTGTTCTAAGGCTGCCGATTTTGTCTGGGCTTAGGGTCACCCTTTGTGAGCTGCCGTCATTATTCTGTTCGCACTCTCCCTGATCTTCGATAATAACGAGTTCCTCTTCCAATCTAACACAGGGATTGGAACTCGGGTGAGGAGTGCGTTGAGCTTTTGGGGAGGAAGGAGGATCTAGGGTGAATTCTGAATCCTCCTCTCTAAAAGGGGACCAATCGTTTGGTG